>NW_007577758.1:729543-730830 GCF_000690725.1 Stegastes partitus
AAATGTGTGACAGCAGGACTTTCCATCACTTCTAACTTTCTCTCTGAGGAACGTTTCACATGGAAACGTCTCTTAATTCTCAGCTCAGATCATCACATCAGGATTTTAGCCGCAACGGTTTCATTAATTCTATTATTTGACGGCAGAAATGATAAAATCTGCAGGTGAGAGCAGCTTTATTGTGAGTCCAGCTGATATTAAAATGCAGCTTTATGAGCACAGAGAGCAGGAGAGAAGCTACCAGATGGAGACATGAAAACACAGTGACCCACCCAGTCCTGGTTCACTGGTTTACATTAAAGCGTCCACAGAACTCTGAGCATCGACGTTAGCCACATTAGCTGCACAACATGCTAACACCACGGATTCTCCTATTGTTGTGGGGACATTAGCATCAATAACAATCCACTGGGTGTTCAGTTCCTCAGATGCTGGCAGTGCATGAAGACTCTTGTGTTCACTCTTGCAGCCAGCAGCAGAACATTTGGTGACTTTAGCTTGTGATTCTAACATTTTAGAGTTCAGAAGTCATTTTGGGTCAAAGCTTGAGTCATTTTTGACAACTTTGAGTGCATGAAGACTCTTGTGTTCACTCTTGCAGCCAACAGCAGAACATTTTTAGTTTTTTTCGTGGTTCAGACATTTTAGAGTTCAGCAGAAGCAGCTGCAGAAAGTAAAGAGTTTAGGTTGAACTGAAGCTCAACTAATCAGGTTAAACATATCCAGAGTATCTGATCCGGCTTCACTAAACCAAACAAACGACCACAATCAGGCTAAGCTGGTTTTTGAATCCAGCTCCGATTGACTAAACAGATCTGGAGCTGCATCTCTCACAACAAACTAAAACCAACACGAGGAATCAAAAATAGAACTTAAAGCTGTAAAAACTGTGATAGCAGCGTTTGTTTGTGTTGCTCAGATGTAGGTTTAATATTCAGTTTAATTATCATTATGAATCATTCTACAGCAGAGTTACACGCCGTCTCTTCATGCTGCTTCCAAAAAAGACAAATTATTTAATGAATAACTAATAAAGTAATAAAAAAATCAAACTGTTTTCATTAGTCTCACATTCATGATGTGTTCAATTAAATTTTAGCTTTTTCTTCTTTTCAATGCAACCTTGACTGCAGTTAAACAATCTGAAGTGTTTGAAGTTTACTGCAAATCTTCTCAGGGCAACAAATCCAAGGCTTCGGTGTTTATTATATTATATTACTGATCTTTGAAGGTGCAGAGACTGATCTAGATCCTGAGATCTGACAGAACCGATCTGTGCCGTTTATC
>NW_007577758.1:730840-735990 GCF_000690725.1 Stegastes partitus
GTTTTGGTTTCTGACATTGATCCAGAGCAGGTCTGTTCAGCATCAGTTACCGTGGAGACGTTTTGGATGTATTTCAATTCACTTTGAGTCATTTTTCAAAAATTTTTGGGCGAGCTTTGTGTCATTTTTGACAAATTTTGAGGTTGTTTTTTGACGAGTTTGAGCGCATGAAGACTCTTGCGTTCACTCTTGCAGGCAACAGCTTCAAATTTGGTGAGTTTTGTTTGTGGTTCAGATGTTTTAGAGATTTCAAGTGAAATTGAACAAATTTCAAGTCATTGTGAATGTAATTAGGAATGGGTTTGTGGTAGTTTTGGACTCATTTTACATAATTTTGAACAATTCTTTGTTCATTTTGGAAGAATTTTGAGTACTTCTGGACAAATTTGAGGACTTTCTGGACACATTTTGAGTAAATCTCACATAATTTGGGGGTATTTTGAGACATGTTTGACTACTTTTGTAGAGCTGTGCATGGCTTTTGAGTAAGTTTGAGCAAAATTCCAGTCATTTAGGACCTTTTTTTTTTTGTCATTTTGAACAAGATTTGAGTAATTTTGGACAAACACAAAGTAAGTGTGGATTAGTCTTGAGCCGTTTTGAAAAGCTTTTAATTTAATTGGATGCGTTTTGGGTCATTTTGGACCAAATTATCATCTTTTTTCATCAGTTTTACACCATTTAGGACAAAGTTTAGTAAATTTTGGACAAGTTTTCAGTCAGTATTATTAAGTAATATGAATAAATTTCGTTTTGGACAGTTCTTCAGGTCATTTTTGACATATTTGCGTGCACAAAGTGTTCACTTCTGCAGCCAACAGCAGTGAACTTTGCTGACATTTTAGAGTTTTCAAGTCAATTTGCAGAAATTTTAAGTCATTTTTAATCATTTTGGACGAGTTTCGAGTCATTTTGGACGACATTGAAGGCTTTTACAGCAGAATACTTGTTGAGCTTTTCTCAGATGTTTCAGAGTTTAACAGAAGCAGCTGTAGGAAGCAAACAAAGCTGCTGGACTCTGAGGAAGCTGCTCATTCTGATTGATTCATCTGGAAGCAGGACTAAAATCTCTCCACACCTCGTTGGAGCTTCATTACAAAACACGCATCACAACAGAATCAGCACCTTCATGTCGGTTGTGTAATTTGGAGTAAATCGGTGTCTGTTTTTAGAGGCCTGTTGTTGTGATTCGTGTGGGTTCGACGTGATCTCTGCTTGTTGGCCGTGCGTCAGAAACGCTCGGAGACGCCATCGGAAAAAAAAAACTGTGCAATCTCCCACAAGAACACAAAGGAGTGAATCATCGCATCTGATGCAGCCGTGAATCACTCGTAGTGGCTGATTGTGGGGTTTGGGCTTTTTTTTATTTATTTATTTTTCCCGTAAAGAGACGAGAAACTTGGTGAAGTTAAAGAAAGAATCTGTTTTCGCTCTTCAGTTTCAATGCCGTCACTCTTTCAATGACAGCTTCAGCCTTTAGACATAATAAAGCGATAATTACATGAAATACTTGCAGCAGCTCTTTCCGACTGGAATGTGGCTTTTACCTTCTTTTCTAGTGTTTTTATTAATTTTTTTGTGTGTGCCTGTGTCGTTGCGCGGCTCGTAGCGCCACTGTCTTTCACAAGAACCAATTATTTTCCCACCAGTAACGACCGCGATGATGCCGGCAGAGCTCTGTAACGTCTGGAGCTGTGTTTGTTGAATATCAGCGGATACTCGCATTGTTTTCCTCCTAACTCAGTCTGACAAACGAGTGCTGTCTGTGACGGTTTTCGCCTTGAAGGAAGAGAAAAACAAAGTAAAGACACGAAAACTTGGAGGGAAACAAAGAGAAGGCAGACAAGCAAGGAGGGAGTGAAGAAAAAAAAAAGTGCGAGAGAGAAGAAGGTGTTGAAGATGGAGAGTAAAGGAGGCAGATAAAACAGAACAAGACGGAGGAGTTGGAGGAAAGTAATTCGCCTGGTGAGATTAAGCAGCTGCTATTATTCTCTGACTGAATCAAGGTGAGTTTGGATGTGTGAGGTTCAGCAGACACAAAACACACACACCTCCTTCACTGATCTGCAGAAACAAATGAGGAAAAAAAAAACACAGCGATGACAATCAGGAACACAAAGGACTCGCTGCTTCTTCGCTCGGATGCAACGTGTTGGAGCTTCAGACGTCCTGATCAAGTGTTTCTGCCCTCGATCTGATTTCACGTATTTAATATTTAGCGTCTGCAGATAGCGAGTCTCAATCCAGCGACGTTTTCCTCGATGATACGCACTTCAAGCGCATCGAAGGTCTTAAAGTCTCATCCAATACCTCGACGTTAAGACGGAAACGTGAAGTGCTCTCACTGCAGGTATTAAAAGTGGCTGCTTTGGTTTTGCATTTCCACGCATTTAATCTCAATAAATGCACCTGCTAACACCTCTAACGCTCATCTCGTCGCACTGTTTTCAACCTTAGAACCCCAGAACCGTTCGTCAGGTCTGAAAGGTGTGTCGTCTTTTAAATCCCCCCGTTTATCGGAACCTGAAACTGTAGAAACAGAACGAACTCTCAACTTTCCAACAGACAGTGAACTGCTCATTAAACTCGAATGGATTCATGAGCCAACATGAACCACGTCTTTGCTTAAAGTTGTGGTTTTCCACACTGCTGACATTTTAATCCACGTCTAGTCGATTCTAAACATATTGACCGATAAGGCAGGACATGGAGGACGTGCATGATGTAGATCACCCGTAGCCACCGACAGCAGCTGTAGGACCCACCTGCTAACTTTGCAAGTTGCTAAAGTGCACAAATTACAGCTTTAAAGGTTTGTTCCACCCAAAATACTACCTCTAATTTAACTGATGTGCGCCACCAAACAGTCACCGATAACTGTACATAGTTTATTGTCCCCCCCAGTGTCTGTTAGCTCGAAATGTTAGCTGTCCATCGGAGTAAACGACTGGTTGCTACGTTATCTGGCCCAAAACAGAGATAATAATAATAAAAAACATGTGGTCGTGAAGCTGCAGCCTCTTCTGCTGCCGACGCATTAGCATTAGACTACATGTTCATGTTGGCAGCAGAGAGCATTGTGGGAGTTTAGCAGCAACGGGACCATGACAGAGACTCTGAGGAGGTTAATGACCTCCAACCAGAACTCATGGTTCTGTGATCAACTAGAGCCGCCTTCTGAGCTCAAATCATGTGTCTCTGGACTGAAACAGAAACGGACGCGCTCAGTTTGTCTCGATTCATCTGTTATTGATTGATACTGATATCGCTGATTATTCATAATTATGAGGATCTTGCTATGAAGCCGACGTCTCAGCTCTGATTCCGATCTCTGAATCCAGACAACGCTGCTACGAGCCACAACATTTGATGGTGTGTTGAGCTGTTTGTGCTCGTTAAATATTAGACTAAATGTGTAAATGAAAGCTGTGACATGTCTGTTAGATCATGTATCCGGGACTAAAACGAGGAAGATCGTGTTGATCGGCCTTCGTGCTCGTCGTGTGTCCGTCTTCTGGAGCTGAGAGAATCAAATAAAACCCACAGGTTGAGAATTTACTTTCCATTTCCATTGTCGCCACAGCTGCATGCTGATGTGTTTCTGTGTGTGTGTGTGTGTGTCTGTACAATGTGTGTGTGTTTGTCGAGATACTGCAGATTGCTTTGCTGCAGTACTTTAACATCCACCTCCTTCAGCCTGAAATACACCTGGCTGGTGGGCGTCTGTGCTGCAGGGCTGCTGGTTCAATTTCACACACATGCATGCATGGACACACACACACCTCCACACACACACACACACACACTGTGAAAATGTCCTTTAACGCATCAGGGGTCTCTTCCTGTGTGTCGCTGCTCGCTGAGGCCTGCTGATTGAAAATAACATTTATTTTGCTCTTTCTCTGCCCGCCGCTGCAGCAGCATGCAGGACAAACACTCGCACACGCTCTGGTTTGTTTCCAACCACACCGAGGTTTGCACCTTTTTTTTTTGTTTCGCATCGCCAACTCTGCAGGAATTAAACACGCTGCTATTGTGACGCCAGGACTCACACACACCACACTGTCCTAGTTTATAAAAATCCAATCCTCCCGGTCCCCGCAGCGTTTTCTCTGCACTTTAGTCTGATCCCACGTTGTGAGAAATCTGCAAAGCTGCAAACGGACATCGTTCTTCTTGTGCAAAACACGGATGCTGATTTAAAAAAAATACTTAAAACAGCAGCTTTAAGCGCATCCGTGCTCCTGTTACATGTTTCCTTCACATGTTTATCTGCAACATAAAGTCCTGCAGCTGTGTGGAACCAGAACAACATGAAGGAGGAGGAGAGAGAACTGAGAGACGTAGGACACAGTTAGAATGATGGACAGTACATATAAAAAGACATAACGGAAGTTATATTTCTTTTCTTCAGGAATGATGAAATGTTTACAGCCTCCCCAGACTTTTCCTCTCTGCTCTGCTCATCATCTGTAAAAAGATGTTCCACCATCAGCTGGATGTATCTCCAACAACTGGCTCCTCTGTTCACTGTTTCTGAGCCGTGCTGCGTTTATTTTATTGATCCACTCAGTTGGATTTTCCTCTCATGATCCTTTTGCACAATTTTTGAGTCATTTTGAAAACAATTAGACTCATTTTTAATAATACTTTTAATCATTCTGGATCAGTGTATCGGATTTTTGAGTAAATTTTGACCAATTTAAGTCGCTTTTGACAAATTTTGTGTCTTCTAGAATAATCTTTTTGATAATTTTGAACAAGTTTGTGTCATTTTGGACAATTATTGAATTATTTTGGACTTAAACTATCTCCATGTGTCCAGCCTCTCCAGACTTTTCCTATCTGCTCTGCTCATCAGATGTACAAAGATGTTCCACCATCAGCTGTAGAAAGATGTTCCACCATCAGCTGTAGAAAGATGTTCCACCATCAGATGTAGAAAGATGTTCCACCATCAGTAGAAAGATGTTCCACCATCAGCTGTAGAAAGATGTTCCACCATCAGCTGTAGAAAGATGTTCCACCATCAGATGTACAAAGATGTTCCACCATCATGTACAAAGATGTTCCACCATCATGTAGAAAGATGTTCCACCATCAGATGTAGAAAGATGTTCCACCATCAGATGTAGAAAGATGTTCCACCA
>NW_007577758.1:736605-744585 GCF_000690725.1 Stegastes partitus
GGAAACATTTAGACTCATTTTTAATCGTATTTTTAATCATTTTGGATCAGTGTATTGGATTTTTGAGTAACTTCTGACCAATTTATGTCGCTTTTGACAAATTTTGTGTCATCTAGAATCACTTTTTGATCATTTTGAACAAGTTTGTGTCATTTTGGACTTAAACTATCTCCATGTGTCCAGCCTCTCCAGACTTTTCCTCTCTCTCCACCATCAGATGTAGGAAGATGTTCCACCAAGTTGGATGTATCTCCAACAACTGGCTCCTCTGTTCACTGTTTCAGAAGCATGCTGCATTTATTTCATTCCTTGAAAACGTTTTATTTTTCTGCCAATCTCTCTGATTTGCCTCCTCTGTGCTCTGATCTTCACGGTTGCACCAAAGAATGCAGATTTTTTTGGGGGCAAGTTTTAAAAAGAGGCACATAGGATACAATTGTTTTGAGTAAATATCATGATTTAAGCTCAGAGTTGGTTCGTTTTTCCTAAATTAATTGTGATGGTGTAATTTTGGGGATTATTTTCCCAGATGTTGGAGTTCAGAGGGTTAAAAGATGCTCAATGAGACATGGAAAATATAAAAAGGTTCATTATCTGCAGGATTTTAAAAATTCAAAGCTCAAAATGTGACTTAATGGGAACACAAGAGTTAATGTTGAGACAGACTCTCTCCTCCGTCCTGTCCATGACTTCCCGAACCTCAAGGGCAGACTTCTGCTCAATTTGCCCCGACCTTTCTGCCCGTAAACAAGCAGACGGTAAGGCGACCAACTGGCTGTCTGGCTGATTTTAAATGGAACGGAATGACATGGTGAAGACAAAGGGAGAGGCTGAGCAGAGGACGACGCTGCACAGGGAGTAAAAAAAAATAAAAAATCAGCAATGCAAGGAGCTTCGTGAAAAATACATGACGCTGAAGGAGCCGCTGCCACCGAGGTCACTTAGCTTCTGTCTGCGAAGCTCGAGGTCACATTCAAACTCACCAATTTATAGTTTGTTGGCCGCGGCCGACCGACTTCTGCAAATACAGATGAGGAAGGACGTGAAATAATCGTCACGGCAGTTTTTATTTTCTCTCCATCAGGAAGGCGGCTCTGTTGTATTCTGAGTATCTGAGAAAGCACAAAGTTTTCGTCTCTAACAGCCCTCGACCCACAAACTGAACTTTCCTTCTGCCGCTCCGGTGTTGTGTTTTTCCAGTACAAGCGAGTTCTGTCCCACAATGCAAAGCTGCGTCTCTGGTGACGGTTTGTCTGCAAACCTTTGACTCATGACGCTGTTTTCAGAGGCCGCCGAAGAATGTGTGAATCACCTCCCTTTGATAATCAGCCTCGGGATGTTTTCTGGACTCCAAACCTCGGCTTTTGATGGTCTGCTGAAGACACATTTCACAGCCGGTCAGAGCGGCCGCGGAGGATTGGATCAGCAGCTTTATTGACAGCGCAGATATTCATGTCATTCTCAGAATGATCTCCAGCCATTCATTCATCCTTCTCCATATCTGTTTTTTTTTTTTTTTTGCTTTTTGTTCAGGGTCGCAGCGGCGCGGCACTCAATCTGAGAAAGCCTCTCCAGACAGTTCAAGTCCTCTGCAGCACAGACGGATGCATTCATAGCTTTGGGCGAACGCGTTAACTCCGCAGTGAAAGGAGCTGGACCGGGCCGTGAACCCAGAACAACTCAAATGTCCACATTAAGTTAGAATTACATTTAAACAAGCATAGTTTTTTTTTTTTATTCCCTGTTAAAAATAAGATAGAAAAGAGGACAAAACATGCAGCTGCTGCAGAAAATACAGTCTTTGCTTGTAAGGTTAGAGATGTCCAAATCCAATGTTATTAATTGATGCAGTTAAGGCACATTTTAACGTATTAATCCTGGTTTTAGCTTTAGCTTGATGCTTCTTTTACCTCCACTGACACACAGTTTGTGGCATCACATGTTTGGAATCAAAGCTCAGAAGGTTTAGCTTCCTCTTGTGTTCATGTTTCCAGTTTAGTTGATGTACACGTGATTTTAGCTGCTAAACTAATTGTTATAGATACACTGTGATATATAAACACTGATCTGTTCAATCCCAGCGTGTTTTTAATACATAAGTGCTGGTTGGAGGTCGTTGCCATGGTGATGGCAGCGTGCATAGGCACAGCGCCCCCTTCAGGAGACAATGAAAGTGAATGTTTTTTGTGTCTCGTCTATCCCAGACATTCATTCCACAAAACTTGCGGCCGAGAGACTTTGCTGGTCGTCAGGACAGTGAACGGCGCTGGAACTGATGTGATGTGGACAAACTACACCAACATGGAGTCCAATCGGAGACGACGCCGGCAGTTACCCGAGAGACAAGGAAGAGCAAACGTAAACAAAGGAGGAGGAAGAGAGCCGGGATCCATGCTAGGCTAAAGGCTAACCCCTCCAGACCAGCAGGACCGTCCTCCTGCTCTCCAATGTCCGCTCCCTCCACAACAAGCTGGACGTTTGCTGAGAGAAACCCTCAGAGAGTGGAGGGACTGCTGTGTGTCTGCTTTAACAGAAACATGGCTCCATGACAGCATCCCGGACAGACAGACAGCTGGAGGGGATGCAGACAGACAGACAGACAGCTCTGGGCAGCATCATGTGTGTCTTTGTGTCCTTGAAGACCTACCAGGACCTGAAGAGGTTCTCCATGTTCAATGAATGGCGGCGCGCATGGACGCAGCGCCCCCTTCAGGAGGCAGAGAGAGAACGTTTAGTGTCTTATCCCAGATGTTCATTCTGCAAAACTTAAATGATCCTGAAGAAACGCTCTCTCATCTCGCCTGTACTGCTGTGTGTGTATAGCAACATGACAATAAAACTGATTTGATTTGATAAAGTCTCTGTCATGGTGCCTGTTGCTAGCTGAACTCCCATGATGCTCTCTGCCTGCAGTCTGAGCGACGCCTCCTCTGGTCTCTACAAAAACAGAACACAATCACAAAAAAAAGACCCAAAATGACAAAAACAAACCTCGATGCAAACTGAACCGTGAACATTAAAGACCAACCTGGACTCGTCCAGCACATCTACTGGGTCGATTTTAGCAACATGAAGGGAGTTTTATACAAGAAAATGGCGTCAGATTGGGACTAAATATTAAATGATTTGGAGCAGACTGGGGCAAAATAAAACCATCTGAGAGGAAAAATCAATGTTTCATGGAGCCGCACAACTATCAACCTATTACGGTTGGATATGTGACCGGAGAGGTAATGATGCGTGCTGGTACACCTCCTCGGGGCAGGGGGTTTACAATGAGCACTACTTACCTAAAAACACCAACAGAGACGTACCATCGCACCTCATCAATCAGGCTGCAGCCTCACGTGTTATCTGCGATGTTTACGGTGCGTTTACAACCTTCGACCTTCAGGGTTCCCTCCCTCCAGGCAGCCTGATAAAACCGAGCCAGGCTGGGAAGCGCCGTCTCAAGGACAAACTCAGGGCGCCAACGATCCTCAGCTCACATAAATACGAAGTGAACACAGCGGCGCATCGACGAGAAACAAACAAACGAAAAAGATCATCTGCCAACACTTTATGGCTTCGAACCGGAGCACGATGAATCTCCAGAGGGAGACGTTTCAGCGTTAACGCCGTTAGATAACGGCGAGACTCCGGTAGACGCGGGGGCGAGTGTTGATAAGTGATGAAGTGTTCACATTCACAAAGCGGCAACGTTACCGTCTGTGAAAGTTTGAAAATGTCAGCAAAATGAAATTTCTCAGTTCAGAAAATGGCTTTTAATGAGAAATATATATATTATAGGCCAGACACTCAAAGTGGTTTTAAGAGTTGTGTGGATTGAGCATATTTTGATCTTTTAGGCCCCGTTAGCAAAAACAGTGATCTTTCAGTGGGCCTTTGGTTCACACATAAACAAAGCTACGAATCACTGAAAACCATCATATTTGAAAACTGGAGATCTGGAAAAACTCCGATGGAGTTTGGCTTATGCAGCAAAAGCGTCATCAGCGTCATACGTGTGCGACCATGTTTACAGTTTGGCTGCTGTGATAGAAATGGATGCTGTTAAAGCGGTGCTGTTTTTTTTGTTTTTTTTTTACTTTTTTTTACTACAAACGATCCTCGCACCGTTATTGTTGAAGTAACAGGAAGTAATTCATGGCATTCGTTGTTGAGTTTTTTCCAGGATTCTGATTGGCTAGCATGCTTCTCGTCACACTGCCCCCTGTAGGTCTGGCAGCTCATAGCAGCTCTTAACGGCGTGTTTATGTGGGTTTGTTTGAACAAAGATTTTTTTTAAAACGATCTGGTGCGAACGATGTTGTTTTTGAAAACGTAGATCCTTTTTTTTTTTTTTGTAAATACCGGCTACGTGGCCTTACTCTGATCTTCTGGCACTTTCTCGCCATTTTTTTCTCTCCCACCTGTTACATGATGCAACACTGAGGTTCATGTTTCTCTGCAACATAAATATAATAAAATAAAATAATCTGTGCAGTCTGACAAAAAAAAAAAAAAAAAAGAAAAATTTATAAAAATGGAATCAATATGTTCAATTTTTATTCCAACACCGAATAAAATGTAGTCTCCACATATTATAGATGTCCAACAGGTGCCATCTGTTTTTTCGTGTTTCGACCTGCTCCGTGTGAACACTGCCTGCAGTTCAGCTGAAAAGTCGCTGAATTTTTGTCATGAGATTACCGTAAATTCCAGACGATAGAGGCACCTGAATATAAGCCACACCCACTAACTTTAAAAAGAAAACCAGGTGTGTACATATACAGGCTACACTTGTCTCTAAGCTGCAGGTGTCCACGTTGGAACATGAGATATTTACAGAGAAAGATATTTCAAACTTTTTAATTAAATACGTACCGCTAATGTACACAAATATGTGAATGCTTTTTCCCGAACAGTGCCTGTAATACGGAAGAGGATCAGGGCCACTGAAGAAAAAAATAAGAAAATTCTGAGGAAAAAATCTGAATTCTGAGATTAAAGTCAGAATTACTATTGTGACTTTTTTTCTCAGAATTCTGACTTTTTTCAGAGATTGAAAAAAAAAAAAATCTCCCAATTTTTTTTTAATGTCCTGGAAAAAAAGGTCTTTCTGAAAAGTTTTCAGATTGGAAAAAAGAAAAAAATCTCCCAGAAATTTGTTTTAATGTCCTGCAAAAAAGTCAGAATTCTGACTTTTTTTCCCCCAGAGATTGAAAAAAAAAAAAAATCTCCCAGAATTTTTAAAACATTTTTTTTAATATTCTGAGAAAAAAGTCAGAATTCTGACTTTTTTCTCAGAATTTAGTTATTTTTTCCTTCAGTGGCCCTAGTCCTCTTCCGTACTGTAACACGGCTGGTTAAGAAAATAAAAGCTACAGCAGCCTACCAGGAAAAGTCACTGATCGCTATCTTCATCAAATAGCCATAAATTAGCCGCATCACTGTTTAAGCCGCAGCGTTCAAAGTGTGTGAAAAAAGCAGCGGCTTATAGTCCAGGATTTACGGTATTAGTTGCAGCTGAGTCGCTGATGGCTTCACGTTTGCTGTGGGAAGCTCAGAGTCTTTCGTTTTTTGCAGAATCTGGTTCAACCAAACACTTTGTTGATGTCACGATTTTAAACTCAGATTCTGTTCGTGTCACAGATGAGGAGCTTCAGGTAATTTTGTCAGTTTTTATTTTATTTTTTTCCCGTAGCATCAACACAGCACTGCTATACTTTGGCTTTTTAACCTTTTTACTCACTGTGGGCTTTTTTTTTTCACTGCAATATAAAGTTACTCTTAATTTCTGATGATTTTTTTGACTCGTGCTGACTTGTGAAGCGCTTCGGACTCCACAAAACTGTATTAATGGAGATTATCATCGTCCGTCCTGTGACATTATGCTAATTCCCCGTTTAATCTTCCTTTTGATAATTTATTCGATTCCGATCGACTTTTTCCAAACAGAGCATGAAAACGCAGTCGAGATGTGTGTTTCGGTGACGGAGAGACTGAAGAAAATCTGCATTAATTCGCTTCCTCATGCTAGATTAGGTGTCAGATTTCCATACAGAGAGAGAAGCGACGGAATAATGGGAAGACGAATGAGAAGCACCGAGACGGCGGTTCTGCTAAATTAGATGCTGGATTTTAGAAGAAGAAGAAAAAGTGTGACACCGTCTCTGAGCTGTAAAATCTAATATCTGAGAACTGAACGCACAAAGAAACCCCAGAATGCACTGTAAATATTGCACAGAATGGGACAAAGGAGACACAAAACAAGAGAAAAACACACAAACAATATGTGCACAATGTGTTCTGCACAATCGTTGCACACCTGCTGCACGACAGAAAATCATACACGTGATAAAAACGCAAAAAAAACACATTTCCTCTGGTGCAGCACTTAAACTCGTCCAAACCCGGTGCACTTAAACACACTGTAAAGCAGAAATAACCCACACACACCTCATTAGCATCTGCACACACACACAAAGAGGTTGTGGCCACGTGGCTGTGTGGTTTTAGGCTCAGCTGGGTAGGAATAAAGTGCAGGAAATAAGAGACTCTGGCTGTTTTTTCCTTTAACCTTTATTCTGTCCTCCTCTTTCCATTCATGCACATAATGCGCTTTATATACCGAGCAAATGCATGAAATAATGAGAAAAAGCCTCGATTTTTTTATCCGCAAATGAGTCAGCGTTTCATCTCTAAGTTCAACAAAGAGAGCAATTTTTTTATTTTTTTGTCCACTTCCTCACGATGCTGTCAGTCCTTTTTCTCTCTCAATCACTTCTTTTACTTTCCCCTCTCGTCCCTCCTCCTCCTGCAGCCTTCTCTGGACATTTTAAGCCGTCATAAAGCCCGGTTTGGCAGCGCCGGCGTGTGTTCATGTGGTGCCGCTCTGTAAAAAGACCAAGATTGAAGCTTTGTGGAAAATCCTCGGCTTCCTTCTTAAATACACCCGGCATCACTGTCCAAGGTCTCAGGAGGGAAGGAGGGAGGGAGGGAGGGAGGAGAGGAGTTAAGAAAAGATTGAAGTTCTGAGGGAAAAGCCCTTTAAAAGGAGGCAGAGGAGGGTCTTAGGCAGGAGGAGGAGGAGGAGGAGGTTTGTGGCTTGAAGCAAAAATTCTGGAAATTCTACTTACTGTTGGCCTGAAGGAGGAGCAGAGGAAGAAGAAAGAGGGAAGAAAATGAGCAGCCTCATTATCAAATGGCCCAAAAGGAAGAACAAACAGTGCAGCAGGGTCGTTGACTCACTAATGCAGCTCTTCTTTTTTTTTTTCTTCTACACAGTCAAACAAGCTAATTCAGTCAGATTGTCTTGTTAAAATGACATTTCAACTTGCAGGAATCAAATCAAGGCAGTTTTTGTGCCCGTTTTAGGCAAATTAATCGAGTTTAACACAGTTTGTTTTACAGCTTTTTAGCTTAATATGTCACGGTAATGTAACGGTACAACTCACAGAGTGTCTGTAGCTTTAAACGGCGCCTCCTTCAGGAAGAAAACCGCCTCAGTTTGACCTCGACACCTGTTGGTTAGTGAGGAGTTAGAAAACAAGTGGGTTCGCGAGGCTAACTAGTTCTGGTGAGGCTTGAGGAATGGTTGAAACAAACTTCTTCATACTTCAACAGATTTCATTTTGCATAACCAAGTTTATAGCAATCAAATCATTATCAGATCTAAGCCTGGTCCTTAGTTACTGTCCGCTGTAACACAAGTGTCATAAAGGGATCTGTGGCAGGATGCTAAAGATGCTAATCTTTAATAGCTTTCTTATGCAACACAAACTCGTATTTTAGTGAAAATACACATGATTGAAGCTGCTGAAGTAACTCTGTTCCATGTGCTACTGAGATGTGAGGATGCTGGTTGACTCCAGTTTGTCTGAAACACATCAGCTCTGGTTGAAGGTCATGAAGCGTCCCTGAAGGTGTTGTCATGGTGACTGTTGCTAGCTAAACTCCCACAATGCTCTCTGCTGCCACCATGAACTGTAGTCTGAG
>NW_007577758.1:746698-750113 GCF_000690725.1 Stegastes partitus
CACCATTTTGGTTCAATTGTGGCCCTTTTACAACCAGTTTGGACTTTAATTTGTTCACTTTTTGTAGTTTTTTGGTTCAGTTTTGGCACAACAACGATGTGGTAGTTTTGGAAAATATCGCGATTTTGTCGACATTTTTGTTATTTTAGAAGCCTGGTCGAGCTTTGACATCAACTTTATGTGGTTGACTTTAAGACAAAGGCTCAGTTCGGCTTCAAATGTGACCCTTTGACAACAAGTTTGAATCTTCCACTGACGTTTCCTCTTCGCTCGTTGTTCAATGTTGGCGTAGTTATGTGTTCAGTTTAGGCGGCGAACCTCCATGTTTGGGTTGAAGAAGTTCTCAGGCTTTGGTTGACATCTTCACAATAACTGGTTGGTTTCTGCACCAACATTTTGTGGTTAGATTTTGGAAAATATACTTTTGGATAAAATACGAGCATCTCACATCGTGTTTGAAGCTTCTCGAGTCCCGACCCACCGGATGCGTGATCGGTCGGCTGGAAAGGAGCAACAACAGAGCAATAAATACATAACAGAGATACAACGCTGGAAGCCTGATGTCTGCGGGACTGGTTCACACACAAATCTGTCTTTTATAGACTCTCTGAAGTCGTGTTTTCCAGCTTTGCGCCACAGAGGTCAGAGAATCTGCAGGATCCTTTTTTTTTTTTCACTCCAAAGAAAACATCACAGCAGCTGATCGGCCTCGTTTGTTTTTCTCTCCGCGGTCGAAACGGTGCTAATTTGTGTCTCGACTGAAATCAAAGCCTGTGTTCATGGACGGATGTAGAGACAAGCGTCGGACTTGTAGTGGAAATATGAAAAACATCACAAAGTGCGCTCTGAGGTTTGAGTGAGCGGCGTGTTAGTGAGGCTCAGTTTAGTAGAATCACTGTTTTATTTTACATTTTGATGCACCGAATCAGTTTAAATATACTTTTGTGGGGTTTTAGTACTCTAACGTCGGGCCGTTTTCTAATCTCATGATGGTGCAACACTGCAAAAACTATTTTCAAATATGCACAATTAATCTCCAAGAGTCTAAAGATTAAAACATTTGAGAAACAAAAACTACAGACCTGTAATAAACGTTAAATGTGGATCAAACTGGACACGTTTGCTAGTTTTGCAGGATTTTGCAGATCCGATATCAACTATTAAAAACAACCCATAATAAATAACCCATCGCTGATACTTCCATTTCTTCTGAAGAACAAAAACCAGTTCAGGAGCGACTCTTCTTCCTGCAGATGTTGTGTCGAGGCTCAATCGATGCTCAGCAGGAGTGTAAATGTTTGAAACCAACAAGGCGGATACAAATGTTAGCTTAACTAAAGACAACGTCAGCGGTTAAACAACCACGACTTGAATATTCAGCAAACTGCTGCGTGCGTGCGGGTCAAGTCGGGATCCGATCCGCTTTTCCACGTGAACGTATTGATGTTTTCTTTAACTCTGAGAATCTTCCCCCTGGAGGACGATGAAGTGCTGTAGAAGTGAATCGACTTCCAGCTGACTCACGGCACCATCATATGGAAAACTTCAGCCGGCCGACCCAAAGGTCTGATGAGTTCTGACATCAGCTTCTCGGAGAATAATTTGAAGGCCCGGTTTTAATCTTCCCATGACCCACTTTTTGGTCTCGAACCAGCCTTTGACAAATCGTGTTTTTTTTTTTCCTTTCGAGGACCTAAAATAAGACGGGAGTGTTTGTGTTGGGTGGCGACGCGGCTCAGGAATGTTTTCTTTAGACGGCTCCCAGAGCAGGACGACGCATTTAAAGCTCTGTTTACACACCCTGCATGTCAGCGTTTCTCAAGCTATGGATCTGGACCCCGAGCGGGTCACCGACCTTTCGCGGGTCAGCTGAAGCGGGTCCCACCGGCGAGAGGCTAATTGTTCTGAGCCCGAAAAAGTTAAAGAGTCGACAAACTCGGCCCCCTGACCCGACTAGTTAGTCCAACATGAAGAAAGAGGCAGCAGACGGACTTTAAATCTGTCCCTGTGGGGTATTAAACAGTCAGAAACACTCACACAGAGTCACCCAATGAAGTATTTACCTGAAACCACACAAGAGCAGGACCTGGTTTACTAAAACCTCCGTCACAGCTGAAGTCTGTCGTCTCAGCTTGGAGGGAAACACGTTCTCTGCTGGTTTGGTTTCACATATTTAACTAAATGCAGTTAACAAGGAACCAAACACTGACTTTAATGATGTCGTTGCAGCTGAGGTTTGGCACAGAAAAGCTCGATTTAGTTAGAAATCAACACCTGATGCTAATTATNGACGGGGTTCTAGGGTTCGGAGCTTTACAGCAAGGAGCGTTCAGGAACAGACTGGAGGTGATCTAATTGTCTTCCATCTATAACACCATCTGACAGCATCCATCCAGCGGCGTGACACGCCTCCACATGTCACCCCGCGTTCACACGTCATTTATAATCACCTTTACTTATCATGAAGTGAGGAGAACTGAGCAGAGACAGATCGACTGACGATGAGCTGGAGGAGGAACTGGGTAATGGGATCCATATGTGCTGCTTGTGAGCCTGAGAGCCTCATGTGGGCTCTTACATCAGTCCGTCCACAGCGTTCCACTGAAGCCACACTGCTCCGTCTACCAAACACCACGCTTTCATATGACAACACTTAAGAGAAACGTATGTGTGACTTGGTAGGAAAAGCTTCCAGGCTGATGAGCTAGAGGTGCCCACAGGGAGGAAGGTGGCGTAAGGAGTTCAGGGTTTACGTCCCGTCTGGTGCCGTTAGTCTTTCTTAAATTAACTTTGCAGTCGGTTCACGGACAGACGTGCTGCAGAATAAATCACTTTGGCTTTCATTTTGGGATTGTTACGGTTTTTCCGTTGCGTTTGTGTAAAACAGTCGCTAGATAGGTAGCTCTCGGCACGTAAAAACCTACGAGGTGACGGAAAGTAGAAGTCCAGTTTGACAGAAAGCAGTCATTTCTACACTGGCAGCTCAGTTTTTTGTCCATTTATGGATTACGCAATCCTAAAGAATAAATAAAAGACGGGTCCATTTCTACGTTTGCAGCCTGGATCTCTGGAGTCTTTTGTGGTGAGCTGCTCACATTTCCTGTGAAGCTGCTTTTATTGATAACAGAGAAGTCGTATTGATTCAGCAGCTGCTTCATGGACGTCTGCATTCGGTGTCGCTTCAAGTTTTCTTTCCCGTCGTCGAGGAAACTACGATGCTCTTAGTTGACATTTTCACAACGTCGATGGTTCCGTTTAGGCACAAAACGATGGGATCAAGTTTAAGGAAACGGCAGAGTTGGAACAAACTTTGAAGCTTCGACTCAAGTTTTGCTTTTACTCGTTCGTATTCGGTTTTTAGTGGTAGTTTGGTGAACATCAAAACTGTGTGGTCAAGTTTAAGAAGAGATCAGAC
>NW_007577758.1:753019-754739 GCF_000690725.1 Stegastes partitus
CATCCGGTTTGTGGAGAAGCTCGGAGCCACAGCCGACACCAGAGGATCAGGAAGGCTTTAAAGTGGAAGAACAGCAGAATAAGAGCTGGTGGAAGGAGAGAATGGGAACGTTTCAGACGCTAGGTGTGAATAGAAACTAAACTTATAGCAAACAGTGGAGCTGCAGTAATCTGATTATTTCCTTTATTTATTTTATTCCCTTTTGCACATGTTTGACCATTTGATATATTCATTTCTGCTGTTACTATCTCTCTCTCTCTGTTCCTTTTACCTCATTCTTGTTGTTTGGGTGTGGACCAGATGCACAAAGCATTTAACTTTTTCACTTTTACACCGTGTAAAACTGTGTTTCTGACCAACAGAAGACCTTGAATCCTTGATGTTTGTGCTCAAAAGTCAAAGCTAACCCAGTAAATATCTGACGTTAACTCACGAAGTCGGTCAGATGCTCGTCAATCTTCATTAACGCGTGAAAGAAAAAATTCTGTTTTCAGAATAAACTTTCCTGACAAATCTTCTATTAAAATACAGTCAATGTGTCACTTTACAAGAATTTTATGATGTTCAGACGTGGCCTTGGTGGTCCGAATTCTTTTGTTGCTGATTTATCTCCGTTAGTCCGACGACTGAAGGGAAATTATTTCAAAGACGTGATAGAATTGTTCCGACAGTCGGCCATCTTTGACCTTGAATGCTCTGTCTACAACGTGATGATACGTGTGATGAAAGCCCAAGTTCAAGCTCCTCCCAGAACCCATAGACAGCGCATTATAGCATCTAATATTTAATTTAAAAAAAAAAAAACTTTTACATTACAGTGAATGAGAGCAGAAAAGGGGCGGGACTCCAAGCAGCAGGGCCTCACGCTGATTGGACGACGACATACAGGCAGTTTAAAGTGTTCAGCGGATCGTTTTTCTTTTCCTTTGGTGGCGCGTCGCCCGTATGGATGAACCGCCTCTGCAAGTGTGTCACTGTACAAGGATTTTAAAACATTTTTAAACAGTTTAGGTTTTAAGTTAGTGAAATAAAACACAGTTCATTCAGTGGAACACTTTCAAAATCTGGTTTCTGTTTGTGCCGTAAATACAGAACGTCGCCGTCACAGATCTTCACGATTAACTGGTTGGAATTTAGACAAAATGTTTTTAAAAAATCAGACAAATATCTCATATAGAGGATCTAAAAGACGTGAAATTGAAGGTTAATTTGAATTTAAATTAGGCAGATGTTGTAGATGAATGAAATACTTCTGTGAAACATCATGTCCACGATGTTATTTAAAAGATCGCAGCGTACAATTACCAATAATATCTAAGCTACACATCGTACAGATGTTTGTGCCTAAAGTGACGTCTGAGGTTTGTTCTTGTTGTCCATCAGATACTCAGAGATGCTCACTGATATGTGGACGGAGAAATGTTCCACCTGCATCCTAATTCAGCAGCTTCATCATTTGAATTCTGCATTTCTTGACCAAATCCATATTAATGAGCCGACAAGGTGCATCTCACGTTGAACGCTGTGAATGAAGGCAGCGATGTCGCCCTGAGGCGATACGAGGCGGCTCGTAGAGCCACAGCTCATCACATCTGCCTGATGCTCGTGTACAGCAGGCGGCTGCTGGTTTCCATCACGTCTCAACGTACAGCTTCGGTTTTATGTGTTTTGTTTTCACCAGAGACACAAGAGCTGCTGAACCAGCTGTGGTACGTCTGAC
>NW_007577758.1:755818-761537 GCF_000690725.1 Stegastes partitus
GTTTAAATCTGTAGAGTGAAACGGACGAAGCTTAAAATTAAAGCAGCTGACGTTCAAACGTCTTTTCATGTTAAACTTTGGATGCACTTTGCTGACGTCTAAATGTTTTGATTCTTTTCCTTTGTGTAGTTCATCGAGGCCTTTAACGTACTTTAAGTTCAGAAAGTGGTGTCAGATTTGGACTTTGGCAAACAATAAATATTAAATGACTCCAATCAGCCAAACTCTTGATCAGGACGTCACTGATTTTACTGTTATTTCCTGTAAAAAGAGTTTTATTTTTCTTTTACAGAAGAGGAGGTGAGCAGCGTAAAACATCCCAAGTTTGTCCAGAAACACTTGAAGTCTACGTTTGGTGAGTCAAACTGCTGGAGAACTCTGTGGCACAAAGTTTTGGGGGAAGAAATCCGGCCTCGTGTTGCCCCTGTTAGAGGAAAACCAAACTTTATTGATTCCTTTGCTGGTCCGTCGGCACACCGATACGGCGTCCCCGCGGGGGAAGCTGCCCGGTTCGCCGCCGCTGTCGAGTATTTTTGGTACAAACCATCTCCAATCTCGGGAAGCAGACCTTTCGGCTTTCCAAAATCCCCCCCGATGAAGCCGGAGTGTGGGAGCTGAAGAGATTAAACTAATGTAGACGGCGGTGTGCAGCCACCATCTTTCAGCGTGTTTTGAATACACCCACCGCTCGGCCTGATTAACATTTAAAGAAGATGCAGCGCGCCCGCCTCCCATACTAATTACTGGGCTAAAATATAGGATGAGAGCGACACAGCATCACTTATTAAAGTTCTATGTATCCCAGGAAGGTTTGCTGAGCGTGCATGCTGATTTTAGGAACACCTTGCTTCACATTCATTAAATCGCACACATTTGCAAGCTCCTCGGCGCCGGCTCTGTCCTCATTTGCTTCCAGTTTAGCAGCTGGAGGTTTGAAACGCTGCTTAATGTTAATGCAGGACGTGAGAGATGGCTGATCTGTGGGAGCAAAGTTCTTGTCTTTGAGCCACTTTGGTTTGAGTCCATCAGTGAAAATGTACCGAATGCTTCTTAGAAATCAAACCATACGCTATTCGGGAATTATAACACGACGGTTCCCTAAATAACCGGAGGGTTTGTTTGCGATCTACCTGCGGTGGCTCTAATTCGCCTTACAGCAGCACTCTGTGGCAGTGAGATATGGAGCCTTTCACCGCTAATGTGTTTGATAAATGGGACTCTAACACAATTGCAGGCGTTTAAGTAAAAATTAGCTGACGTTTTAACTCCGTCCTGCGAGCGCAGTTCAAAACCTCAAAGTGTCAAGTTGTTTCTGAGCCACAGGAAAAGTTGAAGAAATGTTTGATTTTTGATTTTTTTCTTCTTCAGTCTGCTGATCTAGAGCAAAAAGACTTTGGCGATAAAGGGACAGGAAGTGACAAAAACAAGACAGAAAATGTCAGAAATGAGATGCAACATGAGAAAAATGAAGCACAAATTACAAAAAACAACACGAGGGATACGCAAAATAACAAAAACCAGACACAGGATGACAATAACGAGACACAACACGACAAAAATAAGATGAAAAATGGCTAAGATCACATAAATGAGATGCCAAATTTTAAAAAAAGACAGAATCACACAACACAAAATTACAAAAATAAGATTGACGAGATGCAAAATGGGTAAAGCGAGACCCTCANTTTTTATTTGTTATTTAACAAAGCAAATGTCATAAAAAGAAAAAAATTACAGTTCAATACAGCAAAACAGTAAATTACTCTTTGTAAAAAACAGACATTTTTGACGTTTTTATTTATTTATTTATTTATTTTTTACAGTTAACATGTATAACATTATTTTTTTCTGTGATTTTAGTTATTATCTATAAATTGGAGTAAAATTTAAAAAAAAAAAGTCTATAGAAAAACACAAAAAAATGTAAAAAAAATTCCTTTTCTTAATATAGATAATTTTTCTTTCAAATAACAACAAATACCTGCATATTTATTTATTTATTTATTTTTCAGATTTTAAATCCAATAAAATGTGGTGTAAGTTTACAGTTTAATACTGGAAAACATTCCAATTTGTAAAAATACACATTTTTGATTTAGGTGTTTTTTTTTTTTTTAAATACTTTTGGCATTTGTATTTTTATGTATTTATTTACAGTTAATGTGGATTTTTTTCTTCTGTGAGTTAAAGTGATTTAGTTTAATTCTGTGTATTTATTCTGAAAATTCGCCAAAATCCAATTTTTCTTCTCGCGCTGGAATCCATAAAATCTAAATATTCTGCTCCTCACTGCGACTACAACGTGATTTAAAACTCAACTGTGACCAACAGTCGCGTGTTTCACAGAGACGATAGGAGACAACTATAGAAACTATTCAAACATGTAAATGGTGAATGAATAAATAAATGGGTTTTGTTTTCTGTCAAGTCTCTTTAACTGTAATTTGTTTCATTCTGACTGAGCTGCAGAACTTTAGATCAAGAAAAACGAGACCTGATGGAGAAACAAACTAAAACTGTTGCTGAGAGCTTCATAATAAACCAGCAGGTCCTGATCAGACCTGTTGCACGCTAACGTCACCTTTAAAATCTGTTCTAATGTTTTGCAGCAGCAGGTTTCTGTTTTTCTTCCTGCTGCGCAGCATCAACAGCCTGATCGACGGTGAACGTGTGACAGGACCAGAGCCGACATGAAAGCAGCGTCTTTGTGTTGGTGTGAACTTGTACGAGGCTCCTGAAGCAGCGAAACACTCACAAACCATTATGTTGTCACTTTGCATTAACGGGAGATTGAACGAATCCGAAAGATTTCTGAGCGTCTATCAAACACTCGCAGCCTTTCTGCCCCTCGTGCTTTGATGGAACGGCCTGAAACGCAGCATCTCAAACAGGATCTGTGCTGGAAACGCAGCCTCGACTCCAAAAAGGCCCTTTTAGCATGAAAGCGGCACCGTCAAAGCGTCGCGCGGAAACACAAAGCAGCCGTGGGCTCGACGAGTGCAAGCTGTGCGACACCGACGCCGCGATAAACTCTTTCCTTGTTGTCTTTGAGTGCAGCCCGTTTAGCTTTATCGCGAGCACAACAGTCCTCTGACGGCGCAGCGGTCGGCCATCGCAACATGAAAGCTGGCCGATGAAAGGTCGCCGGCGTTTGATGGAGGCCGGAAACGGCAATTACAGAAACAAAGGAGAGGCTTTCTGTTCCCGTCCCGATGTACACAATTTCACTTAAAATAAAAAAGGAAGCTCATTGAAGTGCAGCTCTGGGCGAGAAAACAACAGAAAGTTCATGTTTCTGTCAGTTTGTCCTGTAAAAAGAAAAAACAAACACTTTTACTCCACAGACGTTTAAAATAAATGAAGAGAGTTGTTTTTATGTTACAGGAAACTATATGATAAATTATAAAACATATTACATTTTCAAAATTTCACTTAAACTCATTGAATGATGTTTGTTGTGAAAAATCCACATTTACTCTCAATAAATACAGATTTTTGGGGGTAATTTTTTATTAAAGTAAACTAACCTTTTTTTTTTTTTTTTTTTTTAAACAAATATACAAAAGACTAGTGTTATATCTTTTAAACAGTTTAAATTGCTGATATGATGAAAGAAAACACTGTTCATTCAGTAGAATAGTGTCACAGAAAAAGGGGGAAAAATAATTAATTTCAACAAAATGTAAAAAAAAAAACCCAAAAAAGTAAAAATCAAATATAATTAACAACAACAACAAAAAAATCCCACATAGAATATTTAAAAGACAGTAAACTTAATTAGAATTTTCTTTGTTTTTGTTCCAGAAATCTGCATTTACAGACATAAATCGTATAAAATACACATAAGTAAGCTGTTTTATTTAAAAGATGGGAAAAACAGAACTAAAGCGACTTTTAAAAAAAACAAACTGAAGCCGATTTTTTTTCAAATTTCTCTGTTTTAGTTAAATAAAAAAAAGAAAAAGAAAGAAAAGTTCATGTTTATGTGAGTTTATGCTGTAAAAAAAAAAGTAGTTTTATTCAGATTTTTTTTTTCTTAACAAGAATTATGAAACATTTTTAAACCGTTTAGAGTTAATTTAGTTTTTAAAAAAGGAAGAGGGAAAAAAATCGCTCGTTTCTTGTCGACTAAGGCAACTGTTGAAAATGTAAACAAAAAACCCCCCCCAAAAAAACAAATGCACTAAAACAGTCATAAAAAATATCACATATAGATGCTTTTAAAGACAGTAAAGTTAATTGTAATTTTATTTTCCTGATATAAATCTGTGCATTGACAGACTTATATTGTAGATTGATTAAATTATTCTATAAAATAATGTGATTTAGCTGTTATTTAAAACACAGCAACTTGCAAATCAAACGTTTTATTTTGCATTTCAGTGATTTTTTTTTTTTCTATTTGTGAAAATTAGGCCACAAATCCAGCAAGAAAATACATTATGTGTGAACTTAGTGTAATTTTTCGGGAGCTGTTGGGAGACTCTCACTGCCTGTTATCTTTACTTCTTTTTATTTTTTGTGGTAACTTCCTAAAAGCCTCCCAGCTTCAGTTTGAAGCCGCAGAAGACAGAAAGCAGCCCGTTACTGTAAAGCCAAAGTCCTTTAAAATGTAAAAGCACCAGAAATAAAAACCGTCATACTAACCGGCTGATGCTGCAGAGACAGGAGAAGCACCGCCGGCCTCATCACAGTTTGGCGTTTTTCAGAAACTCGTGGTTGGAGCACTTAGAGCATGAAAGAGCAGAGAGACGCTGCAGCACGGGGAGGTTTCAGTCCTGAGGATTAATTAGCACTAAATGGCTGTTTTAAGATAAGAGGACTCTTTCTTTCTGAGGCCAAATGAGTCTGTTTGATCCGACATCTCAGCCGCTCGTTTCATGTGCAGCGTAGCAGCAGAACACAAACGAGAAGAGCTCTGCGCGTAGATATATATATAAATATATATATGTGAAATTTACAAAAAGGGAGACGAGCCACCTCCTCGTAGGAAAACAAAAATTCTCAATAAGTCATCCGGTTTGTGGAGAAGCTCGGAGCCACAGCCGACACCAGAGGATCAGGAAGGCTTTAAAGTGGAAGAACAGTAGAATAAGGGCTGGTGGAAGGAGAGAATGGGAACGTTTCAGACGCTAGGTGTGAATAGAAACTAAACTTATAGCAAACAGTGGAGCTGCGTATACACATATATGTAATCTGATTATTTTCTTTATTTATTTTATTCCCTCCTGCACATGTTTGACAATTTGATATATTAATTTCTGCTGTTACTATCTCGCTGTTCCTTTTTCTTTTACCTCATTCTTATTGTTTGGGTGTGGACCAGATGCACAAAGCATTTCACTGCCCCTTTACACCGTGTAGAACGGTGTTTCTGACCAATAGAAGACCTTGAATCCTTGAATGTTTGTGCCCAAAAGTTAAAGCTAACCCAGTAAATATCTGACGTTAACTCTCGAAGTCGGTCACATGCTGGTCAATCTTCATTAACGAGTGAAAGAAAAATATTTTTTTGACGGCAAACAAACATAAAAAACTGAATACTCTGCATTAAATCATCATTTAAATTTTTACGAAATAACCTTTTCCTGACAAATCTTCTATTTAAATACAGTCAATGTGTCACTTTACAGGAATTTTATGACGTTCAGACGTGGCCTTGGGGGTCCGAATTCTTTTGTTGCTGATTTATCTCCGTTAGTCCGACGACTGAAGGGAA
>NW_007577758.1:764413-765732 GCF_000690725.1 Stegastes partitus
CACAACACAAAATTACAAAAATAAGATTGACGAGATGCAAAATGGGTAAAGCGAGACCCTCAGGCTCATAAACCTCCACTGAAGTCTTTGTCATGATGCCCATTGATGACTAAACACCCACAGTGACACACAAAATGATGTAAAATTACCAAAAATGAGGCGCAAATGACTAAACAAGATGAGCAAGACGTAAAACAACGAAAAACAAACACAGAATCACCAAAACAAGACACAACATGACAAAAATACATAAAAGAGACGACAAATGACCAAAATACAGACCCAGAATCACAAAAATTACAAAAAAATTTGATGAATGAGAAACTGATTGGCCACAAACCAGACAAAGGATTAAGAAAACGAGACCAAAAAATGACAAAAATTAGACGTAAAACGACACAAACAAGATGAGTGAGACATAAAATAGGTAAAACCAGACATGGTGTGACAAAAACTAGACACAACAAGATAAAATGAGATGTAAAATGACAAAAACAAAACACAGAATCTTAAAAGCAAGTCCCAAAATGACAAAAAAAAAGATGTAAAATTACCGAAAATGAGGCGCAAATGACAAAACAAGATGAGCGAGACGTAAAACAACAACAACGAGACACAGAATCACAAAAACAAGACACAAATATTACAAAAAATTTAACGAATGAGAAGCTGATTGGCTAAAGCGAGACCTACAATCACATAAACCAGACACGGAATTAAGAAAACGAGACCGAAAAATGACAAAAATTAGATGCAAAATGAAACAAACAAGATAATCGAGACATAAATTAAATGAAATCAGACATGGTTACAAAAACTAGACACAACATGACAAAATGAGACGCAAAATGACAAAAACAAGACACAAAGTTGTAAAAGCAAGTCCCAAATCGACAAGAAAATTGATGTAAAATTACCAAAAATGAGACGCAAATGACTAAACGAGTTGAGCAAGACACAAAACAACAAAAACCAGACACAGAATCACAAAAACAAGACAGAAAATATATAACAAAGATGACAAATTACCAGAATACAGACACAGAATCACAAAAATTACAAAAAATGTTATGAATGAGAAGCTGATTGGCTAAAACAAGACCAAGAATCACAAAAACAAGACAGAAAAATGACAAACATTAGATGCAAAATGAAACAAACAAGACGAGCGAGACGTGAAACAACAAAAACCAGACACAGAATCACCAAAACAAGACACAACACGACAAAAATACATAAAAGAGACGACAAATTACCAAAACACAGACCCAGAATCACAGAAACCAGACAGAAAGGAGACGCTGCTGTCAGATGATTGA
>NW_007577758.1:767017-772258 GCF_000690725.1 Stegastes partitus
AAGTATCCTCAACTTGCTGGAGGTTTCCAGGTGTACCCACCATGAGACGCTTCACTCTGAACTTCTCCACGTATTCAAAGACTTTGTGGATTAGAAGCTGCCACCCTGAGAACTAACTGGTCCGAAGAATGCTCCAGTAGCTTTCGACTTCCTGTGCCAGTCATGCGATCCTCGGCTGGGGACGAAGGCTAAAAGGTCGTATTAGTTTTAAGGAGGCGGCCGGTCCTCTGGGACGCTGTGGTATGACGGTCTGCTGGTGGTTTATGTTGCTCTCGGCCTAAAGTTCACCTCCAGCCAGAAGATGTTTCCTTTCAGGGTTTAAGCAGAGATTGGGTTTCGGTATTGGATTACAGACGGTTAAAGTTAATGACTCTCCTCAGGTCAGTTTAAACTTGGAGCTACTTTTAGTCGTGTTTGTATGTTTTGCTTTATTAGGTTAAGGTCTGCACATGATGGAGGAGAGTTCAGATGGTCGTCTCCAGATTTACGGTCACCCAGGTCGAGGTAGTCCGAAGAGCTTCAGCAGTTTCTTTCTTTTTGTTCTTGAACCTTCATCCAGAAGACTTCTTCAGTTATGGCTGACTGATGAGGAGTCCAACATGGGTGTGGCCACCTCTAAATCACCACCAAAGACTCGCAGGTCTCGAGGTGTTCACGGTGGTGGAACTGGGTGGAGAAGGACCTCAAGACTGCATTATGAGTACAGTCGTGACTCGATAATCCGACACTAAATGTAAAATCTTCTTTTATGTCGGATATCAAGGCTGTCGGATTGTCAAGACGGAGGTCGAGATACAAGGAGGGCTTGATGCTGGAGGGGCCACTTCTACCCCGGGGGAGCGCTCTGATGGGGTGGAAGTGTCTGGAATGCACAGGCAGTACTTGGCTAGTGATGCTAGTTTAGTTAGCGGTCACACTTCTGTTTCCACCACCGGCGGCAGCAGCAGTGGGGGGATAGAACACCACCACAACCACGGTGATTATGTTGTAAATGTGCTGGCTCCAGTAGGACAACTCCTTTAAAAAAAACAACTTAAAATCACAATATATGCTCCACCGTCACCATCCATGTTTACAAATGTCATGTCGGAGTCAGAATCCAAGGCTGTCGCTATGTTAAGGCTGTTTTTATGGGTTCTGTTCGTTTTTCCTAAAAAACTGTCGGATAGCAGGTTTAGGATTGTTAAGGGTCGGATTGTCGAGTCACGACTGTACCTGATCAGTGTAACCATGGTTCATGTTGGCAGCAGAGAGCATTGTGGGAGTTTAGCTAGAAACCATGACAGAGACTCTGTGGAGGTTAATGACCCTGATTGTCTTTCTCACTTTGTTCAGCTCGTATTCGTGTCTCCTTTTTGTCTTTCTATGTCCAGCTTTTGTCATATTGTGTCTGTTTTTTGTAGTTTAGTGTCTAGCGACAAGTACCATGGCTTCTGTGGAGGTTACTGACATCTGACAAGAACTCATGAGTTTAAGACAAACCAGGATTGACTTGGACCGAGTCATTGTATCACAGAGACCGATGGAACAGACTTAGCCACATTTAGCTAATAGCTAGCAACAGACACCAACACAAAGACTGATGTGACGGTTAACGGCTAATGGCTGGAACTCATGTATGAAAGACGATCTGGATCATGCTGACGATGTCTGGTGAAGAAAAATGTTTAAAGCTTGAAGTGCCCTGTAGAAGTTGTGTTTGAAAAAAGGTTCTTAAACATCCCAGCTACATGAAGAGAACACTGTTGTTCCGTCTGTTTTTGTTCTACTTCATGTTTTGTGGATCTTTGTGGGGACTTTCTCAGCTGTGA
This sequence comes from Stegastes partitus, assembly GCF_000690725.1. Taxonomy (NCBI): domain Eukaryota; kingdom Metazoa; phylum Chordata; class Actinopteri; family Pomacentridae; genus Stegastes; species Stegastes partitus. Next base: position 768,829 of record NW_007577758.1, read on the forward strand.
GGTTCTGGTAACCCCCAGCTCATGTTGCAGTGGGTGGCGGGACTCAAACGGCCGGTTCTGGTCCGTGTTCGGACTTCAGAGTCGTAAACTTTGGCGTTGAGGCTTCCGTCAGCATCCACAACACGGTCAAAAAGAGGCCGTTTGTTTTCTGTTCTGGCAAACTCGATGTCGGCGTCCAAAAGAAACAACTCCACCAATGAATCGTTTTCTTTCTGCATTAAGTCATTCCGTCGGAGCGGTTGGTTTGATTCACTCGTGTCATTTGCAGAAACCCTCGTTGTGTTTAAAACGGTCCCAGTAGCCTCCCAGTAGAGCGATATGACTGGTGGTGAATAAGGAAGCGTCTCGACCTTGTAAAAGGTTATCGTCCTCTGTGAGAATGGATGTCATAAGACTTTATTAGGACATGTTAGGATCCTGCAGCTTGTCTCTGGTTTTACGCGTCACCATAAAGTCGTAAAACAAGAGACGACCCCGTTTTCCTTTAATCTAATAAATGTGCCGCTAATGTTCCCTCCTCTGTGGGACACGTTTCTGTGTTTATTAAATCTCTTTATTCCCTCGTAGTGTGTGAGCTCTTACAGTGGATGTTTCACCGATCGGGCAGCCAGACGGGTCACGCCGATGATTAAACACTCGTCTTTTACTGGATGCTTTTGGCTACTGAGGATCCGGTTTATGATCTTGTTCCTGCCGTGCACACTCGCTCCCTTCACATGTGCTGGTTGCGTAAAGCGGCGACACCCGGAGGACGCCCCGCCGACGAGGCTTCGTTGTCCCGACGCCCTGCGAGCCGCCTTAAATCACTGTCACGGCCGTAATCACAGTAAAGACCGGCCTCTCACGATGTTAGTAACACACAACAGGCCGCACGCGATGGAAATCAGATCTCAGGTAAAATGTGCCGACACGAGAAAACTCCTGAAGCTGCTGCAGCGAATCACGTCAGCTTNCCCAGAATCACAGAAACCAGACAGAAAGGAGACGCTGCTGTCAGATGATTGATTCAATCGTCTCGGTTGCTTCACATTTTCCAGGAGCTGATGCGTCGTCGTGATTAAAAAGATTCGAGGATCATCTTCAGAGATGCTGCTGAAACAAATCCAGAAAATCAGAAATCACTCGTCAGATCCAGGCCCTGACGCTTTACTGTCATTTTAATAAATAAATAAAATAAAATAAAAACAGCGCACACGCAAGACGAGGAGCGACGCTTTAATATTTGATCACACATGCGTGTTGTCATGGCAACCCACCTGTATGATGCTGAGCGGCAGCTGTCAGCGGCGACGAGGAGGAACTAACAGCCGGAGAACAAAGGGCAGCGAATCTGCAGAAAATTAGGTGAAGAAAAAAAAAAGAGAAACACAGAGAGAGAGAGATCAGATATGAAAAGAGAAGCAGCAGCGACTCTGACTGACACGGATCCAGAACAAAAACAGGAAGAGACGAGCAGAGCAGAGGAGAGGTGTGAAAACCAAACGCTCAGAAATGGAGAGCGAAAAATCCTCCTCGTTCACACGTCCAGGTCTGCGGAGATCACAGGAACAGTCGGACGGACGGACGGACGAGCAGACGGACGGACTGATGGGAGGATGATCTGCTGCAGATACAACAGGCTGCACCGCGAAGATGGAGAGAGGGAGGGAATATTCACACGACAGGATCAGAAATAAAGAACAGGTTGTTCAGCGCTTTAATGTCAACGAATTAAAAACAGATTCCAGAAGTCACAGAGTTAAACAGAAGTGTGGCCGCGTCTCAACATGAGTACTTGTCCGATCTTCTGAGACGTCATCAGTCAGAGACCAAGTTCTGTCCCGGTTCTAAGTCCACATCTGACCAAGTACGGATGAAATGCCCGGATGTGTTCTCGTCTGCATCAGACCGGACTTGTGTGGACTTCAAACAGCCAAGTATCCCAGAATGCATTTCGTGCCAACCAGCGGTGAAAGTCGATGAGAAAACTTTCAACAGTAAAACAAGTTTTTTTGTAAATACTGTTGTTATTGTGACACAAACTGTAGTTTTATGATTATTTGAGGCGAGAAAGTTTTGGTATAAAAATGAAATGAAAAAATGAAAAATACTTTATTTATCCCAGAAGGGAAATTCAATCTTGTAAAAACTCACTTTAAAAAAAAAAAAATCAATATAACATATATTATATACAACAACAATAATAATAATCATAATAATAACAATAACAACAATAATAATATAATGTATAAACACCAAATATGTGGTCGTTTTATCACGATAAAGCCTTTTAAGTTTTTTACCGTCATAAATCTCCATACGGGGATTTTCTTTAAAATGCTGGAACACACATCAAGGCGTCGAGACATAAATCTTCTCTTTCTAGAGAAAGGCAACAGCTGCATATAAGTCATTTTAAAGCAGGAAAAAAAGGCTGATTTTCCTGGAAAGAAGCTTCTAAATGTGTAACTTTGACACATGGATGAGATTTTTGGGGTTAAATCAACAACCGAGGCAGGACTTTGAGCTGAAACCCGATCCGGACCGGTGCTGCTGCGTTTCTAAAGTCAACGATATGTCTTAAAACGTGTCAATGGGTTCAGACGAACATAATTAAAACAACCAACCCGAACCTTTGCACTATTTCAAGAAACTTTATATCTTGAATCAAGTTTTTCAGGAGCAATAAATGACATCGAACTGGTTTAATGTGATGTTATGTTCCTGGAAGCTGAAACTGCTCAAGTATCCTCAACTTGCTGGAGGTTTCCAGGTGTACCCACCATGAGACGCTTCACTCTGAACTTCTCCACGTATTCAAAGACCAGCGGACTGGAAGCTGCCACCCTGAGAACTAACTGGTCTGAAGAATGCTCCAGTAGCTTTCGACTTCCTGTGCCAGTCATGCGATCCTCGGCTGGGGACGAAGGCTAAAAGGTCGTATTAGTTTTAAGGAGGCGGCCGGTCCTCTGGGACGCTGTGGTATGACGGTCTGCTGGTGGTTTATGTTGCTCTCGGCCTAAAGTTCACCTCCAGCCAGAAGATGTTTCCTTTCAGGGTTTAAGCAGAGATTGGGTTTCGGTATTGGATTACAGACGGTTAAAGTTAATGACTCTCCTCAGGTCAGTTTAAACTTGGAGCTACTTTTAGTCGTGTTTGTATGTTTTGCTTTATTAGGTTAAGGTCTGCACATGATGGAGGAGAGTTCAGATGGTCGTCTCCAGATTTACGGTCACCCAGGTCGAGGTAGTCCGAAGAGCTTCAGCAGTTTCTTTCTTTTTGTTCTTGAACCTTCATCCAGAAGACTTCTTCAGTTATGGCTGACTGATGAGGAGTCCAACATGGGTGTGGCCACCTCTAAATCACCACCAAAGACTCGCAGGTCTCGAGGTGTTCACGGTGGTGGAACTGGGTGGAGAAGGACCTCAAGACTGCATTATGAGTACAGTCG
>NW_007577758.1:774246-778649 GCF_000690725.1 Stegastes partitus
AGCTTAAAAAACCAGAACACACTGTAAAACATGGGTTAAAAAAAAGTGTTTTTAAGTGTAGTCATTCAGACGTGCTGCTATGTTACAGAGTTTTCTTGTTTTGTTAAATTACAGATATGATCTCGTAAAATTACTGACAAAAAAGTATTTGTTTACATGGTAACTGTCTAAAATAATAATAATAATAATAATAATAATAATAAAAATAAAAATGTGAATGATTCTCACTTTTAATCCTATGAATTAGACGTTAAGTCACTTCTTAAAACATGCTTTTACTGGAGAGCTTTTCCTGATTTTATCCAGGTTTTAAGCTTCATGTTTTATAGCTTCCTGCTTTATTTGTGTGCATTCTACTTTTATCAGTTATTCTGTGTGCTTACTTTATTTTAATTAGGGTCCGAGGACCCCTACTTGCTGCAGCAAGCAGGGGTCCTTGCCCGAAGGGCAAGGACCCTATTGTTCCTGCTGCGTTTCTTTCTTTCTTCTTCCGATTATTATTTGCCTGACGCACGCGTTTGCCTTAATTTGACCCCCTAAACACGCTCAAAAACTCACCAAAATCGGCACGCACGTCCGAATCGGCGAAAAATTTGATAAAATGAAAAAACAAACAAGAAAATGCTCTCTAGCGCCACCTAGTTACAGAAAAACACACTAAAATGGCCCTAGCGCCCAGTAGGAATGTCGCACAGAGATCAAACCAACACCAAAACGTTCGTCTCAATGAGACCCACAAATCTCGCACTGACACCCCAGACCTATCTCAAACAGGAAGTCCACAATTTGCCTTTCAAAGTAAGAAAATCCGTGAAAACTTCTTTTGGGAAAAAATTATCTTGTCTGACACCGTAAATCGTACCAACTTAAAAATCGCACAGGAGACAGAGAAGGCCTTGATGTACAAAAGTTCTGAAGGGATTTGGCGTTTCTCAACCGGTTTTCGAATGGTGAGCCGTTAAAGTTGATGAGCTGCCGCAGCCTCGGCTCGTACTTTGCATGGGTGTCTATGGGGGCATATGCAGACATGCTGTGTCAGTTGGTCATCTACACAAAAACCTAAAGGTCCTACAGCTTTAAAAATGACACTGAGGGCTTCCTAACAAGATTTCCTACAAAAATGTGTTGTTTTTACACACATTTGCTGAAAAATGTGGCTGTATGGGAGAGTTAAAGTGAGTGAAAGCGAGGAAAACTCTCAGCTCTCAACCAGGGGCACGAAAAATGCTGAGTCATCGTGACATCATCACAGGTCAGTGCAGCTGGTCATGTGACTCACTGACAGTCTGAGGTTGAGAGGAGAGAGAAACATGGCTCCTTCAACTTAAAGCAGGTTTAACTTGAAGAACGGTCAGACGGGCATGAGGGTCCAACGCAGACCGAGGACCCGACCAACGCTGCTTGCAGCTTTAATTTTTAATTTATTTTTTATTGGAAAGCACTTTGTAACATTTGTTTTGAAAAGTGCTCCATAATTAAAGTTTATTCTTATTAATATTATAAGAAAATCCCCAAAATTACACCATTTACAAGATGCAGAAGCTCTACTAACAGAAGGAATCATGAGGTTTCCAAGATTTTGATTTAATTCAGCTGCTCATCTGTGACACGATGTTCTTGTGGAAAGAGTTTCTGAGTTTAAAATCTTTCAACTAAATCCCTTAAAATAAACTAAAATTCCCCAAAGTAAATAACTTGCTTAAACAAGATCCTGTAAAAAAAAAAAAGTAAAAATTCTGCGCTTCTCGTTGCAACTGAAAAATATTTTGTGACTCGGCTGCGACCGACGGATACTTCAGAGAAAATCAGGGACTTTTGGGTTGAGCTGCAGGCAGTGTTAATGCGCAGCAGAGAGGAAACGATTTACAATATAAGCTTTAAAAACAATAATATTTTTAATAGTTATTAACTGTATTATTTTTAATTACTGTAGTTTTACAAAATGCCTCAATTTTGTTAAATTACAAATAATAATATGTATAACTGTAGGAAAAAAAAAACTACTAATTTACACGTTAATCACAAAAAACAGGCCAAAATCTATAAATAACAAAACTCATATTAAAAAAAACAGATTTTTACATTTAGAAATGTACTAACGGTAAAGTTCTTTTACAATACGTGACCGTGACATGATGCCATTTTACTGTTTTACTGCATATACATCTGCAAAAAATCACATTTTAACATGATAATTGCCAACATTTGAAACATTAAGGACTGATTATATTAAATTTGTCACAATACAGATGATAGTGCAGTAATAACGCAAAAAATAAATAAAGTGTTAATTTACATGTTAACTGTAAAAAAAAATTACCAAAAATAGCCTAAAGTGTAAATTATGACCATAGTGCTGTCTCTTTGTGGCCATTTTTAACGTATTTTTGTCCATTTTTTTGCCTAACCTCTAGTTTCTTTTTGGAGTTTTCTCTCAGTTCGGTACTTCCTGCATGTGTTTGTGAACATTTTGCATCTGTTTTGTGTTGGTTTGCATCTCTTTAGGTCATTTTGTGACTCATTGATTTTACTTATTTCCAGTAATTTGATCTTTCACAGTGTTGGAGAATAAAACCACACCAATTAACTGTATTTTTTAAGTTATCTGACAGATACTTGTCATTATTCTTACAGTTTTTGAACATTACAGCTTTTCTGACACACTCGCTGTCAGAATATAATCTTTTTTTCATGGATTTTCCTTTTTTTTTTTTTTTACAGTGCAGTCTCCTCAAACCCGAGTGAGTTCTGACAGCGGCGCCTCGGCTCCTATAGATCCTCCGTCCGGCCCAGCACAGCGCGGGTTATTGGTTTTATAAAATGAGCGTACATGTCGGCGTCTCGGCTCTGTCATCCGTCATGTAGCGGCGGTTAACATGGCAGAAATCCCACGCCGAGCTCCTCGACGCTCCGTGTTCATCTGTCTGACCTGCACAAGATTAGATTCAGACTCTCCAGGTGCAGAATCGGAGTCTGTCGGGGGAACTGGGCTGATTTAATCTGAGCTCTTCCTTCCTTCAGAAACACTCGCATCATCCCACGCACACGTCCTCCAGGCTTCGGCTGAGCTATAGGAGGAATCTGCGTCTGAGACTTTTAAGCAAACTGGAGGTGCTGCGAGTCCGGAGACACCGGCTGAGGTTTGTTTCACTCTGCAGCTTCCAGTGGTTCTGGTTCCCCTGAGGGAGGATTCATTCCTGTCTCCCTCTGTCTAGCAAACCCTTCCACTCTCTCTATCAGCCACTAATGCACCAATTTCCTCTCCGGCACACTCCCACTGGGTCCCTCCGACGCTACAGTTTGTCCGTCCTGCTGTAACCCGAACACCACGGCGACCGTGTTGTCTCAGGTTTGGTATAAATCAGCGTTCCTGGTCGCATAAAGCTGCTGACTTTAATCCATCCATCCATCCATCCATCCATCCATCCATCCATCCATCCTCTACATACTGCTCAGTCCTCACTAGGGTCTTGGGGGGAGAACCCACGCTGCATGAGGAGAACATGCAAACTTCATGCAGAAAGATCTCAGGTGTCCTCACCAGGACGCCAACCAGCAACGATGCTAACCAGCGAGCCACCTCGCAGCGCTAACTTTAACCCAAACCACAAAAAACAGCAACTTATGGACCAAACTGAGGCTTTAATATTCTTCTACTTTCACATAAAGAGTTAAATGAATAAAATGCATCCTTTGCAACCACGGAGTCGGTTTAGGATGCTTCACTACTGCTAACGCTAACTCTTTAGCATTCAGGCTGCGCTAATGGAGCCGCTGGTTTCATGTCCGCTGATTATCGTCAACCTGCAAAACACAAGAAACTAACCTTTGAAATCTGACAAAAAGCGCACAAATCTCTCATAAAAGAAATATTCAAAGAAATCTGACCTTAAAAACATTCACATTGAAGCTGCGCGGCCAGACCTCTGGACCTGCTGCTGACGTGTTAGCATCTGTAATCGGTGGAGTTTGGTTTGTATATTTTAGAGAATCAGCAGCAATACGTGAACGTAAAGCACGAGCAGGACAACGTGCACATGCAGAATAAACATGTTTATTATTGATGTTCAGTCTTCTGAATCCTAAAACTGCTGGAAGGTCTGAAGGCACGTCAACTAGAAACTGGGATGTTTCTATAAATCTCACAAAACTCAGTGTTTGTACCAAATCAGACCTCCTGGATCAATAAATAAATGCAGCATCAGAACCACAGAACAGAGGAGCCTCCAGCATGGTGGAACATCTTTCTACAGCTGATGGTGGAAAATCTTTCTACATCTGATGGTGGAACATCTTCCTACATCATGATGGTGGAACATCTTTCTACAGCTGATGGTGGAACATCTTCCTACATCTGATGGTGGAACATCTTTCTACATCTGATGGTGGAACATCTTTCTACA
>NW_007577758.1:780096-791815 GCF_000690725.1 Stegastes partitus
TAAATTACCGAGTTAACTTCCCGTCTGATCAGAGGAGGACTTCACCTGCAAAATATGAGCCGCTCATCACACGCTCTCAGGGAGAGGTGTTTAAAACCGGACGGCAGGTTGGTCTGTTGTTTCTCTCAGGCTTTGTTTTCCTTTATTCACCCTCAGCTTTGTGGTTCCCTACACCTCTGTGGAAACAGAAGAAGAGGAAATGATGCAGTTAGAGTGACAGTTTTCTGCAAAATCACCACAAAAAGATGCAAAAGAGCAACAACACAACGAGAAACAAAACGACCTGAATGGATGCAAACCAACAAAAACAGATGCAACACAAACACAAACACAGTATTGAGAGAAAAGTCCAAAAAGAGACGACAAAATAGACACAAAATGAACACAAATACAGTAAAAGTGGCCAAAATAAGACGACAAATGTCAACTATAAGATGTAAAAAGACGGTAAAGCTATGAGCAACGCCGCAGACTTCAGACCGAACACGCAGCTGCTCATCGTCCAGACGTTCATGATGGAGGACAGACGGCTTCAGGGGTGGATGTGATGACAGAAGGATCGTTTTTAGGAATGTTTAACTGTAATTTTTTATGAGTTATTTGCTGTTATTTCACCACTTTTTTCTGTTTTGTTAAATGTCAGATGATATTTAGTAAAATCACAGAAAAAAAAGCTTTTATTTATTATTTATTGTTAATTTAACCGCTAATCATTAAACAAAGAGGCCAAAAGAGAGGATCAATCTACTCTGTAATTTTACTGTATTTAAATCAACAAAAGAAATCGTACAGATTTTCTCCACTATTGGAAAGAAACATTTTGTATATTAAGGATTTTTAAAAATGGTAAATAATTAGTTTTTGTTAATTTACTCAAAGTATGTAACTAAATGAGTAAGACATGCAATAATTCGCATGTTAACAGTAAGTAATTTTACAGATATTTGCTGGTATTTTAAAGAAATCTCGAGATTTGAAAAGAAGGTGAATGATTTTAGAATGATGTTATTTTACAGAATTTCACTTTTAATTTGTTGAATTACAGGAAATATCTGGATTAATCACAGAAAAAAAATAAATAATGATAAATTGTATGTTGATAGTAAAAAAATAAAAAAACACAAAAAATGTACATAATTTTTAAAAAGAAATCTGTTTCCTAAGAAATCAGTATTTTTACAAATTAAATTTTTTACAATTAATATTTTACAAAGTCTGACCATAAAATAAAATTGACTGCATTTAAAAATCAGCCAAAAATAAATAAATAAATAAAATAAATAACAAAAAAAAAAATGATATGTTGACTTAAAAAAAAAAAAAAACAAAGAAACTGAACATACTGTGCATAACGTCCACATCAAGAACCAGCATTTTAACACCTTCATTCTTCATAATGTGACACTTTAACTGGATTTAAATCTCCATTATTTTACACATATTTGCAGTTACGTCTTTTTAAACCATTCTGACAGCCTTTGAAGGTAACAGCGTTTATTTAACACGTCTTCTGTCACGTTTGCTGCCAGATTTTCACCATTTACATATGAAGGATGGAAACGTGTCCTGTATGAACATGAACATGATGCGACACCAGTAACGTGTTAAAATAAACCAGAGATCAGGTTTGTTTGAAGGAGTCTGACTTTAAACCCACAGCCTTCACCTCCTGCCTTTGTGCTTCTTCCTCTTTGTTCTTTCCTCCATTCATCTCGTCTCCTGCCCTCCGTCCTTCACATCTTTCTTTCCTTCTTTCTCTCCCGCCTGAAGCCTTTCTCGGCGTTTCTCCTTCACTGAGCGCTCTGGATGGAGACTCAGAAATCAGCCTCCCTGCTGCTGCTGCATGTAGACGAGCGTGCACGGCGGCGTGTCCGTGCACGCTCGTCAGCGGTTAAAGTAAGATTGATCCATTGGCTTCGGCTGAGAGAGGTCGGCCGGGTTTCAATCCTCTAGGTTCCATCTCCTCGGGTCGGCCGAGTCTCTGTCCAAACACTTGATGTTCTGGTTCTGGTCGATCAGGACGACGTTGGTTCGGATCAGCAGAAGGCAGAGAGGCTCCTTCTCACAGGATGACCGAAGGGCAGCGAGGTCGGACGAGTTTCTTTCCTCTGAGCGTCCGTCCTTTTCTGAGCTTCATCTTCTCTTTGCCTCCTTCAACCAGCAGCAGCTTTTCTGGTCAGTTCTGCCGTCAGACCTTCATATTTGACCAAATAATTCTCTAAAGGTCGCTTCAGAAGCCTCAGTTCAACCAATGAGTCGTAGTTAAATCACAGAGACACACGTAAGAATCGCCATGTTGATGTAAAAATAAAAACTAGAATAATTAATTAGTCTTTCTTTTTCTTTTACAACGTTTGTCTGAAAAATGACATCATTATTGTATAAAAAAAATCTTGTTAAATTTTTGTTAAATTATTGAAAATATCTGGTTAAATCACAGATGGTCTTTTATTAATTTATATCTTAATCTTAAAAAAAAATGTTTTTTTAAATCACCAGCAACAACAGGCCAAAATTTGAAATAATGTTCACATCAAAAATCTGTATTTTTATAAACTGTAATTTGTACTTTTACAATATTTGACTGAGAAATTACACGAGTTTAAGTCGATTTAAATCAGCAAAAATTATTCTGTTTAGTGAAAGAAAACGTATAAATATTAAGGATTGAAAAATGGCGAATATTTCTTTAAAAATCCTAATTTACAGATTTTTCATGTTTTGCTAAATTATAGTTAAAATATCTTAAATTAAATCATAAAAATTCAAATTATTCATTTATACATTTATCACTAAAAAACAGCCAAAATGTGTAAATAATGTTTATTCATTTATTTTTATAATATATGAAGGATTATAAAATGTTCAATAATTCTTTTTTTTTTTGTTAAACTACTGAAAATGTCCAGTTAAATCACAGATTTATATACGTATATGTTTTAATTAAAGAGCCCAAATTTTAAATAATTTGCAATAATCTGTATTTTTGTTTATTTTTTAGAGTTTATTTTTCCTGACCAAACCCCCGACACACTATTTTTACTGTATTAAAATCAGCAAAACATATTATTTTATAGATATTCTCCATTATCCCAAAGAAAAATTCTGTATATTGAGGATTTTTTTTAAAAAATCAACAATTCTTTAAAACTGTTATTTTATTTTATTTTATTAAATTACAGAAAATATCAAGTTAAATAACAAAACAAAAAATACACATTGACTGTAAAAAAAAAACAAAAAACTATTGATTATTTCTTCTGCAACAAAGACTGTATGACTTAAACCAGCTGAAAATATCCTTATTTTATAAATGTTTGCTGCAATTTTAATGATTGTTTTTACTGTTTCACTGCATTTCAATATATATATTTTTTCTTGCTCATTTGCTGTCAGTTTTTTTTTTTTTTTACAGTTTCCGTCCTGTGAAGGTCACTGCAGACACTTTATCTCGTTAAATAAGTCGACCGCCGTCACATTTAATGCGTGAAAAGATCCATCAGAGTCATAAAACTGTGACATCTGAGGGCATTAAAATGAAAAAACCAACACTTTTCTTTCCTAACTTCATATTGATCATGTGGCCGACTGACAACACAGATGTTCTGGTGAGTTTTCTACCTTGTTAACGCGTCCATATGTTGTGTTTTTATCTGAATAATCCGCCATGACGGTGAAATATTTCCACTTTAAAGCTGCTGCGACGAGTTTAGGCTTCAGAGGTTTTAACGGAATGAAACAATCGAACCGTGATCCTGATTAGAATCTGGTTATGGCATATGGCATTTGTGCAGCAAAAAGCGATGGCACAAGGTTTGTTGCGGAGTCGTAGGTGAGCTGGTGTGCTCGAGCTGCAGTGAGTAGAGAGGCAGAGGCTTCTTAGATCTACGTTTTCTCGGATGTAGAGTTGCATCGAGTCATTTTAAGACAACAAGGGAGTGTTTTAACGTGACTTGGAGGTTTGTTTAGAGGTTAAATCTGTAACTGGAGACGAACTTTACAAACCAAACATCCATTTTCCGTCCATGCTGCCGCGTTAACGCACTAAACTGAGACTTCGTCAGTCGTAGCGTTTCGTCGGCTTTGGCCTTGTCGGTGTTTTCTTGGTGTTAGTCGGCACTTTTCTGAGTTTTCACAGACAGAAACTTGCACAGAGACGAGCTAGCTGAGTCTGATCAGCAGTAAAAGACGTTCCTGTACATGTTCCTGTTATTTCTGACCAATTCAAAAACAAAAAAAAAGCACATTTTGCTCAAGAAAATGAACCACAAAGACTCCTGGATGTTGCCTAACTTGCAAAAATACACTAGAGATGCTAGAAGCTCTAACAACATGAAAAAACGAAACCCCAATTGGCTGATTCATGCTTAACTTTCCACGTTTTGGGCAGCACCAGTCCTGTGACTGTTCATCCAGCAGCTTCCACCTCCGTAGTCTGGATGTAAGACACAACAACAGCACATTAAAGTGACACTACGGTGCTGCAAAGTGCTCCGGCACAAAGCTGTGATGCGTCACAGGAGGATGAAGGAGGCAGGAGACGACAGTAACGAGGACAAATGGAAATATTAACACGCTTCATAGTTAATGAGTTGGAATAAAGAAAAGAGACGCTTCAATAATGAAAAGCTCCCCGTTCGGCTTCCGTCTGGTCGCACGGGTCGGACACACTCGCTCAGAACGACACACACAGCTGGAGATGCTAGCCTGACACACACACACACACACACACACACACACACACACACACATTGTTAGCCGTTAGCCGTTAGCCTTCTGGCCTGTCTTTGTGTTTGCAAACTTAACGTCATCCACCACCCAGACTTTACACATTATTTCTGACACACACACACACACACACACACACACACACACACACACACACTTCAGCCTGACAGATGAGCAGCCCCCTCCCCTCCAGCGCCCCTCATCACCCTCTCATTTCCTGTTCGGGATGAACTCCGTACAATAAGCGCTCGCTGCCGTCTCCGTCCGATAGACTTTTAATGGACGAGTTAATTGCGAGATAATTAAATAGAATTTATCAAAGCGAACTCCGACGGCCTCGGGCACAAATCGCATTACTCCCCACAGTGGGCCTTGTGTTGTCACGCTCATGTCATGTACATGTGAAGTCACGCAGAGACACACTGCTTCCTCTTTGTGCTGCTCAGACGGCCGGGCCTCCGTTTAGCTCGGACCGCCGCGGAGCGACGCTAATCACAGCTTCATGTCAAGATTATTGCAAGATAAAGTCGTGTTTTCATGCACGTCACCCTCGATCTGATGCTTTGCTTACTCCTGCTGTCACACGGGGATTTAAAACTTGAATAATTTGCTCAATCAGTAACATCAGCAATCAGTTAACTGGTAGCATAATCTGAGCACCATCAACCTTCTGATTTTACTGTTTCAGTCCAAAAAGACGAGATTTGAGCCTCAAACGTGGTTCTGATTTATATGTCGCTAAGATAAACAAACAACTTCCCACTTGTTAGCTCTGGTTGGAGGTCATGAACCTCCTCAGAGTCTCTGTCATGGTCCCGTTGATGCTAAACTACAAGACTTCATGTAAAATAATGGGATCAGATGACGCTACATACTAAATATTACAGCAAGGAGCAAAAAGCATTTAATGGGATGTCCGTAGTTATAATAATGTTCCACCTAAATGCTCCATTCTAAGCAACAAGTTATGGGTTCAAAGGTTTATTCCACCCACAACTGTGCAAAGGTGTTCCATCCATCCATCCATCCATCCATCCATCCATCCATCCATCCATCCATCATTAATCCATCCATTCTTCCTTCCATCCATCATCCATCCATCCATCCATCTGTCCAGCCATCCTTCCATCCATCCATCCATCGTTCGTTCGTTCGTTCGTCCATCCATCCATCCATCCATCCATCCATCATCCGTCCATCCGTCCGTCCGTCCGTCCATCCATCCATCCATCGTCTGTCCGTCCGTCCGTCCATCCATCATTCATTCATTCATTCATTCATTCATCCATCCATCCATCCATTCATCCATCCATCCATCCATTCATCCATCCATCCATTCTCTTCCACTTATCCAGAGTCGGGTCGCGGGCGCAGTAGGTGGAGCAGGTTGTTCCAAACTTCCCTCCCCCTGGCGACGCTTTCCAGCTCTCCAGCGGGTTCTGGGTCTGCCCGGGGTCTCCTCCCAGGTAAACGTGTTCTGAAGACCTCCAGAGGAAGCCTCTGAATCAGATGTGATCGTCCAATTCAGTAGGTGGCGCTGTTCCAAAAAAACACAACAAAAAACAAGTTTTTCTATTTAAATTGTACAAATATAAAATAATCAGTCATTAGTGAGAAAGAACTATTTGGGTGGAATTATCCTTTAACAAGAATTCAAGCTGAAAGTTAGAACAATTAATTAAAACATTAAAATACAAAATAGTGATCAGCTTCAGCCCTAACACTCGCTCATATATTCATTTTTCTGTCCTTGTACTTTTTCAGATGTACTGAGCGATTATGAGCATTTTTTTTATTTCGTATTTTTTCACAGTTCACTGAATGTCTTCATCTAATCGAGCCGTAACAGACAGAGAACTCCCCGTGTGGTTCGTTCTGGTAATGATCTGCTTCATCCTGGAAAGCGTTTAATAAAATCAAACCAGTGGTTTGTATGTAATTAATGTTCAGCTGCAGCCTCCTATAAAAAGGCGTCTGTTTGCATTTCGCTGCTTTCATCTGTTTTCAATGACTAATAAGATGCTCCAGAACTGTCGGTTTCTGTTTACTGCCGATGTCAGCGAGATGGAGACATCACACACACACACACACACACACACACACACACACACACACACACACACTGGGTGGGTGGGTTGTGTATTTCAGTGTGCATTAAGTGTGTTTTCTCCCCGAAAAAATAAAAAAATAAAAACGAGCTGCTGCACAAACAATCTTGTTAAAAATCTGATTTAAAGACATGAAATGCAAAAACACACACACGCAGGACTGAGACTTCCTAATGAACAGCGAGCCGACTAAAATAGTTCTGCACCCTTTTTCTTGATTTTTTTTCTTTTTTTTAAAGGGAATCTGCTGTTTTCACGCTGTGGATCCGGTCTCGCGTTGAGTCACGGGAGATTTCAAGTCAAAAGGATAACAAAGCGAATCGTCCAATCGGTGAAGGTGGATTCTGGCGAAGCAGAAAGAGACGAAGAGAAGAAACTGTTGGAGAGCAGTTAAAGCTGAGCAAAAGGAGGCATGAGGTAGGTCTCTATACATCTTTCTTCTTAAAAGAATCCCCTTCAAGATTAATAATGTTTATTACCGTAATTCCCAGACTATTGAGGCACCTGAATATAAGCCACACCCACTACCTTTAAAAAGAAAACCAGTTTTGTACATATACAGGCTGCACTGCAGGTGTCCACGTTGGAACATGAGGCATTTACACAGAAGGATGTTTTATTCGTAAAACTCCATAAATTATTAGACGCATCGTTTTTTAAGCTGCAGTGTTCAAAGAAAAAAGTAGCGGCTTATAATCTGGAGTTTACGGTAAATCTTACAGCTGGAAGCTCAGGACAAAATGTTTAATGTCAGTCTGTCAAAAATTACAGAACATTTTGAATAACCTGTCTTTCATAAAAACCCAGGAAACACTGGTTTATTTACAGTTTTAGCTGCTTTAACCTTTTGAACGAGGTGCTGAGATGATCCTTTAACTGTTAACAACAGTTAATGACGTAAATGGGCATTAAGTTAACGAACTAGCGCAACACGGAGCGACTAAACTTTTCAAAATGTCAACCTGGGCATGTAGAATGAAGTGATTTTGATCAAACATTTCAAGCTTAGATAGGGTTAAAAAAAACAAACAAACAAAAAAACCCTTCCTGTTGGTTTTTACAGTTTGTGGCTGATAAATGGTCTAATTTTTAATTTAATTTAAGAAAACAAAACCAAAGCCTTTCATATCATGCTTTGAGCTCCAGAGGATTTTAAACCAGGACACCATCTTCTGTCATAGGAACACATTTTTACAGAGTTTTATGCTTATTTTCTCTAAAATAAATAAATAAATAAATCTGTATCATTTGGACTATTTCTGCAACATTAAAGTTTCTTCAGGCTTAATGGCAAAATACTCATGTTCCATTATTACATCGTATAAATCGTCCCAAATCGAGGAAGATGAAATGACCTACTTGTGGGACAAAGACGGAAAGTAACTGTTAAAACTGGCCCGTTGTCATGGTAACCACTACAAACACCAGGTATACACCATAATGCAACTGTACCATGGAACAAACACCCAAAAAAAAGCATCAAAAACACATGTGATAAATAAAAATCTAACTGAAGCGACAGGAGCTCAGCACCGAACACACACCTGTAAACATCCTCAAATGTTTTCACATCTGTTCATTAAAGAAAAGGCAAAACTCACAACAGTCACGCAAATAACCTTAAACTGAAGAAAGTAATAATAAATAAAAAATTTGCTAAATTATAATTTAGTGAAATAAGACATTGCTTTTGAATTGTGGTTTAAAAGAATAATTAAAAAAAAATAAATAAAAAAATACTGTCCTGGACACATTAGAGCACTTTGCTGATGAGCAGTGGTCCAGAACACCTGTCAACAGGTGCACAAGTCTGACTGAGAGTTACAGGAAACACCTGATGGCTGTGATTGGCTCAAAGGGTTGTTCAATTAAATAATAGGTCCAATCATGCTGGTTTGATTTATTTTATTTTTTTAAATATTTCAGTTGAACCACAATTCAAAAGCAACGTCATGATGTTCATTAAATTTTTATTTATTATTACTTCTGTCAATTTCAACTTATTCCAGTGACTAAAGCAGTTGTTTTCCTTCTCTAATGGGAGGATATGAAAATATCTGAGTCCAGGTGAGGAACGTTCTGCTCCGTCTGCAGGTTCCATGTCTATAAAACCAAAATGTCACCGCTTTAAAATGCGTTTTATCAAGACGGATCCTCCTCCGTTCTGGCTGCATCATCAAAGATATGAAGGGATGAGGAACTGAGAGCCACTCACAAGTCAGGTTTTTTATTTTCTGCAACTTCAGACGTTTCCGTGTTTTATTAAAAAAGAAGAAAAGAAAAAAACAAACACTGCTGTTGCCCTGAAGAACCAAACATTCACCCAGAAGATGCCTCTACTGCTCCTTTAATTTAAAAAAAACAAAACAGGAGCAGAATAATTTCAGAAACTAAACATTCAGATTCTAACAGCGCTGCATGGAGCGGTTTAGATTTGCCAAATGCAAAATAAGGGCAGACAAAGTGAAACTTGTACTTCCAGATGTCCGTGTTGCGTTTTAACCGCGAGCCGAGAAAAGCTGCAGAGAAACATGTTTTAACTGATCCGCTGTGATTTGAGACTGAAGAGTCGAAGTGCGAATAAATGAACATCTGCTGCATTCGAGCCCAGCAGCAGATAAATCGCTGCGTGTTTCAGTTTAATCTGCCGTCTGTGCCGACGTTCCCACCGGAGCCACGGATGTGTTTTACATGTTGTCGGGTCGAACGGATCCGGATCAGCTGGAGGGACGCTCCGGCTGAGGTTATGAGATGGAGATCTATCTGCATTTTGAAGCACTGCATTAAAAAATAAAACAGTTTGTAGAAACAGCAAAATAAAAATAAAAAAATACAGTGGTGACTCGATAATCCAACACTAAATGAATAAATAAAACTTCTTTTATGTCGGATATCAAGGCTGTCGGATTGTCAAGACGGAGGTCCAGATACGAGGAGGGCTTGATGCTGGAAGGATCATTAGTTGTTCATTATTGTTTATAGTTGTTATAATAAATAGTAGGGCTGGTCCCCAATAGCACTTTCTGCTCTCTGGATATTCAGGCCCAATTAATGATGAATATCAGAATATTCGTCCCGGTCGGGCGACACTTCCACCCCGGGGCAGCGCTCTGACGGGGTGGAAGTGTCCAGAACACACAGGCAGTACTTGGCTGCTGATGCTAGTTTAGTTAGCGCTCACACTTCTGTTTCCTCCATCGGTGGTGGCGGGGGAGTGGCAGATACGCTCCACCGTTACCATCCATGTTTACTTCCATAAACACTGAGCACGCTCGCTGCGTGTGACGTCGTCGTGTCCTCTTCTGCGCATGCGGGACACTTTTGGGTCGTATGAAGTTCACACAGCAGATCACATACAAGTCGCATTGAACTGGAAACGTGAAGGAAGTCACAAAGAAATCCTCATTGAGCATCAAGTCCTGCAGTGTGAACGTAGCCAATCTGTGGGATTGTTCAGTCAGATAATACGCCGTCATCCTGATTGGGGACATTAAATGTCATGTTGGAGTCACAATCCAAGGCTGTCGCTATGTTAAGGCTGTTTTTATGGGTTCTGTTGGTTTTTCCTAAAAACCTGTTGGATAGCAGGTTTAGGATTGTTAAGGGTCGATTATCGAGTCACGAGTGCATTAAGACATGTTGGGGAAAAAAATCCAGCAATTTGGATTTTCCTTTTCAGATGTCCAACTTTCTGTTGTGTGACACATTCAAAGGATGTTTTTATCTGCTCAGTGTATCAAATATTTTGGACCAGAATCAATAATTTGTCTCAATCTAACCTCAACCCAAAGTTAAATTTGAGTCGTTTTATTTGCGTTCTCGAGATCAAAACAACGTATTTACCAGCACTGATGTCATGACGCTTTATTCTGAACGACGTCTACATTTTAATGACTATCAGAAGACACAAATTATTCATCCTGGTTTTTTTTTAAATAAGGAAAAAAAGCCAATATTGTGAATTGCATAATTTCTTGCTAAAAACGGACCGGTCTCCGACAGATAAATCGATCGCTGCTTCCTTCCTCTAAGCTCCCTGAATCATGCATTTTAACGTCTTAGTTAACGTGCAGCACACACGAGCGTCTCTGCTCCTGCGCCGGGCCGGCCATGCTTCACACGCATTTGCACAGTAATAGCTGCTTATTTTAAATTAAAATGAAAATATTAAAGTGTTCTGGGCTGGCAGGCGTTCGCAGATAAGAAATAAAACACTTCCCATGTTGCGTCTGACCCGTGTTCCTCGCGTCGCTTCCTTCCCAGAGCATATTAGTGCCATCTATCTCCTGCATCCAGCGTCTCGGCCAAACACAGATTTCCAAGACAGTGCAATAATTATGGTCGCCGCTCGTTGAGCCACCCGTCACAGAACCGCATTATCTATCACGTCGCGTTCATCCTGCCTCCGATCCCCCGGAGCTGTTTGGTTCTGTTTCGTTTTGACCCCTTCTGTGTTCAGACGAGCCGCTGCACACTTTAATTCAATCAAGCCGAGGCCCAGAGTCTGCGGAAAATAATAAAACCTAATCACTTCACTCGGCTCCATCACTGGAGGAGGAGGAAGAGGAGGAGGAGGAGGAATCTTAGTTGTCTTATCTCCAAAGTCTATTTATTACCAGCCTCGTGTAACTCCATACGCACTTCAAAAGTCAGGCTCTGGGCAGAAATAACCATAAGAGCGAGTGTATTTATTACCAGGCGGGTGTAACAGCATCCACGTTTCCATTCCACGTACCGACGCTAATTCCTCTTTATTTATATCTGTTGGTGGCGTCTTAATGTGAAGGTGATGAATGAGGCGAGGACTCGTTGACAGACATCTGCTTCTGGTTTGTTCGTCCGCAAACCTGAGAGAGGTTCAGGAAACTTAGGAAGATGTTAAA
>NW_007577758.1:794205-807500 GCF_000690725.1 Stegastes partitus
TGATCACTTCTTTTCCAATTCCAGTCTATAGGAGCCAGGGCTTTTTGGAGCCAGCAGCTAGCGGACGTAGTGATGCTGCAGGTTTTTGACACTTCCAGGTTGGCTTCATTTTTCAGGGCTGGTTGCTACGTCCATCTTTTATACAGTCTATGAGTAAAACGTGCAAATTTTCCTAAGAAACTTGCTTCCTTATTGTCGTCTTAGCTGCTTACGATAGTAGCATTAGCAGCGAAGATGCTAACGTCTTAGCTAGCAGGGGGGAGTGTCGCTAAGACACTCATTGGTGTTTCATTGGTGTACAGTACATAATAGTGGAGTAATTGAATTGTATTACTAATAATACTGTATTAAAATTATGAAAAGCTTTTGTTTGTCAGACTAACTACTATAATATGATCAGTAGGAGACAAGTGACGGCTGTAGTGTTTCTGGTGACGCTGCAGTGAACACCAGTGACGTTATTAGATGTTTGTCGTGTGTCTTCGCTGTAGCAGCAGTGTTGCAATTTGCAGACGGTCCCTGCGCTCTGGTCGCACAGCCGGCTGCACATAGAGACTAATGTTGTTTCTGCTGCAGGAAATACAGCTGCTTTTGCTAAAAAAATGATCGTGCAGTATATTGTCCACCTCACACTGATGGTAAAGAGGCATAATGTGTGTGTTGATGACGTTTCGTTAAAGAGTTGTTGATTCCATAAGTCCAAATCTGTGAATATCTTTCCAACTTTATCAAAGTACCCAACTTATATAAATGCATATATGTGATGTACCGTATATCACATACATGCATTTACCTCTTTGTGGGTTTTCTGAGTGAAGCAGTGGCCAATGCTGCACCTTTCCTCATCTCGTAATTCTAGATAAGATCTCGGTGTCTAAGGTGTCTAATTTTTTTTCTTACCCAGTGAATGCAATGCACTTCCGTAAAAAATAGAAAAAAATAAAATGAAATAACCGTTTCTCTGCTTTGTTAACTGCTCTGTATCCAGTAATGTCACAGAAAAGTATTAATTAAAACGTTAAATGGAAAACAAACAACTTGAATAAAGAAATACCAATTAAACTGGTCAGAACCGTAACTAACATCCACATTTTTAAACAAAAATAAAAAAATCTGTGTTGTTGCAAATGATCATTAATTCTTTTAACAGTGTTTAAAACATAAAAGAATAATAATGTATTTTAAAATAATAAAAAATAAATAAAATTGGATTTATTTGAAAGAAAAATTCTGTATATTAAGGTTTGAAAAATAGTAAATGATTTTTTTTCAAGCTGCCGTTTTACAGATTTTACCTAGTTTTACAGATAATTACAGATAATATCTCGTATTTATTCGCCTGCTGACTATAAGAACTGATCATAATGTGCATTATGTCCATCAGAAATCCTGCTGATATCCCGTCACCACGTCTGACTGGACCATCACAGCTTCAGGGTTTTTTATTATTTTACAGATGAGTCATTTTCCAGGTTTTCACAGTTTCTGAAAGTCACACGAGTCCATCTGTTCGTATCTACAAAGAAACCTCCGGCTCCTTTTTTCTTTCTAACACAGTTTTTCCGGCTCCCTCGTTGCCAGATTGATTTCTTTTGTCGTTTCCAGTCTGAACGTGGTCTTTGTGAGCTCGTGGCCTCCTTCGGCCCGTAAAGGGACATTCCCGGTTTTCTCCCGGAAGTGACTCAGCCTCTAATGTAGGCCACGTCGCCGGCCTCCTGCTTCTCCGCTGACTCGCCGTGCAGGCATGTGTGAGTATTATGGTCTGGTTCTGGTCCAGCCACCTCAGAGCTGCTGCTGCTGCTGCTCACATACCGACGGCGTGACACGCTCGGCCACAGAGGGAACAGAGGGAAGGGGAGTAGCCTAGAATTAAGCTGAATTAGAGGCTGCTCTTGCTGCTTTTCTTGTCATTTATTCATCTCGTCTTCGTTGCGTCGCTTCCAGCCTCGACTGGGTTCGTGCTCGTTGGGAGGAAACGCTCCGGGCCTCCGTGTGTGTGTGTGTGTGTGTGTGTGTGTGTGTGTGTGTGTGTTCGCTCTGCTGTCGGTGTGTTTGAGCAAAGAGCCGTCAGCGTCATTGGAAGCCAAACAACATGAAAATAACCTTAAAGAAAAAAAAGACTTCTTCTGATTTTAATTAACACTTTCTAAACAATGGCAGCTCCGTCACTTTTTAACTCTGATTTTATTCCCTGTTTGGTCAAATTACAGAAAACAACAATTAAAATCACAGAAAAAAGACGTTTGACCGTGAAAACATCTTTTTTTTTTTTTTAAAGAAAAGAAAAAAGGAGCCAAAACTCATCCACAATAAAAAATAGTAATAAAGCTGTATTCTTATACATGGTCATTTGTTTCTTTGCAATGTTGGAACATAAAAAATATTATTATAAAAAAAAACACAAAAAAAAACACAGCGGACTTTTAATATTAAGTTGTTGAAAATATAAGTGTTTTTTGTTTGTTTGTTTTTGTTTTTCTTCTTATATCAAAATCTGGTGATGGTTATTTATTCTTTTAGAGCATTTTATTGTTAAAAAAAAAAATATCCAAAAATTTGTTTTGTCTTTATGTAAATCAATCAGTCAATCAGTCAATCAATCAATTTACAAATTACAGATAAGAACTGGTAAAAATCACAACAAACATATATATTTAAATTTAGTAATTTAGACAATAAAATCACAGAAAAAAGCATTAATTTGCTTGTTGACTGTTTGTTTAAATGAATGAATGAATGAATGAAAGCCAAACCTGTAGAATCACACCATGTCGCTGCACTGCTGTAGTTAAACTAGTTATTGTTATTTTACTGATTTCTGCTGCTATTTCAGAGAAGAAAAGAAAAGAAAGAGTATGTACAGTAAATTTGTCATTTCTAAAGTTTAGTTTAACTAAATCACAGAAAAAACACTGGATTAATTTTCACATCATACCTAAAAAGAATCAGAATCAGAACGTCCACAACATACGAGGAATTTGGTTCCGGCTGTTGGTGTCGCCCTGCGAATGAGGAAGGAATAATAGAAATCGGAAAATAACTACAGAAAGAAAAAAAATTAAAAGAAGAATAAAATAAGATAACAAATATATACAAGAATTTACACACCTGAGCAGAAAAATATGTATATACAGTGGGAAAAAGAAAAGAAGAAGAAGAAGCCAAAACTATAAATAATATCTCCACTAAAAATCAGTTTTTACACATTTATTATTATCATTATTAATATTAATATTCTACTAGTATTATTATTATTATTATTCATTGAAGGAAACGTTCCACCAAACGCGTCACATTTACATCAGAAACGTGTGTTTTTCTGTTTCATTTCCTGGAGAAGCTGCTCATGTGAGATGACAATCTGGAGCTGCCTGACGATCCCTCGTCTGCTCGAAAGCTTCAAGTTTAAAAAACAAAAACGCTTCACTTTTGGCGTCCTGTCGATCAATTTCCGTCTCTGCGATCGATTCCCGCCGATGGAGGAAGTCCAGCTGCCTCTCGTGAGCTGGAGCGAGTCGAGGACGTTTGGTGGCGACAACAAACAGCTCGAGCTCCGTTAGAAACACTTTTCATCACTGGAGGGAAATCTGCAGCGACAGGATGAAGCTACGGAGCAGAGAACTACGTTTATTACATGCATTATTTAAAAAAGAGAGGAGCTGTAGTTTGTGGTCGACTACGCCGTGATTTGGTCGATGCAGAAACTCCTCGGTACCGTCTGCGGATCAAACTTAACTTCAGAACATCAACCAGTCTGACCTTCCAGTGACTGTTTGGTCGTTCCTCTGAGTCACACAAATGTTTCCAACCATGAAGTTTTTGTTCTCCTACGACAGGATTTGGCTCAGGAGGAGAACGGAAAGTCGTCTGATGTCACTAAAGAGACTTTTTAAAAAAACTTTACAGGCTTTGATTTTATTGTAATCTTCCACTTCTGATGTCTTTAATGTTTCACAGTGAATCAGACGTCCAGATTTGCTGCTGCAGAGGAAACTAAAAGCCCAAAGTGACGGTAAAACGGCTCCAAACCCTAAATATGTGCATTTTAGATTATTGGTTACAGATAAAAGAATCAGTGAAGGGTCGATAAACACATAAAGAGCCGTAAAAAAGAACCTTTTCCTGTTACATCTACATGAATAACTGGAAATCTAGTAAAAATAAATACTGGACTCATATGTTGCAGTGAAAAAACAAACGATAAAGTTTTATTTGACCAACCTGCTCTGCTGCAGGTTTATTTATTAATTTACTAAAAGCTGCTGCATGAACAAAAACTTGAATCAAACTGGAGAAACTTAAAAACGTTCCTGTATATATATATATATGTGTGATATTTAAGCACCTAAAACTCTAGATTTCCTTTTATTATTGTAGAAAAACGAACAGGAATTTTCTGAGTAATTAACTAAAAGTTTATGCCGCCAATTATTACGTTCTTGAACACAGCTTTTTAATGAAGAGAAAAATCTTAATTCTCTTAATTTAGCGTTGCATAGAGATAATTTTGTTGTTTTAAATCAAGAACATTGAGGCAAACCACAGTTTTTTGTTGATGCCAAACATTTTTTTAACTTGAATTCCTTCACTTCTTCAGATCAGCTTGTTTGGACGCTCAGATCTGTAATTATGTGCGAGAGGAGAATCTGTTATCGGGGCTTTTTTATTCAGGATGTGCGACTCGGAGCGTCTCGGAGGCATCACGAGCTGCCTCTGGTCGTCCAGAGGTCAGCGTTTGGGTCGAGCGTTGCGTTAAAGATGGCGGCGGCGCCTCACAGCGACGTGTGATGGGTTTCTCGTCTCTTGTGCAAACAGCTGGACTCTCCTCCTCGTCGTCACACTCTCATCCTCCATTCAGCTCGTTCCCTCTTTCTCGCGGGCGCTTATTACCCGTCTAATTAATTCCACATGCTGACGTCGGTCCGGCCTCCGCACACATTAAACATCCAGCCGAAGCCCCTCGCTCTCGTTCTTTGGTAATTGCACCAAACTGCTCCCAGCCAGGACAATTAAGTTCCCATCAAAGTGGAAGCAGAGGCCCGAGAGCTGGAGGGTTCTGGGCCGAGTGCAGACGTGACATGAGAGCTGCTGTTTGTGCTGCACGATGCGCTCGAGCTGCAGCGATTCAGCGTCTGACGTCTCAGGAATCCTCTAAATGTGTGAAAAATAACGACTGGTTTCATGTGTTTGTGTCACAGAGCTCATATTCAGTCTTATTGAGCTGCTTTATGTGCATTTTAAACGGCACCAAAACTAAACTCTGCAGCCTCACAGTTCAACGTTTTTTCCTCGCCAGGGCCAATTCTGCTGGAACTGCATCCCTGCAATCAGAGATTTGAGGTCGCTAACCGACATTATCTCACTTTCGTCCAATCAGAGCAGTCTGGGCTTTTCAGGAGGCGAAGTTTTAAAGAGACAGGAGCAAAAAAAAGAGCATTTTAGACAGAAAAAGTGCTGCAGAACGGAGAAAACAATCTGTTGTTTGGGCGTTAAAGTGTACAGATATACTCTAGTGGACCCCAAAAATAAAATATGAGTTTTGACAGAAGAAGTTGCAAAAAGAAAAAAAAATGCAGTTCCTCAAATGTCCACTTGAGGCTCCAAAGCCAAGTCATAGACCTTCATGTTAAAATGTCCAACTTTACAGTGGAAACACAAATATTTACAGCCTGATAGAACCACAGGTTTTGGTCTCTATGGCTGATTTATTCATTTACAGCAACTGTACGAGGAGTTAGTTTTTCTAGAATTCATCCTTTTTATTTGTATTAAGGTTAAAAGTTCTGCATAATTAAGTCACAACTAACAACAGAGAGCAACAAAAGTGACGAAAAATACACACAAAATGGCCACAAAGAGACACCAGACATCGACTAGAAGATGTAAAAACATCAATAGTTTGTTCATTTTACACTTTAAGAGCTACTGTGGATGTTTAGATGACATGTTGATTCCAGGGTTGTTTTATTTCAATTTTGCAAATTAACTAATCACAGAAATACAACACTGTCTTTTTGCATCTTCTAGTTGATGTCTGGTGTCTCTTTGTGGACATTTTATCTGTGTTTTTCTTCATTTTGTTGCTCTGTGTTGTTAGTTGTGTTGCTTTATGGGGTTTTGCATGTGTTTATGTAGATTTTGCATCTATTTTTTAAGTTCATTTTGTGCCTCTTTGCTCTGTTCTGTTGTGCTTGTGCATCATTTTGGGGGAAGTTTGCAAAAAAAAGCCAATTTTTTCTCTATTTATTTATATAACGTCCATCGTTCTGACTGAGTCCTGCTGACAGAAGACGTCTCTGAGTTCTTTCTTCATGTTGTTCTGCTTCCACAGAGCTGCAGGACTTTATGTTGCACAGAAACACGAGATTACTGTGAGGAGAAAAAAAAGTGTGATCGGAGCAAGAAATGTTGAGAAACTGCTCAGAGTTGCTGATTTTTACAGTTGCATCGCTGAGGTCTGTAAACCTTCAGGTTTCGACGCTGCATTGTGTGTCATTAAAATCTCTAAAATCCACCTTAAATGTCGATAAAAGGTCTCCGAAAGGCTTCAGTTTTAGATCCTTTACCATGAAAACAACGAAACATTTCTCTCCCATCATCAGCATCTCACCGTCTGATACTAAACGCCGTCTTTTTGCAGCTTCTAGTTGATGTCTGGTGTCTCTTTGTGGACACTTTATGTGTGTCTAACTTCATTTTGTTACTCTGTGTTGTTAGTTGTGCTGCTTTATGGAGTTTTGCATGTGTTAATGTAGATTTTGCATCTTTTTTTTAGTTCATTTTGTGCCTCTTTGCTCTGTTCTGTTGTACCTGTGTGTCTTTTTGTGGTAGTTTTGCAGAGAAATTCTATTTTTTCAATATAATTTCCATCATTCTGACAGAAGACGTCTCTCCTCCTCCTCCTTCATGTTGTTGTTGTTTCCATAGAGCTTCAGGACTTTACGTTGCAGAGAAACAGGAACCACAGCGAGGTTAAAATCTGCGCCAGGAGGGTTAACAGAGCAGCAGCGGTTGTGTGTGACGAACATTCGGAGTTTCCAAATGCAATACGGCTTTATTAGTGGCAGTAAAGCTGCATCTGTCTGCTTCCTGACCCTGTTTTAACCAGAACCTCTTCTGAGTCGCGCTCCTCCTGCAGACCGACTTCAAACCTTCTGAGACGTGGTGAGACATGATATCATGGCTGCTTTTTTTTTTTCTTTTTACAGTCACACAGAAGAAAAAAAATCCCACTTCTGGCAGCCGGCGACACTTGGCCAGCAGCGACACACACACTTTTAGGAGTGCGAGCTATAAAAAAATAACTATATATTTAAGAATTGAAGCCTATGAGAGCAGCTCGCTAAAGCGACCCTGCCCTGCCTCCTGGTAGCTGCAGCTCCACAAATAGATTTACAGGCTTTCATTAAGGCAGCTGGCGGTTATGCAGGGCAGAGGCTGCTGGACGGCCAGCTGTGTGGAAGTGTGTGTGTGTGTGTGTCTTTGTGGGTCTGAGGCTCCAGATTACTTCCAGAAGTGCAGCTCCACGGCCTGCTGTTTCATTACAGCTACAAAGCCACCGCAGAGCTACACAGAGTGCAGAGTTGCAAAAACTGTTTTTTCTTTTTCTTTCTCCGCTGCCCTCGTCGCTGCGTCCTCCTCCTCTTCCTCCTCCTCCTCCTCCTCGTCTTTTCTTTCATGGTTACAGTTGGAATGGGAATAAACATCTGCGCGAATGGATCTCGCCCCAATTTTGGGATTCTGGGGCGAAGCTGGACTTCTCCGATTTCAAACAACTCTGAAGCAAAACTTCTCCGAGTTGAAACAGCTCGTAAATGGCAGATTCCTCTTTTTTTCTTCTTTTTTCTTTTTTTCAGGTTCAAACAACTTAACAGCTCTGATCATTTCATCGCGTTTAACTCCGGCGCTCCGACAACTTTGCACGTTCTCACGTAGATCACGCCTCGGCTGCGTCGGGCCTCGTCGGCTTCTCATTTTTCCTGCCTCGCATGCTGGAACGATCACGGCTGCAGAAGTGGCTGTGAATTTTTGTGGTTTTCTACAAAATGAGTCTTTTATTTTAGGGTCAATGAGGTAAAGAACTATTTAAAAGCGTCTGACGGAAGTTTTCAGGCACTTTGGTTTTTTTTTTTTTAGATCAGAATTCAAAAACACAGTTTGAACAACAAAGAAAGCTCAGATGTGCTGGATTCTACAGTTTCATTTAGCAGACGCTTTTATCCAAAGTACAACAAGGAGAAAACAATCTAGATAAGTGCCATAGAACACGGGAAGAGACAAAAGGAACAGAAATCTCCAGAAGAACGTTGAAGTACGTTCTCGAAAATGACTCGAACAACTTCAACATCAAGCGTCTTTAAGAACTATATCAGGGAAAACCATTTTAACCCTCTGAAACCTGAGACGTTCGCTCCCGTCTCATGTTTCCTCAGGTTTCTCTGCAACATCAAGTCCTGCAGAACAACATGAAGAAGGAGAAAGAACTCAGAGACGTCTTCTGTCAGCAGTTAGAACGATGGACATTATATGAATAAATTTAAAAATAGCATTTCTTACCACAAAAAAGATGCACAAGTACAACAGAACGGAGCAAAGAGACACAAAATAAACTAAAAAAATCGATGCAAAATCTACATGAACACATGCAAAACTCCAAAAAGTAACACAACTAACAACACAGAGCAACAAAATGAAGAAAAATACACATAAAATGTCCACAAAGAAACACCAGACATCGACTAGAAGATGCAGGAAGACGGTGTTTCATATCAGATGGTGAGATGCTGAGGATGGGAGAGAAATGTTGTCACGGCGAAGGATCTTCAGTAAACTGCCACAGAGGAGGAGGAAAAAAATGTAAAAACACCAGAACCGATGAGACAGAAATTCTAAAATCAGCTGGAGGCGACCAAATCAGAGCCAGAAATCAGGACTCATTCATAAACATTCCCTGTCTGGATTAAAATTGGAACTTTTTTGAACAGAGTTTTGGTTTGATGAAGGTTCATTCTTAAACTGTTTTTCATTGTTTATTATTTTCTGGATGAATCGATCAGCTGTTTGGTTTCTAAAATATCAGGAAATTGTGGATCAGTTTCCTCTTGTTTTGTCCAAAGATCTTCACTTTACTGTCTGTTTATGTTTCTTGGACGGGATGTAACTGTAAATGCAATTTCTCTAAAGGGACCAATAGAGTATTATCTTATCTTATCTTATCTTATCTTATCTTATCTTATCTTATCTTATCTTAGCTTAGCTTAGCATAGCATAGCATAGCTTAGCTTAGCTTAGCTTATCTGATCTTTAAACTGAAGCTAGCAGCTCTACATGCTGCAGACATTTTTTCCATTTATATGTTTTAATTTTTCTGCTGCAGTTCAGACAAAACAAAGATTTTTTGTCACTTGACTGTTGCTTGCAGCTGATTGAATCGTGACTTCCTGGAAGCACCGAGGAGCTCAGAATTTTTATTTATTAATAGAATTTATATAAAGAAAAAATTATTTTTTTTTTTTGTGGTGAAGTGTTTTAAATTTTCCTTCACACGATGAGTTCAGGGACCTTTTCTCCATTCCCTGCTCTCTGTATGATACATTTCAGAAATAAGTATATGTATGATGTTGTTTTTTTTAAAGCGTCCTTAATTTTTTTAAGCGTCCATACAAAAGCTCTGCAGGGACTCGAGTGGCCGCAACACAAACCTCAGCTGATTGGCTCTCGCTCCGTTAATCAAGCTGCAGCTCCGGTGAAGAGGACGACGAACACTCGGCCGGTTGGAGCCGATGTGGCGGTGATGACGGGGTGCATGCAGACGCCGAGTGGCACTCAGCGCCGCCGACCGAGTGGCTGAGTCGTGTAGAGACTCGTTTAACCCGCACGGCGGCGAGATCGGCGCTGATTGAGGCGTAATCAGGCCTCGAGTTGTTCGGTCGCCTTCAGGGGAAGAATCCACCGAGAGAGATAAATAAGAACCGGAGACGCCAAGAACGGCCGCTGAGTACGTCAGAACGTATCGAGGACGTTTGTTGAATTTAATCTCAGCTAGAAAACAACTTTTACACAAACTGGTTCCTTTATTTTGCTCTGAACGGTTTGTTGGTTTTTCCTGACTGGGGCTCGTTTCGTCTTCGCGATATGACGCCATAAATCAGAAAAAAATACTTTTATTAATTATTTAATCTATAAAAACTGAAAGCAATGGCCCACAACTGTTACAAACACAACTGTAGGTAGCATCTTTACAACCTCTGCAAACATTTTTGTCTCCTTTTTGGAGTTTTTGCATCTCTTTCTTCCTGTTTTGTGTCTCGTTTTTGTCTTTTCGCATCGTTTTTTGTCACACTGATGCGTTCCTTTGACCGTACTCCAGGCCCTACGGTGGACGAACGCTGCAGAAACCTGTTTGTGAACACTGGCACAATATCTTGATGATTAAATTTTAACTGAGTCATCTTTTTCTTTATTTTTAATTGCATCAGGACGCTCTTGTCAGAGCGCTGCATGCTGTGGCCCTGACACTCCGTCTGTCTGGACTCTGCTTTCCTTTAATTCAAACCGTCCTCGTTTGGCTTTAAAACCTTCAGACTCTAATTAAGAATGTGAAAATGCAGATAGAATAAAATTAAGTGAAAGAGATGCTTAGAAAAAACAACTCTTTAGAACAGTTTTGTGTCTTTTCTTTTGTTTTGTGTCTCATATTTGTTGTTTTTTGTCGACAGTTTACTCCAGTTGTTGTTTCACGGCTGATTTCAGTCGTTTTGTGTCCATTTCAAACAGATTTTCTTTTATTTTTCTCATCTTCTGTCTTGATTTTTCTCATTTTGTGGCATGTTTTAGTTTATTGTGTCTCATTTGTCTCTTTGTGGTCGTCCTCATCCTGCAGATGTTGAACTATCTTCATGTCTCCAGACTTTTCCTCTCTGCTCACCAGCTGTAGAAAGATGTTCCACCATCAGATGTTCCAGATGTTCCACCATCAGCTGGATGTATCTCCAACAACTGGCTCCTCTGTTCTCTGGTTCTGATCCGTGCTGCATTTATTTATTGATCCGGTAAGTTGGATTTTCCTCTAAAATTGTCAAAAATGATTTGGAACTTGTCCAACAAGTAACTCACAATTTCAAAAATGACTCAAAATTTGTCCAAAACAACTTGAGGCTTCTCCAAAGTCACATAAAATTGTCTAAATTGACTCGAAACTTGTTTAAACTCACTCAAGGATTGTCACAAATAACTCAAACGATCCAAAGTTATTGTAAATTTGTCAAAAATGACCCAAAAATTTGTTCAAAATGACAATTTTAAGTAATTTTGGACTCATTTTTTGGGCTGTTTTTTGCCAATTTTGAGTCCCATGGGTTTTACAAACAGCTCTCCAGACTTTTTCTCTCTGCTCTGCTCATCAGCTGTAGAAAGATGTTTCACCATCAGATGTAGAAAGATGTTCCACCATCAGCTGTAGAAAGATGTTCCACCATCAGATGTAGAAAGATGTTCCACTGTCAGCTGGATGTGTCTCCAACAACTGGCTCCTCTGTTCTCTGGTTCTGAGCCGTGCTACATTTATTGATCCGGTAGGTTGGATTTTCCTCTCAGTCTTTCTGAGGAAACTCTGGCTGCAGTTCAATCGAGAAAACGTCTCTGTTGTACGAAGGAGGCAGAACTTTTAGTTGTTTTGCAAGATTTGTTTCGTGCAAATAACGTGTTCTGGGCTAATTTTTTCAATGCCGCATGTAAAATAAGACGATTTGATGAACTTTTGCAACGGACCTTCTGATAATCTCTTAATTCTTCCAGCTTCTGTGGTTTCTGGCTTTGATAAAAAAAATGTCATTTGGGTTTTTTTTGCAACAAAAGCGTTTTTTACAACCTGCTTTAATTAAAAGACTGAAACTTCACATGGAAAAAGTTGAATAAGTGGAAGAAGAATCCACAAAACCAGCACATACCTCGATAAAGTCAAAGCATATGATATTCTCATTTTTATAAATAACAATCTAAAGCAGTGGTGTCATTTTAAAAATATGCATTTGCTCTCAGAAGGTTCCAAGACGACCTAAAGCCGAGTCTGACTTAATTCCAGACTCGCCAGGCGCTCAGAAACCAGTTAACCAGTTGCCCCTGTTTAACTTTACAAGCAGCAGACGGGCCGAGCTCGCCTCATAACAACAACCCGGCGGCGGGTGTTTGTGTGTCGGCCGTTCTCAGGCCTGACATCGATTCTCCGCGCTTCAGACTTCCAGATGTGGTTGATTCGAACCAGCACCTGGCAGGTTTGTTCAATAAACACGGGCCGCATGTTGTGGATGAGCGCAGCCCGAGTTTATTGCATCCTCTTTATTAATACCCGGTGTGCCGGAGCGGGCCGACGCGTGAATTAATCCACTGCTCGACTCCCTTCGGCTGATCCCACTCAGGCGGCGCTAAAAGGAGGCATTAGGCGTTCAGGTAATTTGAATCGCGGATTAGATGAGACGGGAAACACGGATGCAAAGGAAAGAGAGGAACCCCGGTGTCCTCTGAGGGTTTCTGATGACGGTGTGAGAATAACCACAGAGTGAAGGCCCGGACTGAGCAGAACCAACAGAACCTTTGTAGCGTCTCCAAAACTGAGCCTGGATGGATTCTGCCAATAAACAGGCAGTGCTCATTACAGGTAGTTTATGATTATAAAAACACACTGAAGCTCTGAGTCTGAACCCAAAAGTCCACAAAAATAATCATTTCATCAGTTTTATCCTTTTCCTTAGAAATCTGTGTGAGATTACGTTCTAATTAGCTGACGTGGACTTCTGAGTGACTGGAGAGGTTGTGTTGCTCTAACTTTATCTTTAAAACACCACAAAGTAGTCGTAGTTCCACTTGGATCCAGTGTAGAAGCTCTTGATGATGTTCTCTGGATGATTCGAATGTTCCTCTTCTTCATCTGGTCAGACGTTCATCTATAAACGTCATCAACACCTTCTGCCCTCATGCAGCCCCATATCATGATGCTGCCACCTCCACATCCTGGTCCTGGTCAGGTTCACACCAAACATCTGGACTCCATCTGAGCCCAACACATTTATCTTCATGTGACCAGAGAATGTTCTCCAACGTCCATCAGGCTTCTGTTCATGTTCTTTATCAAACTTTAATGTGGAAGTTTAGTTGTGAGCAGCAGCCAGGTTTAGTTCTGGTCCTCCGTCCATAGAGGTTGATGTTCTGAAGTGTCCTTCACACTGTCTGAGCTTCACACTAACTCTGGTCTCCATTGATAAGCCCTGTGCCAAGTCTGAAGCAGCTGCCTTTGTCTG
>NW_007577758.1:807725-810547 GCF_000690725.1 Stegastes partitus
AGTCTCTCAGTCAGATGTTTCTCCTCCTCTGTTCAGGTCTTCTCCATGTGGAGCCATGATGCAGACATAGATAGAACCAGTCCATAGGTCCAGAACTGAGAAGGTTCTGCTGTCCTCAGCTCGTTGTAGAACCATGTTCTTGGTTGCTTTGAGTTTCTACTTTTGAGGCCCGAATTGTCAGTTTAGTCTTTATGAAGTATTTGTTTTCAATTGTCCATAAAAGAAAATCGGCGACTGTTCAACTCTGAAATAATGAATCTATTCAGTCATTGGATATTCAGAAATGCGCTTCGTGAGGTCACAGCAAGTTTTTCCTCCGACCGCTAATTCTGATCCGTCCATGTTTAGTCTCAGAGAATGTTTGGCTCGAACGTGAAGTATTTCCCTCAGAGCATTCCTCAGATATTGCATTTATGATAATGGGACGGACGTCGATTATTTTTCTCACCACAGTTCCAAACTTGGCAGGTTTCAGCCCCTGACTCGCTCAGCAGATCGGGTTTGGCTCGGCTCCCTCCGGAGCCACAAAAGGCTTTAAACAACTTTTCTCACATAGACAGTCGTACCTCCCCAAACCCGTAAACACACTTTGATGTGTAAAAATCGGCGAAGATCTCTTTTAGCGCTGAAAAAGGAGCGGGGAGCGCGTCATCTGGAAAAGCTGCCGTGAATTAACAGCGCCGCACAATGTCACGCCGAGGAGCCCGGAAAGACAAAAAAAAAGAAAGAAAAAACCACCGAGCTGCTGCTTTCAGGAGCCTGACGGAGTGTGACTGACGTATAAGCTACACAAAGGTGGGATTTAAGGTGTGTTTTGATGAAAAGAAGCATATTTTATAGGATAAAAAAAAGCTCCAAGCTTCAGGAGAATCTGATATTTGGACAAATCGTATCTCGGTGAAGCTTTTTCCCATCAGGACCAGCCCAAAGGTTTTTCCTTTTATTGTTGAGAAAACCATTTGAAACAGGTGCCAGAACGGATTAGGATGGATTTTTATATCATATTTAAGGCAGTACAGTACCTGCTGCTACTTCAAATACACAATCACAGCCTCGAGCGAGCAGTCAGGATGCAGCTCTTATCCACGTCTGTTCAGGATCATGCTGTGTACGTCGTTTATTAGGAGAATGAACAAAGACCAGTCCAGCCCCTTGTATGTGCTCCATGTGTGGCTAATGGAGCTGATTCTGATGGAACAGAAGGTGTCGTCCAGACGTTAGACGATGCTTCAAATACTAACGAAGCTGCGAGTCCTGATGAAGATCTTAACCGAACCCGGAAAAGGAGCTGAATGAGTGCTTCTATGTGATATTATACAACTTGTCGAACATCAAACGAGACTTTTGTGGGAAATTCTGCCAAAATTTCATTCATGAAGTTCATATAATTGAATATTTGCCCCCAAATTTGAGAAAATCCCCAGAAGACCTTCCTTCAATATCAAAACCAAACTGAGATCTGCATTCGTTATGAAATCCTCATAAAAGCACATCCGTCGCTGATAAGGACGCAGTTATTGACTTAATTGGCAAAACAGCAGAGGCCGACTGGAACGAACCCAGAGAGGGGTAATGAACCGAGCTAATGCCCAAATGGAGCAAACCATCAATTTTGAGCCTGACTTCATCAGATTCAGCGTTTTCCAGCTTCGTGACAAACGCGATTTGCATAAAACGCGACAATCTGTGGATGGAGGAGATGTAAGGAGAGCGTTCAGTTCCACGGTGGAGCTCATTAGGAAGCAAAAAAAAAAAAGAGGAAGAAGATATTGAACTTCCATCAGCGATTAACGACGTATTAACGACTGAGTTTCCTTCCAGTGAACCACACGTTTAGCCGTAATGAGACATATGAAGCCTCGTATGTGAGAAAATAGAAATAAAAAACTGTCAAACAGGAGAATCCCCCGGTGCACCGACGACGGGGAAGTAGCTCGACGTTCAAGTTGTGATCAAAACAAGTGATGTTGCTGTAAAATGAGGAGGACATTCGTCCACTCATCCTGCTCATAACGAGGAGTCGCACCGACGTTCTGTTTGTTTAAAGGCATCTCGGCTTAGCTGTCCGGGCTACAAATCCAAGTAAATCCGCAGCTCTTCCCCTGAAACACACTAATTAGGTGGAAGCGCATCTATTTTTGATATTTTTGATGCGTCCTATTAAAGCCACATCAGTCCAGGAGCTCCGGGACGTCCGCTAACGAACGATAACACGTCCTGATCCGTTGTGCTTTTGGTGCCAGGCGTCTGACAGGAAGCCACGTCTTCCAGCAACACGAGGAAGTTAGAGGAGTTATCACATGTTGGAGGAGTTCTGAATCTGCTGGACGTCACCCAGAACTCACATAGACTTGGTGTTTAGACGTAGCACGGTGCTGCTGGTTCTGATTATTGGTGCACGGATCCAAACATTAGAACTGTCAGGATGCACCTAAATGGTTTCTCAGATCAGATCATCAGATCCGGCGTCGGTCAGCAGCTGGATGGAGGATCGTCGTGGAGACCAGAGGAGGGTCTGCAGCTACCGTCCACAGAAGAAACAGCCGCTTCAGGTCAGGAGGACACTCGCTTTTTTTAACATTTATGTTTTATAATCCCCCGGGGTCAGATTTTAACGTCGTGAGGCATCTTATGGAGAATATTTGGTGCAAACGACCTGAACTGTGCACCAAAGAAATAAAAAAATAAATAAAAATGCTTAAAATTTGTTTTAAAAACTGTAAATTAGTCACTTAAAAATGGGAAAGGATTCAAGGATTCTTCGGTACCAGGAAACGTTTCCACATGACACGGCACCAAGTTAGTGCTCGGGTCCTGGTTGT
>NW_007577758.1:810682-822441 GCF_000690725.1 Stegastes partitus
TAAACAAGAAATAAGGGAAATCACAAGCACTTATAAAAACAATATAAACAAACAAATCTAAACAAAACAACAAATATCTGTAAAATATTTTCTTTTAGCCATTTAGCCAAATGAGCTATTACATTTTT
Source organism: Stegastes partitus (assembly GCF_000690725.1). Classification (NCBI taxonomy): domain Eukaryota; kingdom Metazoa; phylum Chordata; class Actinopteri; family Pomacentridae; genus Stegastes; species Stegastes partitus. The sequence continues at coordinate 810,811 of NW_007577758.1, forward strand.
TAAATTATTATTTTACATGTTGACATTATGAACACGTCAAAAGTTCTCTGCTGTTTTTTTTGTGTTTTTTTGGCTTTTTTTTTTTCCTCAGATCTATGCAAGATGCCCTCTTTTTTTTTTTTTGATGAAGGTCCAGCATCCAAATATGCTCATAAAAGTATTTGTGCGAGTCTAAAACTTCTGTAGTACCACCATATACACCTCTGTAGGCAGAGATTTGACATCAGGAGGGAACCTTTGGTGTCTAACACTTAGTTTTCTGGGTTCTGGTGATGATTTGATGCATTTTTATGCTTTTATGTGAAAGAAAACCCCTAAAAGCCAGCAGTTAATTCAGATTATAATCAGGTATTACTGCTGCTTCTTAGTTAATATCATCCCTGTTCAGGCTTGTTGTTAACTCTGGTTATGTGGCACCTTTTCCATCAGTGATTTAATAGATTTTAATCAATCTGTAAACTGATATGTTGAAGCATATCTGACGAGCTGAGGCCTGCTGCTGCTGTTGGAGTCCAGGATAGTAATTAAAGCTCCGCTGGCCTCTTTAATGTTTGTATTACAGGGGAAATGCTCGTATGTCATATGTGGAGGTGAACGTCTTCCCTGCAGCAGGATTACATCTGCAACGCCGTGTTTGGATGATCAGATCTGTTATTAACATTTCTCAGGATTGCATTTGTTCTGGCGCTCCTCCAGCGCCGGCTCAGACCTCATTAGCACCTGAAAACCTCCCCAGTCCAGGTATGAAACTCATTACCGCCGGTTCAATTGCAGGCAGAGAATCTCATCACGTAAGAGCAGAATTCATCACCGCAAACAAAAACAGCGGCGGCGCCAGCAGAAGGCTGGTAGCCACATACGTCCTCATTACCCCCCGATCCGCTGCTATCTGCCGGAGATGGCTGCTGTCTTTGTCTCCTGCCAGGCAGCGGGGAGTCGACGGCTCTTCTGGTAATCACCCAGTTTTACTGCACGTCAGCGCGTCCTGCAGCAAAACACCGACACCGACAGCAAAGACATGCAGCTTCATGTGCAGGTGGAGTAAAGGAGGGTTTAGTCTGAGCTTTAGAATTTAGTTTTATTCAATTAGAGCTCTGTGCATGCAAAGGAAATAAACATAAAACTCCAACCACCTGCAGGTTTAACTGTAATTTCTTAAAAATGCACTGTTGATGTATCTTGTTTTGTTAAGTTAAAAACCTGCAAAAAAATACAATTATCTTGTAGATATTTACGTTATTTAAAAAACAAAAAAATGTAAATATTTCAAGGATTGAAAAATGGTGAATAATGACAGATTTTTATTTATTTTTTACTGTCAAATTACAGACAATATCTAATCAGTTCACAGGAGGGGGAAAAAAATCTCATATGTTGACTGTAAAATTATATATAATTATATACATATAAAGGCCAAAAATATAAATAACATCAACATCAAAAATCTGCAATTTGTAATTTACTACCATTTGACTATGAAATTACACTATTTTTACTGTATTTAAATCAGCAAAATATATAATTATTTAACAGCTATTTGCACAATTTAAAAGAAAAAATATTCTAATAATTTGAAAAATATTTAATTTACAAGTAAACTGTATCTTTTTAGATGCTGATTTTAAAATATAAAATAATAATAATAATCATTTTAAAATCAGACCAAAACTGTAAATAATAGTCAGATTTTTTTTTCTGCATGTCAATTTGTCAAGAGGACTATTTTTGTTGTTGTTGTGATTCATTTAAATACCTTCTTGTGGTCCTTCATCTCCTTCCATTAAAGAAAAGGCAAAATCCGCAATAGTCACTCAAATAACTAGAAACTGAAAAAAGTACTAACAAATAAAAATTTGCTAAATTAGAATTTAGTGAAATAAGATGTTGTTTTTGAACTGTGGTTGAAAAGAATCATTTTAAAAAAACAAAACTGTCCTGGACCAACGAGAGCCCTTTGCTGATGAGCAGTGGTCCAGAACACCTGAATACCTGTCAACAGGTGCAGAAGTCTGATTGAGAGTTACAGGAAACACCTGATGATGGCAGTGATTGGCTCAGAGGGTTGTTCAACTAAACATTAGGTCCAATCATGCTGGTTTTTGTTTTAAATATTTCTGTTGAACCACAATTCCAAAGCAACGTCATGATGTTCATTACATTTTTATTTATTATTACTTCTGTCAATTTCAACTTATTTCAGCTGTTGTTTTTTCTTCTTTAATGGGAGGATATGAAAACACGTGAGGGCGACTGTGAAACAAATCAAATTAAATCTCTACATGCCATCTCTGTGTCCAGTCAAACAGCGCAGACAACAAACAGGAAGTAGCGACATAACGCTGAAACGCTGAGACGCCTGATGAGCTCTGAAGAGAAGCAGCTTCCCTCATATGAGATGCTGCTTCTTTCAAGGGTTGTTTAAGTTGTGGCCTCAGGGAGTCGAGCACTAAACCGCCTTCTATCTCTCAATCCATAACGTGGTTCACACACAGCCATCCATCAGCGTGATCAAGCAGGCGGCGGATGGAGGCCGGCCGCTCGTACATCAGCCTCTCTGAGCTCGTTACAGACGAGCGGCAACACGAGGCAGCTTTAAACGGCGTCTGCGGGTCGGACGCTGAGCTGGAGGAAGATCGGCCACAGGTCTGGAGGCAGCAGAAGGTCAAAGCAGGAAGTAGAACCTGAACAGAACTGAAGGCTGGAGTGGAGCAGCAGCAGCAGCACACCTGCTCAGGTAGACGCACACCTGGACTCACATCACGTCCATCACAGCTCCTCAGAGCAGATTTGATCAGTACATTTTTTAAAAACATGCTGTTAAATGAACAGATTTTATGAGTTTTGTTAAGTTACAGATAACATCTAGTAAAAATCACAGAAAAAACAAAACATTATTTTTTTTTTTTTAAAAAAGGGCAAATTTTCAAAAAATGTCCACATCAAATATCTTTTTTTTTTTTAATTTTCACCAAATTTAAATCAGAAAAAACTTTTAAAAATTTACATATATTTGCTGCTATTTGAAAAAAAACAACCAACAACAATAAAATAAAATAAAAACAACAAACAAGATTTTTCCTCTTTTGTCAAATTACAGACAAAAAAATATTTTTCTAACATGTTAACTGACCAAAATAATAAAAAAAAACCCCGCAAACATCAAAAATGTGTGTTTTCATAAAGAGCATTATGTTTTTGTTTTGTTTTTTACAATAAACAAATAAACTTTTTATGACTATATTTAAAACAAAGAGACAAAATTGTAAAATATTTTTAATAAACTGTTCAGATACAACATGGAGGGTAAACTGTGGTGAAAGAGTCATAGTTTAACCCAAAGCACGATGTTTATCTGAACAGAACCGACGAGTGTTAAACTCAAACGAGCTTCTAACTGTCCAATGAAGCCAGATTTGGTTCCTAAACTTCACCACGTGGTTCAGACAGTGAATGAAAACTGACTGATGGTCCAACAGGATGCAAACCTCGACCCGTCGTCCTCTGCTGCTGCTGCTGACTTTAGGTTTTAGGAGCTGTACTACGGCCCGTGATGTTGGTACCGCTATGGTCATGTGGACTTGTGACCAGCTGCCAGTCATCTCAGCTAATTAACCTGGAGGAGCTGGAGACCTGCACCCTTGTTCTCCCCGCCTCCGGTCACGTCTGATTGGACCACCACTCCCCCTCCACCCCAGCAGTCACCACACCTGGCTATAAAAGCCACCAGCAGCCTCTCAGTCGGGGCTGAACAGTCCGTCCTGGTGCCTCTCGGTTTATGTCTTTGTGTTTCTTGTAATATAACTTCAGTTGGCAGCTGCTAACTGGGTGTGAGAGTCTTAGTGAAGACTGACTCCTGTTAACAGCGGTCCAGCTTGGTGAAGAAGTTCCTCGTGTCTTGTGTTTTTCATATTGTGTGTTTTGAGGCACTAGTTTGTTTTGTTATGTGTGGATGTTGCTGTTAGATTTAATCGTGGCGTTTAGGAGTTGTCTGTTAGCTAGCTTTGACACGTCGTTAGCCTTCGTTTGGTTGTTTGATTTGGAGCAGTATCCACCATCTTCCTCTGTGTTGCCACCGTTCTGGTACCTGAACCACTTCCATCTGGTTGTTGTCACATCCAGCCGACCCAGTAGAGGCTGGATCATAACACACTGGAAACTTTTTCCTAGACGTGACAGAAGTAGAGGTTTCCTTTCACTTGAGAAAAAACTGAGAATGCAGCTGAGTCGTGCATCAAGTGTGGTTCTGATTCTGATGCCGGATTTTAGCCGCTCAGTCGTCTAAAAGTTGTAAAACGTGAACTCCTCTCTGGACTGAATGTGACTGAGCTTCAGGAGCCTTTCATCAGTCGTCCTCGTAACACATCCAGTCTCTTCACTTTCATATTTGGGCCTCCAGAAGTTATCGACTGGCGCTGGGATTGATCCAGAACGTGTCCCTCGGACGTCGATGGCTCTACGAGCCGGATCGTTGGTGATTACAGGCGAGCAGCGAGCGGCCCGGCGGAGGACGAGCGAAGATAGATTTCATGAGTGAAGGCTCCCGAGGCGCTCAGGGGGATTGTGGTTACAGTGTTGTATGTACATCTGTTTACAGCAGAAGAAGACAGACGGAGGAGCTGCCTGCTGTCATCTCGGCAGCGTCGTAACTGTACCTCATTATGCTCCCATCCTGCTGCACACATGCAGCTCTGATGCTGCTGCTGCTGCTGCTGCTGCCGCCACACTCACATCCACGTGGGCCGGCCGGAGAGCACAGAGCACATCCTCCTTCAACTACAATATGATCACAGGCTGGAGAGAAAAATAAGTCCTGCAGAACAGAGGCCAGAAAAAAACAAAAAAAAAGCATGACACACTGATGATTTAAAAAAAAAAAAAAAAAACTGTAGACACTGAGGAAATCACAGCAAATACCTTTAATGTTTTTTTTTTGTGTGTGGATTTAAATACAGTGAAAATAGAGCAATGAATTAATAATTAATTGTAAAAAAAAAAACAAAAAAAAAACAAAAGAAAAAAAACCCCAAGTGATTTTTCATGTGGATGTTTTTACAGTTTTGACCTTTTTCTTTTTTCACAGTTGCCATATAAATTATTACATATATATATATATATGGGAAAATCTACTTAATTACAGATTAAAGAATTGTTTATCATTCACATACATTTTATTTTGAAATATTACAGTTTAGAGAAAAAAAAGAATAAATAAATTACAACTTCATCACAGTTGTCGTATAAATGATGTATTTTTTTTTTAGAATTTACCAAAAATGAGAAAATCTGAAAAATGACAGTTACAAATCACTTGCCATGAACATGAATTTTATTTTGAAAGAATAAGAAATATCGTTAAAGTTTTTTATTTTTTGCTGATTAAAACAGTTTAAAAAAAAAACAAACAAACAAAAAAAAAAAACATCATGTTACCATCAAACTTTGTGAAAGAATGAGTAACTATTTGGACGTTATCATAGTTTTGACCTTTTTCTTTAAAATAAAATATACATGTATATATATAATTTACGAAAAATTAGAAAATCTGAAAAATGACAGTCACAAAGAATTATTTGCTATTAACAAGAATTTTATTTCAAATAATGAGAAATATCTATAAAATGCTAATATTTTATCTACACAGTAAAAACTAATGATGTCATTTTATTGCCAAACTTTGTGAACACATGAATCACGATTTATAAAAAATACAGATTCTTGATCTAGTTTTACTTTATTTTTATACTTGAGCCTTGATTTCCTTTTTTTTTTTTTTTTGCCTTTCTGGGATTTTATTGGTCATTATGTGTAATTAAACCAAACAGCATAAACCGTCCACTCCAGACGGTTGAAGAAGTTTCATCCTCAGACTGTTTTTGCTCTTTTGTGCCGTCGTCTCTGTGCTGAAGCGTCGAAAAGACGACGGAGGTTAAAGACGTAACGGGAGAGCGAGTCGACGAGCAGCTGAATGTTAATCAGCTTCTTATTGTTTGTAGCCGCTGGCAAAGGCTTCCACTCGACTCGCTGTGTTTGTGCGACAGCCAGTCGTGTCATCAGAGATCCGAACTCGTGTCTGGATGTCGGCGTGCGTGTCAAGAGCCGAGTGATCCGCTAAAACGCCGCCGTGTTTGTGTGGGAGTCGGCGGGAAGCCGGAGTTTGTTTTGTTTGACTCGCGGTTCAGGAGGCAGACGAGAGTCGCCGGCGATGAAAACGAGCCTCTGAAAAAAAAAAAAAAGGGAGGAAGAAGAAAACCGGAGCAGAGAGACGGTGAATTTAGAACGATGGATCTTTAAACAATGTATGTGACATTTAAGGTATGATTCCTGCCAAGAAACATTCATCATTTAGATCTAAAGTGAACTTCTCAACGTTAAACCTCTGAACCTGAACGTTTTTAGCAACTTCAGAAACGTTTTTCTAATATTCTTCAGTCTTTTCTCCCTTTTTTTTTGTAGTAAAATGCTTCTTGTTCATCCTTATTTTTGGAGTTTTATCATCAGTTTTCAATTTTAATGATAAAATCCAGTTTTTACAGACGGATAAAGCAGCTTTTCTGCAACACAAAGAAACCCCAGATAGATCTGCTTTGGGATGAAACGAAGCCGGTTTTGCTCCTAATCATTCAAATACTGAAACCAGTTGAGAGCAGAATCAGGTTGTTGGTCTCGTTTGAAGTCCTTCATCGGGCGTCTGCTGCTTTAAGTCGGCAGGAAGAGGAAACAGAAACGCCGCCGTCATCTCTCAGCCAATCAGGCAAAGCGGAAGCCGCCGTGTGCATCTCGTTGGCGTCTTCTGGTTCTTCTGGTGGAGAGACAATCAGCTGATGCTCTTTATTGTCGTCGTGCAGACAGGAAGGATTTCATGAAGCGAGTTCAGAGGAGAGACGAACACGACGGGAGGCCGTCCTGACAAATCTGCTCGTTTCTTCCGTCGGATCCTGTTTCTGTAAAGCTGGACTGAAACATGGAGAAGATTCCACGTTAGGCGCTGAAGCTGGGAGAGAAATACATACTGACCCTTAACAATCCAAAACCTTGCAATCCGACAGGTTTTTAGGAAAAACCCATAAAAAACAGCCTGAGAACTTACGGGACTCCTTCCATGTTTTCTGTTGGTCCCTCTTGGGGAACAGATGATGGGTTTTGGGATGTTTTTCCTTCTCGGCTGTGTGCAGTCGAAGCTCAACTCAACCTGTTGCAGCAGCGCCGGCCGCCCCGTAGCTTCATTGCTATTCTCACCCCGACAACAACAACCAGCTTCGTCCTCTCACATCCTCAATCTGCATCTCGCCATCCGTCACTCTCCCTCATTGTCATCTCCGCCGCAATCAGCCCGCCGAGATGGAAATGCAAATCTGTAATTAGCCGCTCGACGTTAACTTGCAGATGAAGCGGGTGACATTGTCCAAATTGGATTGTGTGGCTCCTCTGTGAGCAGAAGCAAGTCTGGTTGCGGCGGTAACCCGAGGATGACTCATCACACGGCGAGACGGAGAGCGAGGTAAACACCGGAGCAGGACGCCGGGCAGAAAGAAGGGCAGCGGCGTGATTCATGTGCTGGACCTGCGATGACCGGCCCTCTGTGAAGCCGCTCAGCGCCGGCGGTCGTTCAGCTGGGTCAGCGGCCGTCGGACCGGAATCACACAACATCTGAAGCAGTTCAGTGTTTGGCTGCTCTGGTTCCTCCTCTACAAGCTCATTGTTGTTAAACTGCATTTATACTTTTTAATATTCTTTTTTCTTGTAGCAGCACCATCTGGTTGTTTGTTTTTCTGCATCATAACTTCTTGTCGTGAGGATGAAGCGGTGTGCAGATAAGGACGGTTTACACTTTATTTTCCTTATTTTTTCTTAATCTAATCTGTCTAATACATGAACTCAGCAACATTAAAATGGTTTTGCAGGATTATCGTGATGATATTTTAGTTTCTCTGTGTTCCTATAACAGTCAGTTTTACTAAGATCTAAAATGCAACACGGCTCAACAGAGTCCCATCGGGGCTACGTTGGACTTGGAGCTACAGAAATCGGTTCACATGTGCAGCACGCCGGGACGCACAAAAAAGTCCACTGGCGTGTTTCTGTAAACCCAACAGGAAGTCCGCCATGTTGGAAAAACGGCGAGCATTATCGGCCATTTTCAAAATCCCTCTCCTCCTCAGGGGTACAAACCTGAAATGTGCTCAGCACGAGGTGATTAAACGTTATTAAAACGCTCCGCAAACGTCTGACGGCCCCAACGTGCACAAAGGCCAACAATCGTACGGCGAGGAGGAGGAGCAGCTTTAATTTTTGATTATTTTTTAAACACGATGTGCAGAATAAAGTGATTTTGATGTCGAGTTTAAGCTCAGATTTGGTTAAATTATCCACATGAGCGGCTCAAAAACCACAAAGAAAGCTGAATATCCGACTAATCTGTGTGTTTCTACAGTTTCTGGATGATAAGCGGCGTCATTTTGGGGATTTCATAAAGACAGAATGCATCTCTGCTTATTTTTCTTCTTTCAAACTCCTGGTTTTACTTTTATTGTTGTTTCCTTCCCATCTTTCTTCCTTCAATCAAATCCTTCCTCACTCCCTTTACTCTTCCCTTCTCTGACAAACTTTCACTTTCACTCTTTCATTCTTTTATCTCAGATGTTCTACCTGCTTCCCATCTTTTTCCTACACTTCTTCCGTCTCCTCTCTGACCGGCTGTGTGTCCACTCTGCTGCGTTTTTTTATTTTTGCGTTATTTATTATTATATTCGTCGTATTTTCGGCTGCAGCCTGCAGCTCTGACCCGTTCGTTCGGTCACTTCACCCTCCATAAATCACCGTTACTCTCACGCTTTGACACTTTGGGCCACGCCGAGCGAGTCACCCGGCGCTCTGATTGGCCGGCGGGACGGTGCGTTCGCTGACGCGGCGTCACCTGCGGCACCATAAGTCAGTGTTTGTGTAGCGGCGGTTGATTTAGGGAGCTAGTCTAAATGCTAAGTCGCTGCACTCATTCACGGGCGCCGACAGCTGCTGCTCGCACAAACCGGCATTAATCAACGGCCAATCAAAAGCAGCGCGAAGCGAGCAAACACCTCGACTGTAAAGGTGTCAGCAGATTAGAGCTTTATCATTCCTCCTTGGATTCCCGGCTGCTGCTTTTTTTTTATGATTTCAAGTTTCATGGAAAGTTCTGGAAGTCTGACAAAATGAGCTTCACAACAAACTTGTCAATAATGCTTTAAATGAAATGTTTTTTTTTTTCTCCTGGATTACGTTCGTTTGTGACAAATCCCAAATATGTTTTAAATCAACACATCTTCATTTATTTTATCACTTTTCTGTTGCTCCTTTTCTGCCAAATAATCAGAAGATATGAGACGATAAGGAAGACAGAAGATGGAGGAGACGCTTCGAATGTGTCGTGAAAGAGACGACTTTTCAGAACAGAATAGAAATATTTAACTTATTTAACCCTCGGGGGATATCGAGGACATTTTTTGTCCTTTCAAGTGATTTTTTTTGCTTAATTTTTGGCGATAACTTTTGTTGTGTTACTCCATATGAAATGATTTTTTTGTAGGAAAATATTTTTCCTAGGTTAATGGTACACCGGGGGCAAATTTCCAACCCTTTGGGGATATTAGAAGACAAAAACATCCTCTCACAAAAGCTGCTATAGAAACACAACAGATTAGTTTTATTTTCTGTCTTCTGTCCTAATCAAAAATAATCAAATATTTCTATAATTTTAACCCTTTAAATGCTCATTTGATTACATGATGTCACTGTTTTTATGAAGAAAAAAAAGTACATAAATAAATAAATAGTAATAAAATAGTTATTTTTCCAAATAATAAATGATGGAGGGCTGGGGATCGGGCCTAAATATACATAAGATTAGTAATAAAATTGATTTAGGTTTTTTTTTGTAGTATCTGATTGATAATTTATTACCCTTTCGGGACACGAGAGAACAAAAATGTCATCACCCAGAAACTGCCATAAAAACCAACATAATAATATTTTTTATTCTACTTTTTTTTCTCAAAGCTTTTAATTAACTTCTGCTCTAATCAAAAATACCAGACATTCAATTATTTCTATAATTTTAACCCTTTAAATGCCAGTTTGATTACATGATGTCACAGTGTTAATAAAAAAAAAACACACACATAAAATGAGTTATTTTCCGTATAATAAATGTTGGAGGGCTGAAATTGTTTATTTAATTTTTTCACAGATTGGGCCTGAATATACAGAAAGTTATTAATAGAGTTGATTTTGATGCATTGTTATTTGTTTTTATTTATTTTTTTTATTAGTGGCAGATTTGTAATTTATTACCCTTTGGGGATGTTAGTGGACAGAAACGTTCTCACCCAGAAACTGCCATAAAAACAACAGAGTAATATTTTTTTCTACTTTTTTTCAATCAACTTCGGTCCTGTTATTCTATCCTCTTGTAAATTAAAGCATCCTCTGAGGGTGAATGTATTTATTTGCTTGTTTGTTTTAGTCTGTATTTTAATGTAAATTCTTGTATTTTCTGAAACTTAGCTTCGTTTCGGTGCCAAATCTTTAACCGAGCTTCTTGTTCTGGTTCCACGGAGCTGCAGGACTTGAAAAATGAACCAACAGCAAAGAAAAATGAGACAGAAACCAAAAAAAAAAAGAAACGTCCAGCAAGCGCCTGAGAGCTCCAGTCAGGTTGGAGGGTTTCTGGCCTTTCTGTGTCTAAAACATTATTTCCAGACGTAAATATTTGAGTTATTATCATAGAAACAACACAAACAGCACAGAGCCGCCTTGAAAACACTGCGACAAAAAAACACAGAAAACAAAGAAAAATAAAAGAAGGTTTGGACTGGATGCGGATCAGCGACGTCTGATAATTAGACGGCACCGGCGTGGCGAGAAGACTAATTGTTCTCATCAGATTAAGGGAATAATTGTGTGTGGATACATCATCAAAACATGGCAGAGGCAAATTTGATCAGAGCAGATGTTGAATTAATTGGTTTTGAGGCTGATTGCATTAATGCTCGGAGTCTATTAGCGAGACAGACGAGTAATTAACACCCTGCCTCCGACTCTGATGAAGTCTCGCGCGCACAAACACCGCGCTGTGGATTTAAAGCCAAAAAGAAATCAAACTTTCCTCTACGCCGGTGATTTCCTCTTGTTTACCGACAGCAGCGGCTCGTGTTCTCTGGGTTTTAAGACGTGACATGTTTGAAGGTGTTTCATTCACGTATAGAAACAAACATTTTAATTGTTTACCAGCCGTTTACTTCAAGCAGACGTCGGTTTCTTTGTGGCGCGCCAATGCCTTTTGGACGAATCTTTACGCTTCCTTTATTCTCGCCTGTTTTGATGGAACAACGGAACAATTAAACAAAGACTTTCTTGATCAGTGTTCAAGCCTGAAACCATCAAGTCCAGACCGGGTTTCTTCTGATCTTCAGCCGGCTTTAAAATCCAAACGTGTTTCATTGTAAACATGAACTAGAACTGTGCAGAAACGCTTCTGATGAAACACGAGAAAACTGCAAAACTGGATGTTTGAAAAGAGTCAGAGACTGAACTTTATAGCCTGAACAGAAAAACATGGTTCTTGTGCGTAGTTTTGTTTTTCTAACAAAATGAGTT
>NW_007577758.1:823754-828075 GCF_000690725.1 Stegastes partitus
AGGAACTCTGTGGGGCCATTATACCACCTTCTATTGAGCATTTTGTACTTTTTTTTGCCCCATTTTCAAGAACCAACAGGTAAAAGTTCAACATCTGCTGGATCCTTTCATTCATTTAGATCATAAATGAAAGCAGCAGTTCGTCGACTTAAACAAACATCTTGTGAGTTAGTAAGAAATTCGACACGATCGACAACAACATCCACTTTATTCTATTAACTGAAACCTTCCTGAGCTGTGAAATTTATAAAAAAAAGTTTCTGCTGAGTTCTGAGAATATGTTCATTTATCACGACTCGAATTATTCTTCTTCTACCGGCTTCGGCGAACGTGAGTGAAATTCAGATGTGTTCCTTCCTCTTTATTCTCTTAATGTTTGCATCACTATTAATTCAAGCTGATAATTACCGCCGTCGATGCTGCGCGATGAAAATAAATGAGATTTTCTGCATTTTGTTAGCCGTGATTTATCTCGCCGGCTGGTTTATCAGACGTACAAACGGCAGGTTCGGAAGAAAAAGTGAAAATACAGAGATAATAATCATTATACTCCAGTAACTGCCTGTAAAAAAAAAAAAAAAAGTCCCATCTGGATTTAGTCCCAGACAAAAGAGGCCTTTTATAGGCAGAGAAAATGTCAAGTTTCCATTGCGGTTATAAAAAGACAAAGACTGTCGAAGCGGAAAGCCCTGAAATACCGAACATCAGTCAGCATGGTGTGATTCCTGTTCACGTCCCCAAAACTACGAGCTTAAAAAGGACAAACCGTGGATAAAATAGAACAAGTTAAGGTCACGGTCGCTGCAGCCGCTCCGTTAAAAACACTGACCGCAGCTGGTTCGCTGTCACAAACTCTCAGCCGGAAAACGACGCGATTCGCTCGCCGTCGCTGCCTTTTAACAAGACTCTCGACTCCGTGAAGAAGCAGCAGAAGCTTCGTGTCGCTGCGGTTGTCGTCGAGCTCAGAGTCCAGCTTCAGATTCTCGTGCAACCAAAAGTGTGTTTGTGCAGATTCAGCCTCGACGTAATCGCCGAACAAACCTTCCCTGAGAATCGGCCCTCCGTTTGCTCAGCTCTCCTTCCACCACAGTGTGCACGATTGTCCTGATTCAGGGCCCTCGAGGCTCCGCTCTGCACAAACAGGACATCCCATAATTCTGCCCGGCATGACAAACAGTCCCGCGCACACAATCGGATGCCTGAGCGAACACAAAAAAAAAAACCTAATCGCGCATAGCCAGACATGTGTCTCATCGCATTTGGAGCGTCTGGAAAAGTCAGAAGAGAGACTGGAAGTTAAAGTGACGGAGGGAGTTGTTTGTTTGAACCAAAGGTGAGGAGGAGACGGGATTCAAATGTGCTGTTTTGACAGAAAGAAGGTGAAGAAATCAGAGAGAATGAGATCCAAAGTGTTGGAGGCAGAAACAAGAGCAGCAGGAGGAGGAGAGACGATTCAAAGAGGTTTAAAAATAGGAAAACAAAAAAAGGGGATTGTTGCTGCAGCTGATGTGAAGTATATATAAAGCTGAAAGTTTACATCCACCGTATAAAAAAACACTTTTATTTCTCACCGTCTGACATTAAATCAAACTTTTCCTCTCTCAGGTCAGTTAGGAGTTATTTCTATTTGCTAAAACCCAGAACAAATGAGAGAATTTTTTAATTGCGGTCACATAAAAAATGAACTTCGAGGCTGATTTAAATAAACACAACATCCACGTCGTCCACATTCAGCCTCCTCCTTTAATTTCTGTTGAATATTTAAATCCCTGTCCAGACTTTTTGGAGAACAGTAAAAACAAGCAGAGGAGAACCGGAAGCAGGAAAAAAAGAAAAAAAAAAGGACAAGAGCGTTTAGTCCATTATTTCCTCGGCGAGGTCAGAATGAATAAGAGTCGGCGAGAGAATGAAAAGTCATCTTCAAAGAGCCTCTGCTATTATTCTCTGTCTGAAAGTGACACTGGGCTCTAAGTGTTCCGCTTTAGGACGGCCTTGGGAGGCTGGAACCGTGAATGTCAGACTTGATTTCACACTCTGTAACTCTCTGGACTCTGTGATAGATGTGGCCCCGCCGTGCACGTGCACACGGCGGCGGCGGCGTGCACGGCCCTCGCGTGCAGGCGGGCGGACGTCTGTATGATCCACGCTGGAAGAAGAAGAGACGCAGTTTAAAGGTGAATAAATCAGGAGACGTTTAAAGGAGTTTGACCTTCAGCGTGACACGTTTTCAGGATGAATTACGGTAAAATCCTCTCAGCTGTGACTCAGTCCTGTAACTTTATATTCTACACTCATCTGGCGTTGTTAATTTAATCTGTAAATTACAACATTTCCCTATTTTAAACTGTAAAGATGCCATAAACAGCAAAGCGTCTTTAATATTTATGATCCAGTGTGTAGCATTTAAGAACATAAATGGCACTAAAGCAAAGGACGAGGTGACGGTTTTAAGCACTAGAAGCTTTTACTGTAATTGTAGTTAATTGCATATATTTCAGAAACCAATTATTTAGCTTAATATATATATATAAAAAAGAAGATAAAAAAAGTCTTGTCTTAGGATATTAGTGTAAAGATACCAATGCTATTTTTAGCTAAATTTATTTTTAGCAAACCAGCACAAAATAGATTTAAAAAAATTCAACATGCAAAAACTGCCTAATCGAGAGATAACTCCAAAAAGAGACACCAACGATCAACCACAAGATGCAACAACACAGCAGAGAGACACAACATGACCTGAAAAGATGCAAACCAGCATAAAATAGATGCAAAATGAACATTAACACACCTGCAAAAACTACCAAACCAAGACAGAACCAACAAAAACACACACAAAAAGACACTAAATCTCAACGACGGGATGCAAAAATGCAGTAAAGAATATATATAGAAGTCCTGCAGCTCGAAAAAAGAAAAAAAAAGTCTAATTTCTCTGTAAAACGACCACAACAAGGTGCAAAAGAACAACTACGAGATGCAAAGACATGGAAACAATTAAATAAAACAAGAAAATTAACATAAATACCCCAAAAATGTCCACAAAGAGACACCAAACATCAACTACAAGACGTAACGACGCAGCAAAGAGACACAAAAGGACCTAAAAGTGATGCAAACCAACAGGAAATAGATGAAAAATCAACATTAACACACCTGCAAGAACTACCAACACACAAAGAGACACTAAATCCCAACTACAAAAAGACAGCAAAGAAAAAATCTAAACATTTATCCACAGGTACGACATCATTACATCATTTATTGTTGTAACTATTATTATTTTTATCCACATTTGTCCGACTGGAGAGAACGTCGTGATGTTTTGGTCGAAGCCCAGAACGTGCTGCATGTATCTGGTGATAATAGTTGAGTCTGCTCTGTTCTCTCGTAGCTGAACGAAGGGTTATTATCTAATTCTAAAGAGGAAAATACACGTTATACTTAGGTGGAGATGACGTTTAACGTGAGTCATGCAAATGCACAACGGTTCAACGTGCTGTTGCCGAGGAAACGGGAAACTCAGCGGCGGCCAATCAGCAGCCTGAAGCTTCCAGCTGCAGAGGATGAACCGGCAGATGTTCCCAGAGTCAGAGGTGACATTTTAATGGCGTCAGATGTTTACCGTCGAGCGTATGGAGAGTTTAACCGCGTAGTGTTTAACGTCGTCATGTGACCGTAACAGGAAGTGGAAAAATAAATAGACTCAACAGAAGTTGAAGGTTCTCGACCCGACTCGTGCGTTTACTTCATAATTATAAGTTCAAACTGCGTCTTTTGTCGCCGTATAAATCTCCCCGACGCTCGGCTTCCCCCCGATTCGAAAAGGAAACTATTATCGGTGTCAGAAGTTTTTTTTTAAAAGAGCTCCCCGTTCGGAGCGAGCACCTCTTCGCCCGGAGGTGTTCCTTGAATGGAAGATAGAAATGAAATGATAGTTTTCCCTCCTCTTATCATAAACGGTCAGCGGCTCTGGTTGGCTCTGTAGTGCAGCTCTCGGTAAGTGCTTGGCAATTCGATGTAAGTGCTGTTTGCTGATAGCGGCAGATTACTGCTGCTGCAGCCGAAGCCTCAGACTGTCAAAATATCAGCAGAAGATTGAGCTCAGACACAAAGTTCTCCTGGAAATACTGAAATACACCAACCTCATTTACCACTTTTTTATTGTTCGTATACGAGCGAACCGTGTCTAAATGGAAACGTCTTGACTTGTTCTCCCAACGGTGACACATTTATTTCTTAAACATATGTTCAGACTGTTTTTGTCAACGTTCTATAAATGCATTTATACCTAAAAAGCAAAAAGGGAATTATGAACAGT
>NW_007577758.1:828895-844865 GCF_000690725.1 Stegastes partitus
AGATTCTCAGTCATCCAGGTCGTGGTTCTTCTTTCAGATTAATCGTAGCAACTGGACTTGCTTGAGTTCCTTGAAGACGTTTCATCCAAGAGGCTTCATCAGCTCTGACTGACTAGTTGGGAGCTCCAGATATCCTGAAGGAGCCGTTAACAGCTGAGTTTCAGACATTTCTAGATGCTCCATGAATGTCTGAGGATAAACCAGAACACTGAGTGATCAGATGAAGAAGAGGAACATTCCAGCAGGAGAACCATCCAACATCAGACAAGACGTTCTGCGCTGGAACCAAGTGGAACCAGGACCTGGATCTTGACTGAGACGGTTTTTTGTTAATGATTTACAGCAGTTGGTTGTTACATAAACTCAAACTCTCAGAGACAAAAGGAAAGTGTCGGTTTGTGTAGAACGCTGCTGGAAACATCCTTTAAACGTTCCCCAGAAGGTCACGACAGATAAGACTTGAAGTTAGCAACGAGACTCGAGGAAACACTCTGCTGACAAAGACAACACGGTGGCACTTGACATTTTCCAGGTGAGACAATGGGCAGAGCAGATTGTATCCGAGCAGCAGATCACAGAGCAGAGAATAGCAGCGAGCTGCTGACTAAGACCTGGAACTGTTTCTGAACATACATTAATTCTAATTCCTTCAGGAAACGCCGGCACGCAGGTAGCATTTTAAACACAGCCTGCTACAGGCAGCATCAGGAGAGCTCAGCGCTCAAGCTAAAGCTAAAATTACACTTATTACCAGGAGGAGACGTTAGTTACAGGTGATGTTTTCACTATGAATTAATGTGAGTGTGATTTTTGGTCTAATTTGGTGTTTTCACTTCACGCTTCCTGTGAGCTTTATCATCAGAATGTGTTTCATCACTTGTGTGATTCTGGAGAGATTTCTGGGACCAGAAAAACCAGCGTTAGCAACCCAGTATCACTAAATAGCGTTCTGTACAAGTGAACAGCGTTCTCATTTAGACAGGAATGTGAGATTTTTTTGCACTTGGGATGTAACGGTGACGACTTCCAGTTTTTAAAAAGCCACACAGTCCTTGTAAGGAGGCAGAACATGAGCTGCACTCCTTGTTCTTGTTATTTAATTTAATTTAATTTAATTTTATTTTACTTTATTATTTTTATGTAATTCAATTTAATTTAATTTCATCTTTTTATATAGTGTTTTTTTATATATGTATATATATTTGAATTATGTTGTAAATAGTTGTTTACAAAGTTTTTGTATTTTTTACACTGAAAGCCCTGCACCTACTTTTCGTTGTAGAATGTAAAACGAAAACAACAACAAAAGAATCATAATTGACGCTAAAACTAGAAACTCAATGAGGTTCTGTGGAAGCAGGATTAAAATGTCATTATTTCTACCAGAAAATTAATTAAATCTGAGATTAAAATGTTTATATTTTGTCATTTCCGTTATGTAAATGAAAAACAAAAAAAAAAGCAGGAACTTTTTTTTTTTTTTACTCCAGATTCTGTTTAAGAAAAAAAAAAGTTGGTAGTGAACACATAACATAAAATATTTGTAAAATCTAACAAAACAAAGCAATAAAAGAAAAAAGAAAAACAGAGCTCACTTGTCGGGGATTCAGGGAATTCTCTTATTTGTTTACATCACATTTAAGTTTTAGTGTCTATTCATGTCTGATCAAAACTTTACTCATAAATTAATGAAGTTAATCTTCATAATTACTAATGCTGTGGGGTATTTAAATCAGAGTTTGTAGGGTCTGACAGGTATCGTGGTCATTATGGTTTAAACCCTTAATATGTGAATTACTCAAGTAAATTTACATCCTAAATAAGAAAACAGGGGAATAACCGTGATAATTAAACTTGTTTGGTTAATTTAAAGTACAGTCATTTTCTTTTTTTTTAACAGGAAAATATTATTTAGTTATATATAGTTGTTATTATTATTATTATTATTATTATTATTATTATTATTATTATTTAACAATATATGTTTAAATGTAAATCACTCAAGTAAATTTAAAACCTCCATAAGAATACAGGAGAATAAACGTGATAATTAAACTTGCTTGGTTTAATTTATTATTTTATATAATAATAATAATAATAATAATAATAATAATAATAATAATTTGTTTATTTATTTGTACAATACATGTTTAAATGTAAACCACTCAGGTAAATTCACATCTTCAGTCACACTCTGGACAACACATTTAAACGTGTTTGGTTCCTTTATAACTCCAGTCATTTCCTTTTTGTCCTGTAAAGCATTTTTGTGCAGCATCTGTTGTTTTAAATATAATATATGAGTAATGAGTTGACCTAATTCTAAATGCTTAGTTCAGTCATATATATATATGAGCGTAGCTTCTGGGACCCTGAGCTGGTTTCATGTCTGTAATAAGGAACCTTAACGAGCTGAAGCCTCCGCTGTGACTCACATGAGCTGCTGCCGACAGGACGTCGGTGCAGAAGTACATCTGTGAGCGTCTGCCGGTGAAGATTGCTGTTATCTCACCTGGTCTCCATCACCGGAGGTCATCTTCAGCTGCCGCTCGCCATTATTCATCTCTCACTGTGATTTTCTCATTTTCTGCCTCGTTCCTGTTGATTTCGTCTCTTCCTGCTTTTGTCTCGCCTCCCTTCTCCGGTGTCCTCCCCCCTTTTGTTTCTTCCTCTGGAGCGGCAGGACGGTCCATCATCGTCTTCCTCCCGGAGGCCGGAGGAGGCTGAGGGGGAGGACGGAGGCCTTGGGCGGCTGGAGGCGAAGCGCTGGGTGTGAATCCGGGGCAGACGTGTGAAAATCCCAGCGAGAGTGAGAGCTCCAGCATGTTTCTGTGTGTTTCATCAGTTGATTGCGCCCATCAGACAGATTGGAGGAGGCTCCGTCTCTCCTCTGACCGTCTCAATAACGCCGCCGCGACCTGATTAGCTTTTCATCGCCCAGCCGTCGCTCCACGCTTCGCAATCTCCGCTTCTTTATTCCGCCGCGGCGTTTATTTAACCAGGCAAAGATAATATTCTTATTCGAAGCATCGGCTTGGGGCAAATTAGGTTTAGGAACGAGGACGGAAATAAATTCAGTTACACACCTGAGGATGGAGGTAAAGTCCCTCTGCAGTGGCTTAAATTCGTTTCTAGTCCAGCTGAAGGAGAAGCTGCAGACGTAGAGGCATGAGTCAACGCAGAGCTGCTGCCCTGATGTCAACGGCTCAACAAACATTACATTCAGTTCAAGCTTTATGTTCAAGGTAAAGACGTTTCTTGTGAATTTATTGGTGACACGTCATCGTTTAACCAACATACAAGCATCATTTCTTGGTTCATGTTTACTTTCTAGGTTGAAATGAAACACGATGCACTGAAATGTGCAGCAGGATTATCATCAAACCTCCCAACGAATGGACGTGTATTTTCTGTTAGAGTATGTGTCCCAAAAACTTTATAGTCCGTAGCTCTGCATGTGCGATACGTACGGAGAAATTTAAACACCGTGTCTAATGCTGTGTTCACACCAGACGCCAGTAAAATCATTCACGTGAATGATTTACATGTAAAGTCAATGTGAAGACGCGATTAGACGCGAGTAAACGTCCCGCAAATGACGCGAATTGAACAAGTTATTTGCGCAAATGACATGAATTGGCGTTGGACGCGCAAGTTAAAAAATCTGACCTTCAGCGATCTTTCAGGCCGCGATGGCCAATCAGCATTGGAACATAGTTTAGCTGAATAGGAACTCTTAAAATGAACCAAATCTGAGCTCAAATCAAAATTTACATTTACATTTCTCAAACAAAGATTTTTTTTTTTTAAAGAAAGAAAATCACCAAAACTCCACCGTTTATTGGCCAGAAACTGCAAAACAGAGCTAACCATGTCTGAATTGTAGTTAAAAATGGGAAATATAAATGAAACCAGTTTATTCTTCATGTCTCATTCTTTTTTTCTTTTCTTTTCTTTTACATCTGCAAAAACTAAACCATTTGCATGAACCAGAATCTGTAAAAAACACAAACTTAAGAGCATTTCTGGTTGAACTGCAGGCGGTGTTTGCACAGAGCAGAGAGGAGACGAAACTAACTGAAAATGTAAACAGTTAAACATCTACGGCATGTGGAGCCTCGGTTTTTCCACTGATGGTAATGCTTAAACACATTGGACGTGCTGATTCCAGGTTATTTCCATTTTTGTAAGAGAGACAATCAAAGAAATTAAAGTTTTCTTTTTTATGATGTCTGTCATTTAGTCATCCAAGACTTTGTTCCTACGTTTTCCATTTTTCCGTTCAGTTTTTCTGGCGTTCAGACTCAGCCAGAGCTTCAAGTCGTCTGGTGGAGTTTAAACCCTTAATTATAACCTGATTTATTCTGAGTTGCCGTGTGCCAGCGGCTCCATTAGCCGCCTGCACATCCAGCCAGCGCCGCCAGCCAGACCCAGCTTTGATTTAAGACTCTTGGATATTCTTTTTTTTATTGATAATCAAATATATATCTGTTATTTCTATCTGCCAGCCAATTAGGGGGACACACCACACAGGCAGCCAGACATCATGAAATCCATCCCCTCTGAGACTTTAAAGAGTCATTTCCACAGTAATGCGTTCTTAATTTCAGCCGCGGTATCGATCAGCAACACACGACTTTATTTCCACTCGGGATGAATCACCGATAATAACAATCACATCACACACGCGCTGATTTACGGTTTTTACAGACGGACTTGCTGCGAGTCGGGCCTGAGTTAGTGTGTTTGTTTGTGCCCGAGCGTCTATTTTTAAAGCTTTATTTTGGGCGTGCAGGTGCAGACAGGAGCCAGCGAATGTATTATCCTCATAAATAGAAGTACAGTAAAAAATCCCAACACAGATTTATTGCATGCGGCGGCTTTACAAAAGGCCTCCGTCTGCAGCTGCAGGCGTCACGGCGACAGCAGATTTATTGAACTCCGATACGTGAGGAAGCAGAAACCCGAGTCGGGAGAGGACGAGCAGGCGAAGAGGGAGCGTGTTTTCAACATGCATGGACGGACACGAAAGGAGTTCCAAAATAATCAAACTAAACAGAGCGCTCGATTTTCTGCAGCTAGACGACAGTGAGAGCGATCCAAGCGTCTCTTTGGTCTCCGTCGGTTTCATCATTTTTGTAAATTATGACCCAAGAATTGCAGAGATTCAGAACAAAGATTTTTGTACCGTTTTGAGTCAAAACAATGAAGCAGCAGAACAAAAAGACTTTAAATTGTGTTTTATCTCTGCCCCGACCTTTCCTGATCCCGCATCGATCCCGTATCGACGGCGTTTCCAATCAGCGTCCGACGTGTCCGCGGGTCAATCGGTGAGACGAGCGGATAGATGGGGATTAGTGCTGTGCTAATGTGGTACACACAAACTAGCGGTCGCGGTTTACAGGCGTCGATAATGCGCTTTAACCGTTTGAAACCAAAAGAAATGATTTATCAGAGCCAGAAACTGTACGAACTGCAGAAAATGCAACCACATCTGAGCTCAAGTATTTAATATTTAATCAGAGACACTTTATTCGATGTGTTTCATTTAGAAATTCACAAAGAAAAGTGTCTCTGTGACCAGATTCAATAAAAACGAACAAGATTTTAACTCAGAAATAATTTATTAAAGCCAGAAAACGGAAAACGTGGCGGATTTTCAAAAAACACCACCAAGAGTGAGCTTCAAACTGTCATGTTTTATCAAATTTGCCTTTTCATTTTGAAATTCACTAAGAAATAAAGTGTTTGCTGTAAAAAAGATTCAGTTAAAAACGTAAAATTCTGAACTTCTCTGGGGCTGCCAGGTGGATCGGTCACCTCGCAGCTCGCTGGTTCACATCCCGGTAAGGACACCTGGGATCTTTCTGCGTGGAGTCTTCATGTTCTCCCCATGCAGCGTGGGTTCTCTCCGGGTTCTCCGGCTTCCTCCCACAGTCCGAAAACATGTTGAGGTTAATTGGTGATTCTAAATTGTCCGTAGGTGTGAATGTGAGTGTGCTTGGTTGTCTGTCTCTAAGTGTAGCCCTGTGATAGACTGGTTACCTGTCCAGGTGAACCTGCCTTCACCCTGAGTCTGCTGGGATAGACTCCAGCCCCCCATGACCCTAGTGAGGATTAAGGTGTAGAGATGATGGATGGATGAACTGAAATGTTGTACACATTAACTTCAGGTTTTTGCAAATTTTGTCCAATGAAATTTTAGATTGTAGGTGATGATTTTCTGTCATTTCTGTCGTTCTGACTGCTGACAGAAGACGTCTCTGAGTTCTCTCCTCCTCCTTCATGTTGTTCTGGTTCCTCAGAGCTGCAGGACTTTATGTTGCAGAGAAACATGAACCTCAGCGAAGCAACATGAATAAAAGGAGCAGAAACTGTTCAGAGGATGAAACAACTAATGAGTCTGACATGTTGTTTCTTTAGCGTCACCTCGTGTGTTTGTTTGCGTCGTGTCGTCGGCATAAAGACGAGTCGAGCTTTCAGATGTTCCTGTGTTTTTATCCACTTTGGCGTTTTCTCTCCGTGCACCATCTGCTGCTTCCTGACACTCACTAACTTTGCTGTTCTGTGGATTTTTTTTGCCGCCACATTCAGTGAAATGTCAGAACGATCATCTGTGTGTTTACAGTAATTACAGCAAAATGAAAGGTGTGATGATGAAATGTCGTCCGACGCTCGGTCGCAACCCAACACTAAGAGCCTCCTTTTTGTTTGTTGCAGTGAAGAAATAATGAGAAAGGCTCCAAACAGGACTAATATATTCACAGGCTCGACACGACTCTTCCAGTTTTCTTTCCTGTGTGAAGATGAAACTTCACGAATCAGGCTTGAATCCTCTCCAGAGAAGACAAAGCGTCGCGTGGACAGAATACAACTCATCGGTATTCGCAGCTGCATTTTAAAATATAAGAAGAAAACAAGTCTTTTTATGTGAGCTGACTTTCGTTGGCCCGGTTAGGCATCAGCAACCCCAGAGCAGCAACTCGCACACTGAAAGTTGTCCGCTAGCTAGCAACGGACACCACAACGTAGATTTATGTGGATGTTAATGACCTCCAACCAGAGCTCTTCAGGTCAACATCAACCAGGATGTTGCTCCTATATCCCAGAGAAGATCACGGTTGGTGGTTCAATCGCTTGAGGAGTCCTTGGGCAAGACACTCAACCCAAAGTTCAAGGCGGTTCTGAGGTCAACGTTGGAACATTTGTAAAGCAGGAGTAGCCCTGAGATAGAAAGGGCACTGTGACAAAGACTTCTGTGCTCGTTAGTGACCTCCAACCAGAGCTCATCTTAACACAAGTCCATATCAGTCAGGACCTGCCTCCCAGGAAGACGTGTTGGCTAACTGTTAGCAGCTTCCACTAAGGTAGAAAAGCGTCATATCATTGAAAACCATTTACCACTTCTGAGGTTAACTATCGTAGACCAGCTGTAGTACCTGGCTGTTCCACCAGGTGGAGCCTCTCACTGTTTAATCCTATAGAGACCAGAGGAGGCGTCACTCAGACTACAGTTCATGTTGGCAGCAGAGAGCATTGTGGGAGTTTAGCAGCAACAGAACCATGACAGAGACTCTGAGGAGGTTCACGACCTCCAACCAGAGCTGATGTCTTTAATGTGTTAGAATGGACACGTTTTGGGACATTTTTGACATATTTTGAGGCATTATGGAAATATTTTGTCATTCTGGACAACTGTTAATGACGTTATGAGCCTTTTCAGACATGTTTCTACTTGTTTTGGACGAGTCTGGACTAACTGTGGACAACTATTGAGTCACTCTGGACTACTTGTAAGTACTTTTGGACTATTTTTGAGTAATTTCTGGCAAATTTTAAGCCTTTTTTTTTTTTTTCTGTACAACACCAGGTGGAGCCTCTTACTGTTTAACACTGTATAGACCAGCGCTCATGTTGGCAGCAGAGAGCATTGTGGGAGTTTAGCAGCAGCGGGACCATGACAGAGACTCTGAGGAGGTTCATGACCTCCGACTAGAACTTTGTTAACTCAAGTCAGGACGTTGTTCAAACAAACGCTGTGTCGGAAAAATGAAAGTGTGATTTATTTATATCATCAATGACATGTGACATTCCTTTTACATATTAAGTACCGTAATGTCTGGACTATAAGCCACTACTTTTTTCTTTGAACACTGCGGCTTAAACAACGATGCGGCTACTTTATGGATTTTTGCGAGTTTTACGAATTTGCCTCGAGACCAAAGTGACGTTGAGACGAAAGAGAGACTGAGGAAGTGATGAAGTAATTCTGAGGCTGTTCAGCTCCTGAAGACACTGAAGAAGACGACTTTAGTGGTTTTAGTGCAGGAGGAAGATGAAGATAGCGATCAATGACTGTAGTTTTATTTTCTTAACCAGCCGTGTTACAGGAACTGTTCGGAGAAAAAGCATTTGTGTATGTTAGCGGTACATATTTAATTAAAAGTTAATAAACCTTTCTGTGTAAATATGTTCCAACGTGGACACCTGCAGCTTCTATCCATGTGCGCTCAATAGTCCGGAAATTACGGTACTAGAAACGAAATGGCCCTCGATGTTGTCGCTGGAAGTAATCTAATAACGCGACTTGTTGGAATGCAGAGCTGCAGACCTGATCGTATCGTTATTACACATCACCACATGTGTTCTCTCAGCAGGACGGGGTTCTGAAGCACCATCACCCAGATACATGCAGCATCCGATCAGTTATTACCAGGTTGAATTGAATCATTTTTTCCATCCTGCAGTGCATATAGTAATAGTAATAATACGGTTCTTCATTCAGGAACAACGTGACACAATAAAGAACCACCGTGTTGCTGTCAGAGGAGAAGTGTGGAGGCAGAAAAGTGAAAGTTGTCACTTTTTCCTCGCGTTATCCCGCTTAGTGAGACGTTATTTCCCAGGAGGCCTCTGCGCTTTCGATTTTAACGGGATTTCGAGTCTCTCCGGCGGGTTTACGGGGTCAGCGAGGTGGCGAATTCTACAAGATTATAACAAGAGAGACGGAGGGAAAGGAAGCAGGAGGAGAAGTTGAAGGACCGCGTCGATGTTTGTCGTAAAAAAAAAAAACATGAAAGGAGTGGAGGCTCTATTGTAAAGTGAAAAAAAAAAAAAAAAAAACATGAAAGGAGTGGAGGCTCTATTGTAAAGTGCAGCTCACATGATCAAAGCGCCGTGACAGAACTGCCGATCGACTCTTTTCCGTGTGATATGGATCCGATACGATGCTGCAACATATAATGAGTCAGATCCCCGCTGTGAGGAGGTCGGATCCCCACGGCGCCGAGCTCATTAATGCACAAGTCCTGTTCTCACGCGTCAGACTCAATGCGACGCTGAAACTTCCTGCGCCGGCCGTCCAGTGTGTTTTAATGTCCGTAGGCTGCTGTGTGCTTACGGCCAGGTGAGTTTGTTCCTACGACACCTTTACCGCCGAAGCGAAGAATGAACCTGTGTAAAAGTGCAGCAGGATGAATTAAAATCAAATAAATAAGATAAAATATAAAACAGAATTGAATACACCAACATAATAATAACTGTAACTGTGAATAACGATTAAATTAGATTTTATGTTTTTTTTGTTTGTTTGTTTTGTTTTATTTATTTTTTGCCATAAACAGACTACAGTACATTGACAAACTGACTGATTGATTGATTGATTGAATTTTACAAATATTTCCATAAAAGCTCCGGTAAAAATTAAAGCTTAAAAAACATCAGGATAAAGTTAAATTGATAAAATACATTTTGAAAAAAAACAAAACAAGACTATATTAGTGGTGTATTTTTGGAGATTTTTTTCTTTTAATTTCTCAGATTTTTATATATTTAAAGAAATATACAAACATATTAATAACATTACAAAATTAAAAACCTGTCGCTGTAAATAACCTTAATTTATTTATTTATTTGACGTAGACTAAAACACAAATTGATCATAATATCACACATATTTCAGTTTTAGTTGGTGGATTAAACTGTTTTCAAGTTAGTCATATAATTACATTTCTAAAATTAGAAACAAATAGTAATTAACAGAGCATATATTTACTTACCGCTGAAGACATTAGTTGGTTTTATTGGTATTAATAGATAAATAACAAGTTAAAGATAACTGAGCTGTGAAACTGAAGACGTCAGAACTTTGTTTTAATGTCAAACAAACACAACTTGTAAATACTCAGACTGTGCTTGTGGTTCATCGTGTCCAAAGATCAGGTCTCTGGTGCCCCTTTTCCACCAAACTGGTTTGGATCCAGAGCCTGACATAGCACCAGTTCTTTGTGTTTCTACCGCCAAAGCACCGGATCCAGGTTCTCAAAACTGGTGCTTTTCAGGCACCGACTCTTTGCTGGGCCAGAGCTAAGCACCGAGTCCGTCAGGGGCTGGAGGCGGGTTACCGTGACAACCGAGACCGATGGATGAGACACACAAGACGTGATTTGTGTTGTTCTTCACCTGGACGTCTCTGGTCTGATCGCAGATGTGTTGGAATGACTCTCAGGACTACAAGGAAGATTTGCACAAACTGTTGCCCCTGAAAGCCGGTCCAACTGTGTCCCACCAGCAGCACCACAGTGGTGGAAAAC
The DNA here is from genome assembly GCF_000690725.1 of Stegastes partitus. Taxonomy (NCBI): domain Eukaryota; kingdom Metazoa; phylum Chordata; class Actinopteri; family Pomacentridae; genus Stegastes; species Stegastes partitus. The sequence goes on from NW_007577758.1 coordinate 839,488, forward strand.
AGGACTTTTATAACTTCGGTGTGCTGCGATATTTACGCTAAGAAATGCCGTCTTCTCATGAAAAACACCGACATGTGCTGTTTGTTCCACTCATAGAAAAGACCCCATGAGAGAAAAACATGGCTCGGTTTCATCTTGGATAAATCTGACATTAGAACGTCAAAGTTTGCTCCATTTAAACTCATCTTTGGTCGCACACCGGTCTGAGCACCGCGGCCACCACCACCAGCAGCTAGCGCAGCCTGCTACATGGGGCGTTCAGGGAACATCGGTAAAATGTAGAGTCGATCAATAAGAAAATGTCCAGCAAGTCATATGTTTTGCCTGTGATGAGGTGAGAAGTGTGACCAAGTGAGAAACTTGGTAAAAAAAATAAAGTCTGGAGTCCTGTAGCGCCGGCGTTGTTCGATAAACGGCTACGTATGCAGCGACGTACGGCTCTAACTTGGCTCCTCGCCGATGGAAGAGGAAACAGGTTCTTAAGAGGTGCCAGATTTGAACCAACTGGAACTAGCACCTGTTTGTTTTTTTGGTGGAACAGGGGTTTGTGACTCGTCCAACTCTGAACCATGTGGTCCTGAAGCTGCAGCTTGTTGGCCCCTTGTTGGTTAAGAATCTGTGCTGTCATGGCTTCAGCATCAGCAGCTTCTCCTCCTCCGTGATGCTTCTTCAGTCCTGACGCCGGCTCGTAGTCGGTCAAGGACGCTGGAGCGCAGGAGGAGGAGCGTGTCACATGTTTGCCGCTCGGCTGTGTTTTGTTTTGTGCTTCCGTCAAGGTTGCCCGACGGTTTGAGCTACGACGCCGCCGCTAATGTGCGTGTCGGACATGATAGCATCACAATCACACGGCGTCTCCGGCACAAGGACACGGCCGCCGTCGCATGCACACATACATACGTGTGCTCCGCATCCATTATTCATGTGTGTAATATCGGCGCCATCACAGGGTTCAGTAATGAACACGGCGGTCAGACGCGTGATTGATGCGCACGTCCGGGCGTCCTCGTCGCCGTGTTTGTGTCTTTAATGACAGATATGACAAGGTTAAACTGTTTTCAGGTCCCGATGTAAACAAGAAAATTACACTGATGAATGGACGGCGAGGAACAAGTGACAGGAAGTGTTGGTTTTAGTTGTCTGTTATCGCCGCCGTCGTTTGAAATACGACTCAGGACGGACGGCGTGAGTGACGGATCTATTAGTCTGACTGAGCCGGATGTAGACGGAGGGGGTCGGTCGCATTTCAAGTGGCTCCATCGTCAAAACAGTTCCAAAGATTCATCCTGATTGGTTTAAAGGAATACAAACAAGTCAAAGAGTCTTGTTTCTCCTTTACAGCGGACTGAAGTGAGCATAATGTAGAATCTACTGGCTGAGTAAGTTTTACGTTTTGAGGAATCCAACACTGAATCCACAAAAATATCAGCAGTTTTCCCTCATTTTTAATAATTGTGATGAAATGATTTTAAGTCTTTTTTTAAAAGCCCATTTAAAAAATTGTAAATAACCATAAAATTCATGTTTTAAAGAGAAAATGTAAATTTTTAACATAAAAATACATCATAACTTCACAAATAATCCCATTTAATTAGTAGATGGAACTGTTTTCAAGCTAATATTGTAAATTTTAATTTATTTCTACATTCAGAAATAAACTATTAATAGCATAAATATTTATTTTTAATGTGATTTTTGTAGGTTTGTTTGTTAAATGAGAGATTTCTTGCATAATGACAAAAGTTTTCGCAATAAAAGTGCAGGATGGATTTGATTTAGTGTAAATTACTCGTATCAAATTATCTTTTTAATCAATATATCTATAAACAATACAGTGAAATCAACAAAACAGACCAAAAAAAGAAGAAAAGTAAAATGACAAAAGGGGTTTTTATACAAACATTTAGTCACGTGATGGGAAATAAACGTATAAACATTAAAATTACACATTAAAATACACATTTTAGGGTTTATTTTAATAAATATTTTCCTGCTCAGTCAAAGAAGAATAATTTTGTCCAACGTGGATTTAATTCTCTCTGTAATTTAATTTAATTTTTGTTCTCTTTCAGTTTTGGGGACGAGGTCATCCGAACAAACAACTCGGACGGTTTTCGGGTCTCGTGTGACTTTAGATAATTCAAACCATTAATTATAAAAGGAAACAAAGGTGAAATTGACAGAAACGTCTCCGGTAATCACTAATTACGCCGAAGAACCGCAGGTCGAAGTGATTAAAGGAGGTCAAACGGCGACTCTGTAGAATCTAACGACGTGGATTAACAGCGTTCGACTTCACTTCTACTGACAAACCCGCTGCTTCGACTGCAGCTAAACACTAAAAACGGTTCCGAAATGAAGCAGTGGTGCAGATTTATCGGTTCGGTTCAACCAGTTTGATGCTTTTGAGGAAACTTTGAGCAACAAACACGACTGTTGTGGTGTTTGGTCGCTGAATGGACTCGGTGGTGTTTCCACAGAATACAATAAGTCCTGTTAAACCATAATCAGGCCTCTCGTTGTCTCTGATTTCAGTCTGGAGTGAAACGTGTGTAATTTAACCAACAAAGACCAGAAGTTGACATTGTTGTTGTTGTTGACAGCTTCTTTGATGTCAAGTGGTTTCGATGAAGACGTCAGACGACGAGTTTCTTAACTCGCTCTCGCCTCGGCGGCCGTCGCTTCGCTTTATCTCCCGTCCCTCCGAGTTTTCAGGGAAAATTGGAGAACTGACAGAGCAGGTGAGCTCAGGGATCTCAAGCTGTTTTAATCAAATTAATTAAACTTTGTATTGTGCTGCTTTTTCTTTTTTTTCTTTTTTGGAACGGTTTGGTTGAAAATAGCTTCGGGGAGCTCTGAGGATGGAAAAAAAACACGAACACGGAGGAGTTAAATACACCGAAAACTTTTAAAGGACGTGAAAGTCTGCCAGAACACGAACGGCTTCAGGATTTTAATTAACCTGTTGACATTCAAGCATTAATGCAAATTAATGTTTTTTTTATTGACCAACACTTTTATTTTATGTCTTTTTGTTCAGAACATTTGGTTTTATTGGCTAAAAACTTAAATATATTATTGTGACATCTCAGGAGGTGTAACGTTTACAGTCTGGACAGAGACTTTAAATGATCTTTGTGTTCTTAGAAGTGTGATCAAATGGTGCATCAGATCAGGAGGCTGCAGACGTTCACGGTTGCGTTGATGCAGCTTTGTGCAGCAGCTGTTAGGATGAAACATTGCAGCCACCTGGATGTTGGTACAGCGCTGATGTAAATGCATGCATGTGTGAAACCCAGACGGAGGAGATGATTGAAAGTAGATGAATTCAAGGACTTCTGCATCTCAGGTATTTTGTAATTCTGTATAATTAAAACATTTGTCCAGTTGCTCCTGAAGCATTTATTGCAGCAAGTTGCAGCAAACGAAGGTGCACGAGTTTCCTGACATAACTATGAATTCTGCCGGCGTTTTACGGTGTAAAAACACAACAGCTGCCTTAAAATTGAGGCTAACATGTAAAAATCTGCAAATATTTTAAAATCAGATGAAGAAACATCTGAATCATCTCGACCGAAAAAATCCAGAAGATTTTCTGTTTTATTCTGTAAATCTGAATTCTTTTTATCTGTTGTTGAATAATTCCTTTTCCACCGTATTTATAGCTGCTGTCGCCTGTATTTCTCTCTTTTTCAGAAAACTGGCACCAGATCTGTTTTTGAAATGAAATGAAATCTAGTTGCTGTGCAGGAAGTCTCAGTGGCGTCTGTTTCATCACTTAATAATGTTGATGAATGAACTATTCTTATTTAAATCGTGCTTCTTTAGCCTCCGTTGACCTGCAGCGTCGAGGATTCATGATTTCCCGTCGTGACACTCTTGAGGTTTGAACCGACGGCCTTCAGGTCAAAGCTTTTATTTTGAAAGAGACGGCTGCTTATTGCATTGAGATGCATTCTTGTGCTGCGAGTTTTTCACAGTGAACTTTTTTTTTTTTTTAGTTGTTTTTCCTCCAGCGGAATCAGAAGAGGGAGACGGAGACGACGCTCGGATCGGATTCTTGGTCGAGCTGCAGTCATATTATTCCTCCAGTATTTATTCTCTCCGAAGCCGAAGACAGAAAACACCGGCTGATGTGTTTTGGGTTTTTTTTTTTTCTTTCTTTCTGCTGGCAGGAAATCAGGAGGGAAGAGCGGTTCCCAGACATGCAGAAGGAAGAAAAAAACCCAAACTTTCACAATGTTTTCATTCCACTTCTTCATTCTCACACTCGTTCCCAGACTTCGGCTTCACGTGACGACCGTCGCAGACAGAGACGAGCTCTCAAAGTCCACTTTTTAATTGATTTTTTTTTTCAGATCAGGCAACCCCAGAGAACGCCTCGCCTCAGTTACTTATTCAGAGATGCAGAATTTCAGACACCGCGTTCGAATCCGACCTGAAACCGCCGCCGCAGGAAGATGCTGCAGATCTGAGCAAACAATCGACTGAAATTTTTCAAAAAAATAGTTTATTATCAAAACAAACACATCTGGGTGTTAATAATCAGACTCATTTTCATACAGATTAATGTCACGCAAAGCGATTTCCACATGAAAATAATGAAGATAAAACAACACAAAGTAAAAAAAAACACATCAGGTTACAAATGAAGAAGTCAATAAAACAGCAACCGTGAGAATTCAGCCTCATAAATAATAAATGCAACGAGGAAACGCCAGAGGCAGGATGAGACAATAATGAAAAGTGAAGAGATAAAAGATGTTTATTTATATATATATATATAAGATGAGTCACATATCATAAAAACTAAATAAGCAGATAATTAATGTTAGAAGGAAAACAAACTGCCGTATTAACAAACTAGTGTTGAAAAGCTGCCAAAATCATGATTAACAAAGAATCAGCAAGAAGTGAAAGTTCACGTTAAATGTACGAGAAACCTCCGTCTGTTTACATTCCTGCTCCAGTTTACTCGTCAGGAACTCTGTGTTTGGGGCCAAAGCAGGAACAATATTAATCAATTTACAGCTTATAGCTTTACTAAAGAAGACAAATGCCTTTTCTGTTCAGGATTCTGTCTAAAAATCTTTCCAAAAGTCTCTCACTCGAGTTGCAAAGAGACCAAACAAGCAGAAGCGATGTTCCAGGTCCAGTGTCTGCTCTCTGCAGGCTCACCTTTGTTCTGTGCTCTACAGTTTGCATCAGATGCAGGATGATGTCCGTGGAAACCCTCCTGTGACTGGATTTATAGCTGGTTTGTGAAGTGCTGGCTGCCAGAAAACAGAGAAAACTGTCACGGCAGATGGTGCAGATTTGTTGGGTTGTGAACGCTGTGGACCAGCCGGACCTTCTCCAGGTGGAGCTGAAGAAAAACCTCC
>NW_007577758.1:845560-847148 GCF_000690725.1 Stegastes partitus
TTCATTTACACACAACAACATGGCTATAAATTAATTAACTATAATTGTAATTTATCCCCGACATGCAAACGGGATGGATCGGGATGTAGCAGCAGCTCACACTGTGACAGGCGAGTCGTCACAGTTTATTTATTGATTTTATTTAACTTTATTTTCATTGGATTTACTGCTGATCTGTTTACGAAAGTCAAAATATTTGACTGTTATATCAAGTTGTTTCCGTTATTGTGTGTATGGATCTTGAACCAATAAAGTAATGACCAAAATACGGAGCGAGTAACAACAAAAACCGACTTTATTGCACCACAAGTTGTTGTATTTTAATAAATAATGGTCAAATTATGTATAAACTATGGATTCTTTGCCTGCAGGTGAACATTTTTCCTTCATTTGGTTTGAATGTTGGTCACACAGAACTAAAATGACCTGAACTTGTATCAGGTTTTTGCAGATAATTAGTGATATGAAGGTAAAACACAATCTCAGCTCTTAACATAGTTTTCAAGCAGCTTCTGAGCTACAACAGTATAAATAAAACTCAGTTCTGGCTCCTGAAGGATCAGATCAGTAAAGTGAACCCTCTAAACATCAGCCTGTGAATCTGCTTCCTGCCCTTTTTATTGATCAGATCAATAAGTTCAGAGGTGTCCTGATGCTGCAGCAGCACCGTGTGTCCGTCGGCTTTAACGTGAACGTAGCAGCGATTCAGGCACCTGTCTTTGACCCTTTCGCTCGGATTTGCATAAAATCACATATTAAAATGATGCGAAACAGAAAAGAAGAAGAAGTTGTTTTTATGTTTATAGGCATCAATTATTCTCCAACCTTGGTTTTAAGCGAGGCAGCCAGGCACACCAGTCAGCTCAGAATAAATTAAGTCCTACTGACATTTTCCTCCCACTCCAAGAAATCTACTTCTGCCTAATGTGCTTTTGGTAGTAGTAATATCCCTTTTTCTGTAGTCCTTTGTGTTTGACATTTTAATAAAGCGCTGTATTGTTAGAGCACACTCCCACTCTTCCTCTGTCTCCGCTCGCTCTTTCATGCTCGCGCTCTCTTTTATGTTTCGCTCCGTGGAGATTGTCGTCAGCAGATTGCTGTGTATAAGATCAGTTCTGTCTGACAGCGAGAAGCAGAGGGAGGAAGGCTGCATGCAGAAAGACACTTTGCTGGGAGTTTGATGCAGCGAGAGGGAGGGATGAATGAAAGCAAATTATGTGTGACTGATGAGAGCAAATGAGAGTGTAGACTGTGAAGATACAGAACGAAACTGGAGGCCGAACGAGCCCGAATCAGGCAAACACACCAGCAGACGTGGACGTGATGTGGAAACACGAGGATGGAAAACGACCTGCGTGCTGCTGCTGGAAGAAACGAGCTGCAAATGTTGTTGTGGTTTACAAAAAAGGTTTAAATCTGCTGGTGTTTACACAAAACCAATGCAAAGTTGTTGGTATCTACAAATTAAAGATGCAAAATTGTTGGTATTTTAAAGATAATGGTGCAAAATTATGAGTAATTACACAATAAGGGTGCAATACTGTTGGGATTTATACAGTAAAAGTGCAAAGTTGTTGGTATTTACACA
>NW_007577758.1:847619-856364 GCF_000690725.1 Stegastes partitus
TTGTTGGTATTTACACAATAAAAGTGCTAAATTATTAGTATTTACATAATATAGATGCACAGTTGTTGGTATTTACACAATAAAGTTGCATAAATGTTGGTATTTACAATAACAAAGGTGAAAAATTGTTGCTATTTACAAATTGAAAGTGCAAAATTGTTGGTATTTTCTACAATAAAAGTACAAAATTGTTGTTTTTCTCACAATAAAAGTGCTGAATTATTAGTATTTACACGATAAAGTTGCATAAATGTTGGTATTTACAACAACAAAGGGGCAAAATTGCTGCTTTTTACACAAAGCATGAACACAGAAATCAGTGTTGAGAAATTAAACCGGAGCTGAAAAACACTGAGAATGTGAGATGTGATTAAAAAGTTTGCCAACAAAAATTAAAAACTAAAGTATTGCAGCTCCAAGTGCTCCTGCAACATCTATCTACGACACAAACACTGTCTGTGATGAATCCCCCAAACTGTGTCCAAACAGCAGGAAAATACAACCAAGAAAGAAACCGTGACGCGCACAGATGAGCTCACAGACGCTGGACGTGAAGGTGGTAAACATTCAGACCATTGAGCTATAATACGTATGAGAGGTGGATGTAGTGGATGTTCAGCCTTGTGAATCAACAGGTAAACCGTCTCAGAGAGCTTTCATAGGAGACTTCTTTGTAAACTCTGTTCGTCACTCGGCATGGAAGAAACCTCACGAGGTCGCCGGATAAACAGATCTTATACAACGACACGAGGGGACGAAAGATTACTGACTCACTTCCTTCACAGATGTGATGTGTTGGTTCAGTTCAGAGGACGTCGAGGCCAGAAAACGCTGCCCTTCAACTTTAGTTTCAGTTTAAGAAGAAGGAGGGAAGAAAAAACGCCCCAAGGAGTAAATCTGGTGAGCTGAGAGCGACGGTGGTGTTGTTGTTGCCGAAAATCCTGTGTAATGCTCAGGTCATTCATACTAACTGTTCTCCTTCAGATACCTCAGGAGAAGAACTCCAGTCACATCCAGGTTTCCACCGCTAAGCTGCTGTTTCATCTGTGGATGGAAGCTGCAGACCCTCCTCTGGTCTCCACGACGGCTGTTCAGGACCAAGCAGCAGAAGCAGAGACACAGGAGGAACTAACAAACTGTAAGGCTTTATTTAGCCAAATCAAACAGGAAAAACAGGGATGCAAAAGATTAGAGTACACGAGATTAGAGAAAGCATCAACAGAAATGCAAACTCTGGGCCCTTCTGGGCAAAACAACATGGAAACAGAAGTGTGAACAGAACAAACCGGACCTCCCAGATGACATGAAGAAGGGGTGTATGTATACACGGGCTAGCCTACAGATGCACAAAAGTGGGGCGGACCAATTACCATACCATTAAAACACAAAATGTACCTTAAAGATACAAATAATACCTGTGAATACTAAATACTAACACCAAAACCCAAAGAAATATCTGCATGCTGCTGTTCTTGAAGCTTCTGTAATTCAGAGCCTCCCTGTCTAGTTGGCGCCTCCCACTTCCTGTCTTCCAGCATAAATGGCTGCCTTAAACTCCTTAAAACAGGAAGTTACCAAGATGTGGAGAAACAAAGACCAGTTTGATAAACTTACAATCACTACATGTTAACCAAAACATGGAAACAGTGTCGTGACATAAAATCAAAGAAAGAAAATAAACTTTCTTAACCAAAATGGTCCATCACAATGATCCTAAACATGACGGTTGGATCACTGAATGTGACGTAAAATCACAAATCTGCACCAACTAATGTTCACAAAACCTTTTGTAAAACAGTTCCTGATGATAGTGTAGCATCACTTGGTCTCCTGATTATTGTCTGGACACGTTTCATTCATGCACCACGCGAAGCAGTACTGGGACTTTAATCAACCCTCGTAAAGGAGTCTTAGGCTATTTTTTTCCAGGAGAACTCTGGTTCTGACATCTCGATTGAAGCTGTTCGGTCCAGATTATTTCAGGTCGAGTTTTCCCACTGGCTGAGGCAGATGGTCTCCTCCCCTCAGCCTGGTTCTGGTTTTCTTTTTCCCTCCCTATTGGCGGGTTTTGGTTCCTTCCCACCATCGCCGACCGCTTGATCAGAGGAAGTCCAAAGACGACGTTGGGTTGTTGGGTTCTCTGTTCAGATTCGTCTTCACCTCACGATGTGAAGCGCTGTGAGACAACATATGTCGTGATTTGCTGAACTAGTCAGACTCATTGGTCTCGGTCCGATAACATCAGACAGAACTTTTCAATCACTGTGTTCAACCAACAGTTTTCTCCTGTTGAAGATGTGTTTGAGCAGATCTAAAATAGTTCTAAACTTTAGTGACATCTGAATAAAAACTAAACATAACCAGAACCAGAACGTAACAGCTTCTTTAAACTGGTCTGTTTCAGGGTAGGTTTTAGGATCTTCATGGCCTCTCTCGTTGTTGGATTTTACCTTTTAGTATTTCATGTACACACTTTAAAACCCTCCTCAGAGGTCTTCTGGTGACCCGGTTGAAGGGAACAGAGCGTTTACAGGCTCTGAAACGAGGAAATTAGATTCTCTTCTCAAAACAGACTTTTATCTCAGAGCCTTTCTTTGACTTTCCCTTGAACTGCCCTTCATTTCCTCCAGTAACACTTTTACCTTTTCTCTGTTGGTTTTCATACATCACGTTGTGTTTTTATGTCTTCTGCTGCCTCGTGAAGAACTTTATGACTTAAAAAAGTGCTTCGTGAATACAGACTATTACTCTTATTCCCGTCCTCTTTATTCGACAACAAAGCGATTCTCCAGCTCTGCTCGCTTTCTTTGTCGTCCCATATTTCGATGCTCATTTCGTGAGTCTCGGCGACGCCTCGTCCGACAGTCAGCAAGAAACGGAGCTCATTGTTGCGGCGGCAGGTAAAGTAATTAACCCAGATACAGTTTGTTCTGCTGGCGCTTCAGATTCCAGGTGAATCCTTCCAGCTCCGTTACGGCTTCAGAGGAAGTAATTAACGGACTTACGCAGGGAATACGACTATATTAGACGGTGGATGAGTGGTCCTCCGGGACGCTTTGTTCTCGTTCTTTCAGTCTCTTCTCGTCTCACCTCCTTTCTTTCCGGTTCTGGATCTCCCCTGGTTTCCCGCTGAAACCCCCCTCGCTGCATCTTCTCATCCCGCCTCAGGACATCCGCCGTGATGGCTTCATTTCCAGGGCTGAGGGAAGCTTCGTTATTAGCTAACGGTTCCCGACGACGGCCCAGATACAGCGGTCGGTCTTCGGGCTGTATTTAAAAGAACGATTAGCCTGACGAGGCCACGAGTGGCCGACGGCTGAAGGCGTTTTGTTTCTCGGGGCTTTTAGCCGTCGATCTGCCGTTTCGCGTCTGGATGTCGACTCACGTATCGACTTCCTGTTTCGCTCCCTAAGTGTTGCTGCATCTCCGTCTTCATTCACGCTTCATTAAACAGAACCAGGATTTAGCTGCAGGGTTCGGCTGAAAGGTCCAGCAGCAGACGACGATTTCAGGCAAAATAAAAGATAAGTTGTTCTCTTCTTGCCTTCTAGGAGTGATGACGACACGCCGAAATGACAAAAAAATGACACTCGAGTTTAATTCTGATGCATGTTTTCATCACACTGAATATATTTCTGTAACTTTTTGTGCTTTATAAATTCTTGATCGCACTATTTGACTTGATTCTTATTCATCTTATAACGCAAACAGCCGCCAACGCTTCTGAGCCTCTCTGTTTTCTTTTATAGACTGGCTTTTATGTGAAGTTTGATTTTAGCTTTAATTAGTTTTAGTGTTTTATCCTGTATTTATGCACTTGTTTATTTTATATGTTCTCTCTTTGCTTTATGTTCATTTATTTAGCTGCGCAGTTCTTTGATGTAACGTCGTCTTTAATTTTTAATTTCTTTTAATCTTCAGTCTTATTCTTCAGCTTTTAAACAACCTGTGTTTAATAATCTCGCTGATGATTCATTTAACCTATAATTATGATTTTATTTGACGTCGTCTCCTCGTGTCTGATGTCCGTTTGCAAGATTTGACTGTCGAAGCACCTTGTTCTTAAAGGTGCTAATATTGTTTGTTTCTGTTATTGTTTTTGCACTAAACCACCAAGTCCCATTCCTTGTATGTGAAGTCTTACTTGGCAGTAAATCCTTTCTGATTCTAAAACAAAGCGCTGCAGATGTTATCAGGGAGACAGCAACACAAAATAGGTGCAAAAGGAAGCAAGAAACTCAAATTGTGAAAGAAAATAAACATTCAAAACATCGAAGATCAAATTCTAAGATAAAACAAACAGAAAAAAACTAAAAATGAATTCCATTAAGAGCCTCTGAACACATGAACTTTGGTGCGACTCCATTGATCCGACTTCCTGTTTTCTCAGCGTCCTTTGTGTCGCTCGCTGAAATAAAAACTGCACAAACGTGTCCATTGTGGGATTATTGTCGGTCCGAGTGTCTCTGAAGCTGCAGGAAGAAGCCTCGGATCGTATCGCTGCTTTTGTCGGCCGTGCAGAGGAATGAAAAGGTGATAATGAACGGCTGCTGAAAGGAACCACAAACCGGCTTTTTTTTTCTCGTCTGCCTTTATCAACGCCGCGCCCTGGAAGGCTGAATTATTGAAAACACGAGGTCAGAAAGAAATGCGTGGATGTCAATGAGTCGCTGCTCGGCTCCTTTCACTGATTACGTCTAAAGGTCAATTGGCCTTTGACTTTCCGTCGTACCGGCGGCGTCGCAACCCTCCGCCGGGCTTTCTGCGTGCTTTAAAAAGGCTTCCCGAGGAGTGAATGCGAGCGGCCAGAGTTGTCTTCCATTAAGAAAGCTGGTTTTCACTCATATTCAAGCGAGGTCAACAGTTTCTTCTGACCCATCTGGCCTCCTGTCACTTCTCTTTTTCATCTTTTTTTTCCTTTCCCACAATGCGAAGCATTTTCTGGCGAGTCTGAGCCGCAGCAAGCTCGAGCGAAGACAAAAAGCTGGAAAAATGAAGCAGAATTTTCATTATTTTCGCCAGAGGGAGAGACATTTGATGTGCCGTTGGTTCAAAAGAGTCTTTGGCAAAAAAAAAAAGCGTTCACATAGAAGGCGTCAGAAAAGCCGAGCTGGTGGAAGAGGTGCAGTTGTAGATCCTGTAAGTCTTCACTCCGTCCTGTACGTTGCCTTGTTTAGAAGTAAAGTTCTGCTTTGTGTGGTTCAAACGTGTCTCTTTTGGACTCATTAAGAATTCAAAGCAGCCTAAAGGAGAGCGAAGAGCAGAGCGAGTGATGAAAGGAGGCGGAGAGAAAGAAGGAATCTGCTTTTGTTTGATCGGTTCTGTGGTGCAGCAGGTTAATATTTGGGTTTAAAAACATGTGTTGGAGAAAGACGGTGAGACGGAAGCGACAAAACCACGTCGTTGAAACTCACGGAAGCAGTTTCAGAAATGTCTTCTAAACACTACGACACAGTGAGAATGATGGAAATTGCATTAAAATGGGGAAGAACAAACATTGAATATCTTGGATTATTAATTTTACCAACAACAAAAGAACAAAAACCAAACTGGAATCAACACGTCCAACATTTTTCCACTGGTGTTACCAACACCACAAACATAGATAATGCCTCTACACACTGTAGATATTTAACTAACTACATTTCTAATTTGTTTGTGTCTCCTATCTGCAGTTCAGCCGAGTAGTTCCTGATTTTTAGTCACATGACCGTCGCTCAGAAGGAAATCAAACACGGATTTTGTGTTGCAAAAAAGTGAATTCATTTATTTTTGTATTTATTTTTTACAGATTCTAGTTAATGCACGTTTTATTTTTGCAGATTTAAAAAAATTTAAAACAACGTTTGATGAATCATGAGCTTCCCGACAGAACCACACGTCTCAGTTTCTTTCTGATAAATGTTGGAATTGTCGACGTTTTTTAAACCCAGCATGCTTTTCAAACCTGAGTTCTTCTCGTCTCACCTCCTTTCTTTCCGGTTCTGGATCTCCCCTGGTTTCCCGCTGAAACCCCCCTCGCTGCATCTTCTCATCACGCCTCAGGACATCCGCCGTGATGGCTTCATTTCCAGGGCTGAGGGAAGCTTCGTTATTAGCTAACGGTTCCCGACGACGGCCCAGATACAGCGGTCGGTCTTCGGGCTGCATTTAAGAGAACGATTAGCCTGACGAGGCCACGAGTGGCCGACGGCTGAAGGCGTTTTGTTTCTCGGGGCTTTTAGTGGTCGATCCGACGTTTCGCGTCTGGATGTCGACTCACGCATCGACTTCCTGTTTCGCTCCCTAAGTGTTGCTGCGTCTCCATCTTCATTCACGCTTCATTAAACAGAACTGGATTTAGCTGGAGGGTTCGGCTGAAAGGTCCAGCAGCAGAAGACGATTTCAGGCAAATCTCTTCTTGCCTTCTAGGAGTTCTTGGGTTTCATTCAAGCCGACATTAAAACACACCGTGCTGCTTTGATATTTTACTAATTCCATGTTTTCTGTCTGCTCTGTACGACACCGCCTGCAGTTCAGCCGAGTAGTTCCTGATTTCTAGTCTCACACAGTCAGTCAGGATAAAATGAACAGAAATAAAATGCTCTGATCGCTTTTCTGGGGGGAAATTAGTCATCTGATCGGTGGTGAAATCGTAGTTCCATCATCTTCCACCTCCGTCATCACAAGCAGCGAGTCTCAAAGATCCAGAGAAACACTGAACAGCCCGTTTGTATCGACCGAACTCGTGCAGATTTTAATGCATCTACAGTAACACGAGTCATTTGAAGTTCCATGTCTCCTCTCCTGCCCGTCCTCGGCGCTTCTTCCCATTCTCGGTTTAAACTTTTTCAGCTATTGGATTAAACCACCGACTGATAAAACAACAACTGGTAATATTTAATTACACAGATGACTTTGTAAGAAGCTGCAGATGGGGGATAAAACGCGGCGATCATCGGCGGAGGCTGCGAGCTAATGAGCCGAGGGCCGAGTCGAGTCCCGGGGCGACGGACAATTAACCAGGAGACTCATCTCACACTTCCTGTCTCTGATCTGCCTCTTTCTGTCTTTTCTGGGTAGAAGCCTGCGAACGCCGAGTCTCTGCAGGAAGTTGTGAGTTCGAGTCGAGCCAAAGTCTGCGTGTGAAACTTTTAGCTTCTCGCTAACGGCTAAACGTGTTCATGTGGTCGGACTGAAGACGGACGAGGAGCTCGATGGGCGTCTCAAACATGTTGGTTTATGTGTTTAAAGTATCAGAGAAGTAAACGGGAAACTGCAGTTTTAAGGCCATTTTGCAGTTAATTATTTAGATTTAAATCAATTACCAGCAGACGTTTGTTCGCTGTGATAAATTACAGCACGTCTGTTCTGTTCCTCCCAATACGGTTAAAACATTTTTAAATCTGATTATTTATTTTGGAGCCAGAGGCAAGAATTACAGTTAATGTTTCCCACAACAGTTTACAGATTATTGTATTATTATTACTTTTTTTTTTTTAACTTTATTTTATTTATTTATTTTTCTGGCACGTAAGCTCACTCACTTTAATTAAATTTATTTTATTTTATTTATTCATTTATTTATTTTGTGGCACCTAAACTCACCATCTTTTCTATAGATTTAATTTATTTTTTATTTTTATTTATTTTTTTTTGATTTGTTTGTTTGTTTGTTTTTTGGGGGGCGGGGGGGTGTACTGATTTTAATTTAATCGAATTGAATTTTTAAGATTCTTTACATGATGTTTCCAACATGGTGCCATGATTCTTCAGTACTGATAAAACCTGATGGCACTTGGAAAAATGAACATATTGATTTCAGTTTTTGATTCAAATTTTTTGCACAATAAATAGTAATAGCAAAAATATTTAAATAAATGCAATTTTTTTTTCATGATTTCTGTCGTTCTAACTGTGTCCTACTGCATAAAAAAACCTTTCTCTCTCTCCTTCTTCACGTTGTTCTGGTTCCACAGGGCTGCAGGATTTCATGCTGCACAGAAACATGAACCTACAGCGAGTTAAAACATGTCAGAGTCCCACATTCAGACAGAAGAGGTTTAATGTGAGGTGCTGGAGCGGCCTCCGCTTTCTGCTCTGCGACTGCAAATGTTATACGTGGATTAAATACTGTTACATGACATTTAACACGACATTTTCTCTTCAATAATTAAGCGTCCGCGAGTCC
The DNA here is from genome assembly GCF_000690725.1 of Stegastes partitus. Classification (NCBI taxonomy): domain Eukaryota; kingdom Metazoa; phylum Chordata; class Actinopteri; family Pomacentridae; genus Stegastes; species Stegastes partitus. The sequence continues at coordinate 855,790 of NW_007577758.1, forward strand.
ATAAATTGCAGCCGAACCTGCAGCGTCGCCGGCTGACAGGATTACAGCCGCGCTGACCGAAGGCTCCTCCGCCGCTTAATTAATCAACGGATGTAAGCCGGAGCAGGCAGAGCAGCCGCCGCCACCGCCGTAACTCATGGCTACGCTCAGCGGCCCACGGTGGGGTTTTAACTAGCCACCTCCAGCTTTACGAGGCCGTAAAAAAAGTTTAAAATAATGGCAAAGGAGAAAAGAGAGAGGGGGGGAAGGGAAAAAAAAGGTTAAAGAGGGGAGACGAGTAAAAGTGATGGAAGACAAACAGAACGAGTTGAGATAAGATCCAGCTGAGTACAGAAATAAACACAGTAAACTAGAACAAGACGGTTAGAAGTGAAATCAGACGTGATAATGAAACGTGTAATCAAAATGTTAAGATTAAAAATCAACAAATATAATGAGCTGGTATTTAATGTTAGTTTCATTTATTCCACTGTTAATGGGCAGACAAAAGACAATCAGACGGTTTTGAGTGAAAATGAAAATGTCTTTCCAGCGTCATGAAGCTCATCTCAGCTCTTTTTATCCAGTTAAATACG
>NW_007577758.1:860589-861817 GCF_000690725.1 Stegastes partitus
AGCTGACTCAGGGTGAAGGCAGGTTCACCTGGACAGGTAACCAGTCTATCACAGGGCTACACTTAGAGACAGACAACCGAGCACACTCACATTCACAATTTAGACAATTTAGAATCACCAATTAACCTCAGCATGTTTCTGGACTGTGATTCAGGTGCCCCCACTGGGACGCGAACCGGCAACCTTCTTGCTGCGAGGCAACAGTGCTAACCAACTGCGCCACCTTGCAGCCCCATATGAAATCATGATCAATATAATTTGGCTTTTTTTTGTCAAGAAAACTGCAAAAAACAAAACAAAACAAAAAAAACCCTCTTCAATATCAAAGGGAAAACAGATTTTTTTTTACAAACTAATGTCAATTAATTAAAAATATATAAGGTAAAGCAAATGATTGCATAAATGTTCACCCTCTTAAGGACAGTATTCAATAGATGTACCTTTACTACTACTTTGTAGAAATCTATTATCCCTTTGACATGAAAGTGTCTTTCTGTGTAAATACTTGGAAAAAAAAAAGAAAGCTGAACAGTAATAAAAGAGAAAACTTAAATGGGAGAGAGGATAGTGAATGTTTTTGTAGACAATGTCTGTGTGTGTGTGTGTGTCACAAATACTAACTTTATGCATTTAATACTTTCCCCTGACGCATTTAATCGTGTCATGCGCTGGTTATCTTCCACCCACAGGGGTGAGTTTTATGATATTTATTGCCCAGTAAACAATGACTTTTACTGCAGACACGAAGTCCAAGGACTTGTGATGGTGTGGTTTTTAATTAACTTATGCACATACAATGCCTATAAAAAGTATTCACCCCCTTGGATGTTTCACCCTTTGTTGCTTTTATACTTTAAATCATGGTCAATATAATTTAGCTTTTTTGACAAGAAAACTGCAAAAAAAAAAAAAGAAAAATAACCTTTTCAATATCAAAGTGAAAGCAGATTTTTACAAACCCATGTCAATTATTTAAAATTATATGAGGTAAACTAAACGACTGCATAAATATTCACCCCCTTAAGGTCAGTGTTCAGTAGATGCACCTTTGGCTACAATCACAGCACTGAGTCTGTGTGGATATGTTTTAATCAGGCTGGCACATCTGGACACGGCAATTCTTCCCCATTTTTTCTTGCAAAACAGCTCAAGCTCTGTCAGGTTGCTTGGGGATCAGGCGTGAACAGCTCTTTTCAAGTCCAGCCACAAATTCTCAAATGGATTGAGA
>NW_007577758.1:862315-865637 GCF_000690725.1 Stegastes partitus
TAACCTCAACATGTTTCTGGACTGTGGGAGGAAGCCGGAGAACCCGGAGAGAACCCACACTGCACGGGGAGAACATGGAGACTCCACGCAGAAAGATCCTGGGTGTCCTCACCGGGACGCGAACCGGCAACCTTCTTGCTTTGATGTGACGGTGCTAACCACGGAGCAGCCTTGCAGCCCTCTTTTCTCATTCATGCTTGGTATAATATTGCTCAAATACGGTGGCCAAGAAGTGTCACAACAACAAAAAAAAGCCACAACACAACGACTGCAACGAAAGTTTTTTTTTTTAACCCGGAAGTTATACTGTGAAGTGCGCAACCACACGAAGTGGGCAGAAGCCGGAGATTGCGTTGTGGCTTACTGTGTTGTGTTGTTAGTCACAACACTACAAAAATAGCCGCAACACAACCAAATTAACCACAACACAATTAGCCGCAACACTACAAAATAAGCCACAACACAACGGCTGCAACGGAAGTTGTTTGCAACGGAAGTGTCCGCATGAACAAGTCAAACAAGCAATGACTGTTTATTTGTAAATCAAAGTTAACAACCGCTTTAATAGCGCAAAACGAGATTAATGGACACTATTTGCCATCAGTATTTAACTTGCTTTACTTGCTCAAGTTGTTTCCAACAATCTCCGGCTTCTGCCCACTTCGTGTGGTTGCGCAATTCACAGTATAACTTCCAGGTTAAAAAAATAACTTCCGTTGAAGCCGTTATGTTGTGTTGCGGCTAATTGTGTTGTGTTGTGGTTAATTTGGTTGTGTTGTGGTTAATTTTGTAGTGTTGTGGTTAATTTGGTTGTGTTGCGACTAATTTTGTAGTGCGGTTAATTTTGTAGCGTTGTGGCTTATTGTGCTGTGCTGTGGCTTTTGTTTTGTTGTGACACTTCTGGGCCACCGTGCTCAAGAGTTGGGAGCCTTTAAATTTCATAATCACTCACTTTTCAGCGGATGACAGGTGTGGATTGTAAGCAAACCAGGTCAGCAGCCAGAATCTTTTTGTATGAATCAGGATCAGAAAGGTTTTATTGTCAAGTAGGTTTCACATAAAAGCAACCTGACTTAGTGTTTTAGTGCATAACAGGAACATATGGATTAAAAAGTGTTGCCAGTCAGAGGTATTCAGTGTTACAAGATAAATAAGAAAATTTCCTTGCAGAAAATTTGATTGTGCCACGAGAGTCTGTCGGGACCTTTAAATGTCCATCCATCCATCCATCCATTTTCTATACACCGCTTAATCCTCACCAGGGTCGCGGGGTGGGCTGGAGTCTATCCCAGCTGACTCAGGGTGAAGGCAGGGGACACCCTGGACAGGTNGACAAAACGCTCCATTTTTGTCTCATCAGACCAAAGAACCTTCTTCTAGTTGACTTGACTCTCCCACATGCCTTTGGGCAAATTCCAGGCAAGAGTTCATATGGCCTTTATTCAACAGCGTCTTTCTCTTTGTCTCTCATAAAGCTTTGACTGGTGAAGAACAGACAACAGTTGTTGTACAAACAGTGTCTCCATCTCAGCTGCTGAAGCTTGTGACTCCTTCAGAGGAGTCATAGGTGTCTTGGTGGCCAGTCTTCTTCTTGCCCGGTCGCTCAGTTTGTGAGGGTGTCCTGCTCTAGTCAGATTTAAACAAGTGCCATACTCCTTCCATTGATGGATTTAACTGAACTCCGTGGCATGTGCAGTGAGTTGGAAATCGTTTTGTAGCCATCTCCTGACTTATACTTTTCAATTGTCTTTTCTCTGAATTGGTTGGAGTGTTATTTTGTCTTCATGTTACAATTGTAGCAGGAATACTGATGAACCAGAGACCGAACCTCCCAGACACAAGTTTTTTTTTCTACTACAATCACTTGATACACATCAGCTGCACTCAGGTGATCTCCACTGACTGTGAAAATGATGGCATCAACTAGTTGGACCTCTGTTGAATTAGATCAGTCACTTTAAAGGGGGTGAATATTTATGCAATCATTTGCTTTACCTCATACATTTTAATTCATTGACATTACTTTGTAAAAATCTGCTTTCACTTTGATATTGAAGGGTTTTTTTTGTTTGTTGTTTGCAGTTTTCTTGTCAAAAAAGCTAAATTATGTTGACCATGATTTCATGTATAAAAGCAACAAAGGGTGAAACATCCAAGGGGGTGAATACTTTTATAGGCATTGTATGTGCATAAGTTAATGAAAAACCACACCATCACAAGTCCTTGGACTTTGTGTCTGCAGTAAAAGTCATTGTTTACTGGGCAATAAATATCATAAAACTCACCCCTGTGGGCAGAAGATAACCAGTGCATGACATACAGGGCGCCCCAGCAGCACAACCAGATGAGACAGTGACCCATGTACAGCGACTTTAGTCCCTAATTCAGCGTCCACAGTTCAAGTCCAGCCAGCGGCTCACTTGCTGCATGTCATTCCCTCACTCTTCTCCCCATGTTTTCCTTTCTCTCTTCACTGTCCTGTATAATAAAGGCAAAATAACCCAATAACATGAAACACAAATGAAGCAAGAATTAGTGCACATGTATATTTCTGTGTTCTTATATTTACAGATGAACCTCTGAAGCACAGCAACAGCTATGAACTTCTGCCACCTGACAGTGAGTCAAACTGAACTAAGGCAGAATTATATTTGTGTTGAATTAGATTTGCATTTTCAGTGTTTAATGGTCAGTCCTTCCAAAGATGTAAAAATGACTGTGTGGTTAGTAATCTAATTATTTAGTTCATAAGAAACAGAGACACAGTGTTTCATGATAAATACTTTTGTTATTCTACCATCACCATCTGTTTTATCTTTTTTTTCTTGCACCTTAACTTAGATCTTCTTCAAGCACAATCTGCACCTTATTTTCCTCATTTTTCTGACATTTAACATGTGAACTACTGCATACCCTGAACTTCCCTCAAGGGGATGAATAAAGTGTTTTCTATCTGTCCATCTCTGACAGTACTAAGCCCAGGATGCTGTAATGTGTCTCTGAAAAATAGTGATGTAGGAATTGCTTTGGTCATTTCTTTGATAATTCACAAAAAAAGAGTTTTTTTTGTTCTGCAGAATCACTTGAACACCAAATAACAACTGTTGCGATGAGCACTGCAGACAGGACCAGTACAGTCATATACTGTAATATGATATGATGATAATATTACTCAACATCTAATTTAACAACTCGGTGGTGTCAGTGTTAACCTGCTGTTTGAATAATTCAGCTCATTGTCTCTCCAGTGTCTGAGCTGAGGGTTGTTCTGTTGGGGAACAGCTGGGCTGAGAGGAGTTCTGCTGCCAACCTCATACTGGGA
>NW_007577758.1:867216-869500 GCF_000690725.1 Stegastes partitus
CTGGAAAGTTGGTAACATAGCAGAGAGGGAGACGTTGTTGAAGTCTCCAGAGATCGCCATGAATGAGTTTGGATGCTGTGTTTGTAGTTTAGCCACGACGGAGCTGATAACATCACAGGCTGTCTCTGGTGCGGTACCTGGTATTATCAGCCCTACAAGACTGTAATTTACATTTTTATAAATTTCTGCATGTCAGAGCCAAAATGATGGTGAAGAACGCAAGCAAGCAATTAAAACATACACTAATGTACCTGCCTCTTTTCATCTCGCTAGTAGTAGTTTTTGCCTTTTCTATTTGAACGGATACGGAGCTTATAGCAGCTGCTCAGCGCCGATGTTTACAGAATGTTAACGTTGGTCAGTGTGTACGCACACATCTTTATCGTGATCTCTATAGTTAGTGTGGACGGGCCATAGCAGTAAAACTGGTTAATGCTGACTGTCGGAAGAAAAGAAATGTCACGGTTCATGTTTGGTCCCAAGAGCAGACACCAAAGTGGACAGGAATGCACTGAGATGAAAACTAGGTTTATTAAATAAATGAATAAAACAAGCAAAACACGAACAGATATGAAAGTGAACTGAACTCTGTGGAAACTGAACCAGGATTTCTAATTTAATATCAACGGGAGAACTCAAAGAAATACAAAGAAAACAATTCACCAAACAAATTAGGGAAAAAATACTGGCTTGGGGAATATAGGATGGAGTCCGGTGGCAGGAGAAAGCTGACTGGGGGAGCGCAGGCAGGAGACAGGCTGGCGGACGGCTGTGACACAGTGAATGAGATGATGACCTGGCGCAGAGTGAAGGGAAGAGCTGGTTTTTATGGGAAGGAGGTGATTGGGAGCAGGTGAGTTCAGAGTTGCAGCTGTGGGTGATTGTGGTTGATTGAGGGCAGAGAGACAGACAGACAGACAGACAGACAGACAGAGGGGCCCAGGCTGGGTGAGGGAGAGAGGAAGAGAAAAGGGAGCCAAGCCAGGGCTGAACAGGGATCCTGACAAAAAAGACAAAAACATCACAGCATATCCATCCATCCATTATCTATACACCTTAATCCTCTCTAGGGTCATGGGGGGCTGGAGTCTATCCCAGCTGACTCAGGGTGAAGGCAGGGGACACCCTGGACAGGTCATCACAGTATATGTGCAGTCTAATAGGAAAGAAAATGTGGCCCAGACATGAAAGATAAGTCCAACTGAAATGTATTAGTTTGAAATTCATAATGTGGGACACAAAAAATTTGGGCAATATATGTCCCTGGACACGAATCAATAGATTAAGTTTCGTGACTATTTCACAAACTGCCGTGAGACTGGGTTGTGGTGGAGCGTATTTTACGATTTCAAAGTTGTTATCCAACCAGAGCCAGCACATTTACAACGTTAATCGTTTAAAGGAGAAGATTAAAAAGGAAGAGAGCCAGGTTTTTGGCCATGGCGTTTTGTGGGGGAATGGCAGCAACGTCTGTACAGAGAAACGTGTGGGTGCAGAGTCTGCTTGAACGGAGAATAGTGACGTTTGTCATGTATCAATGATGTGTAGGTCGGATAAATGTGACCTGGCCATTCAGACAGAAGTCACGTGGCATAGGATCAGATACATATTGGATTTAGGACCACATGTGGCCTGGGTCACATTTGAAAGCATCAGATCTGTGTTGTTCAGACTGTCATAAAAAGATCAGATACAGGTCACATAGGGGCAAAAAATAGGTGGATTTGGGTCACTTTAGCCTGCTGTCTGAACATAGCCTTGATGTAGATAGCACCTTGTGTTGCTTCCATAAAAAGTATGCGTCCTCCTGGGAGGTCTCCCCCCGCCCCCTTGCTTATCAACCTTGAATCATGGTCAATTAAAAACTCTTCCATGTCATACAACAGTGTACTACAAAGTAATGACAGTTAATTTCAAATATAAGATGTTATATAAGTGACCTAATATAAGTAATTTTTCACCCCCCATGTGTCAGAGTTTAACAGATGCACATTTAGCTACAGTTCCATCATCGATCCTGTGTTGGTCTCAATCAGCCTGAACATCTGGACGCTGCAATTTTACCTCATTCTTCTTTGCTAGATTGCAAGTAAAGAGCCTTTTAAGTTCAGCCACTAATTCTCATTTGGATTGAGGTCTGGACTCTGACTGGGCCTCCAGAACATTCACCTTGTTGACTTAAACACTTTCTGTGTAGCATTGGCTGTTTGCTTTGGCTCTACCTTTACAAGCTTTCCAAGGGTGCTGCTGAGAAGCATCCCCACATCATGATGGTGCCACCACC
>NW_007577758.1:870930-873024 GCF_000690725.1 Stegastes partitus
TCAGAGCTGTGGAGGAAGATCTGTTGTTGTCAGCATGAAGGACAAGCAGCAGATCCCAGAGCTGCTGGATCAAGTGGACAAGATGAGACGGTCAGAACCTCACAGCTACACCAGAGAAACATTCGCTCGAGCTCAAATGGAAAAGATCATAGAACAAGAGGCTGAAATCAAGAAACTGAAAAGGTCTGATGTGATCACTGGTAAGTGTTTCACTGCTGCAACTTTCTGTTTTAGCAGATTTTCCTAAACACTGTTGTGCACAAGTTAATAATTCAAACACAGTCTTTTTATGGCAAAGATTTAAACATATAAGAACAAGTGAAGACAGGTTTCTACAAAGTAATGTCAAGTAGTGAAAAAAAAACATAAAATGTAAAATAAGTGATGGCACAAATATTCACAACTTTTAAAGTGACTCATCTAATTCAACTCAGCTGCAGCTAGTTGATGCTAGAAGTCACACAGTTAGTAAAATGGATGATGTGAAGTCAGTGAATGTGTCTCAGTGATTGTAGTGTAAAGACTGGATATGGAAGGTCCAGTCACTGGTGGATCAGAACTCCTGGATAGAACGACACCATGAAGCCTGAAGAACACTCCAAGAACTCTGTGGAAAGGTTGTTGAGAAGCATCAGTCAGGGGACGATACAAGAACATTTACATCATCCAGTCCAGTTAAATCCATAGGAGACATTTGTAAATCTGTATAGATCAGGACATCCTCAAGAACTGACTGTCTGAGCGAGAAAGGGGCGAGTGAGGGAGGTCACCAAGACACCGATGACTCCTCTGAAGGAGTTACAAGCTTCAGACTGTTCATACAACAACTGCTGTCTGTTCTTCAGCAGTCGAAGCTTTATGGGAGACAAAGAGAAAGACTCTGTTGAATAAAGTTCATATTAAGGCTGAGTGCTGCAGCCAACAGTCCATCTACTAAACATTTACTAGAAAGGGCTTATATTCTTTGCAGTCACTTATTTTACATTGAGTATTTTTAAATAGCTGACATTAGTTTGTAGAAATCTGTTGTTCAGTATGACACGACAGAGTCTCTTGTTGTAAATTCTTGTCAAAAAAGCCAAGTTAAATTGACCATAATTCAATGTTGAAAAGCAATAAAAGGAGAACATTTTCAAGAGTATATATTATATAATCATTGTCATTCTTGCTGTTTTCTGTTGCAGGTGATGACAAGCAGCAGAGCTCAGAGGTTCTCAGGATTGTGCTGATTGGGAAGACTGGCAGTGGAAAGAGCTCTTCAGGAAACACCATCCTGGGGACAAAACCGTTTAAAGCCAAATCAAGTCAAAAATCAATCACCAAACGTTGTCAGAAAGAAGTGGGTCAAGTGGACGGACGTCCTGTTGTCGTGGTCGACACTCCTGGACTGTTTGACACAAATATGTCTCAAGAAGACGTCCATGAAGAGATGGTGAAATGCATCAGTCTTCTGTCTCCAGGACCACATGTCTTCCTGCTGGTGATACAGATCGGCAGATTCACACCAGAGGAAAAGGAGACAATCAGCTTAATCAAGAAAGGTTTTGGAAAGAATTCTGAAAAGTTCACCATCATTCTTTTAACTGGAGGAGATAGACTGGTGAAGGATGAGCAGTCTGTTGAAGATTACATTGAAGAAGAATGTGATGATTCATTCAAGAAGCTAATTGATGAGTGTGGAGGAAGATTCCACGTGTTTGATAATGAAGATAAAGACAATCGCACACAAGTCAGTGAGCTGATAACAAAGATCGACGCCATGTTGAAGGAAAATGGAGGAAAATGCTTCACCAACAAGATGCTGCAAGAGGCTGAAGCAGCGATACAGAAAGAAATGAAGAGAATTTTGAAGGCGAAGGAAGAAGAGAAGAGAAGAGAGATGGAGGAGCTGGAGAGAAAACATGAAGAAGAAATGAACGAGATTCAAAGAAGAATGGAAAAAGAGAAAGAAGAAATTCAGCAGGAAAGAGACCTGAGGCTCAAAGAAATGGAGAAAAAGATCAACAAGGAGCGTGAGCAGAGAAAGAAGGAACAGGAAAATAGAGAGAAAGAAGAAAGGAAAAGAGAAACTGACGAAGAAAGGTATCGACAGAA
>NW_007577758.1:877077-878209 GCF_000690725.1 Stegastes partitus
CACTTGAGTCTCTGAACCAGTCCGTAACATAAGAAAGGAAAAATAGGGTCCTTGGACCCTAATTGAAGAAAATGTGTTTATGAAAGAGCAAAAAATATTTTGCCATAGCCATATAATAAGAGTTTAAGAAAATTGAAATGCACTCTTTTTGATAAGAGAACATCAAAAGTAAAGGGGGAAGGATATGTTATGTATTGCCTTTGACTTTTGAAAATGATCCCTCCTGTGTTACCACCTTTACGTACAGCCGATGCCTGTTGCAGAGTTACGCTGCAAAATACACCATTGAAGTTGTTCAATCTCTCGCCTCTTCAGTCATGTTATGCAAGTATATAACATTAATTTTATGCTACGCTTAAAGTGTTATGCTATGTTAGCTTGCTGTAGCAATAGCTAAGTAGCTGATGTAATGTTAAGTTTAAATGTTATCCTATACTATATTTCTGTAACCTTAGCTAATTGACTTTATGTGAAATTTGTAATGTTGTGTTATATCTTTCTGTAGCAATCGCTAAATAGCTGACTTAATGTTAAGCTTAAAGTGTCATGCTATGTTAGCTTGCTGTAGCAATAGCTAACTAGCTGACTGTATGTTAAGCTAATAGTGTTTTACCATAACTAGCTATTCTGTCATCTGTGTTGTAAACATCCCTTTTGATTTAAAATTAGTTTCATTTCATGAATTGAAATATTAAAAACAATTAAGTAAATTTATAACTTTTGCCCTACAGGACCCTCAACTGTAAATAACCAAATATTTAATGAAAAGAAAAATCTAAAATTTCTGTTATATAATCTTCATATTGCAGTTTTAGTCAGACCATCAAATTTTAACATAATTATTGAATTTTTTTATGTAAGTTTTTTTTTAATGTGAGGTTGGATTATCCCCATTGATATTTATTTTATAATAACAAAGCTGTTGTCTGCTATGATTCATTTAACCACTAAATTAGTTTACTGTGTAAATATTACAATGATATTCAATAAACGTTTGTATTTTAAAAGAGAATAGACATTGTTCCATAGAGGGGCGTCTATCTATCTATCTATCTATCTATCTATCTATCTATCTATCTATCTATCTATCTATCTATCTATCTATCTATCTATCTATCTATCTTCGGAAATG
>NW_007577758.1:878673-880262 GCF_000690725.1 Stegastes partitus
AGCGTCCATGTGATGCAAAATAAACCTTTAATTCCAGGTGTTCAACAGCTGCACGCTGCCATCAAAGCCACTTCTAGGGAATATATTGAAATGTTTTCAGTTCTGACTGCAAATAAAAGGTGAGTGTGTGTTAAAATGAAAAGAACTAAACTAGCATCTGAAATTAGTCCTGAAATGTCCTGAAACATCTAAAGAAGTGGTTTTAAGGTCAGATGCCGTAACATGCTGATGGAGCAAAATGAGGTTGATGAGTTTAATAGAATGCGTTTAGTAGCATGTGCTGCCATGTGCTGTGTGGTGTCTTCTCCTCACGGCGCTGAGTAGCAGTGGTAGTGAGGCCTAAAGAGAAAAAGCAGTTTTCAGGAACAGGATTACCAGAGAAACGGGTATGTGGCATTGTTTAAACGTGAATGTGAAGTGTGTGACGACTCACCTCTTTTGTCTCCTCAGGTGTTCCAGCCAAAAGAGTCCCCATGGGCTGGAACACCTTTTTAAAGGTTCCGGGACAGACCAAGTCCAGATAAGGAGAGGGGAGATAATAATTTCCGTTGGCGATAAAATAATTGTAATCGTTTGATGGAGATGTTGACAGCTGTTTTTAGGAAATAAAGATGTAGTTTTAATGTTTGTTATTAGGATTAGAGTAATTAAGTATTGTATTTCTGTGTATTTCTTGTGTATGATTTATTTAGGTTAACCTGTATGTTGGTAGGTTTGAGGGGCTGAATAGGGGGCGACCTATAAAAAGCTGCCAGTAGAGTGAGCGCAGGAGAGAGGAAAAGAGCGTCACCGCTTAGGCCACCAACTCATCGCCTTGCTTTGTATTTTTGGTTTTTGTCTTATTTTGTAATATGAGTGTTGGTGAATAAACACCTGGTTGGTTTGCACCTTATGTGGCCTCAAGTCTCCTGCTTCATCCAGCCGCAAAACGGTCATCCTAACAGTCAGAATATAGATATAAAAGCTTTTCTTTACTGTTAACATGAGAGTCTTGTGTATGATTATCCATGAACTTAAACAAAAATGAACAAAAAGCTTCTCTAATATGTGAAAATGAAAGAGGAGGACTTTTGAGAGAAGACGCCCCCCAACATGGGGTAAGTAGCCTCCCATGGACGTCGATGAGTTTCAATATTTCAGCGCTGTAGCCCTGCTAACGTTAGATTTCTGATCAATTATGTGCACTGTCATCTAATACAGGAACACAACAGCTAACAAGCAGTAAAAAAGCATGATTATGTGTCTTGAAGGCTAATTTGTCAACTTTAGGTTAAGCTAATAAAATTATGTTATGTTATCGTTCTGTAGCAACAGCTAGCTAGCTGATATGTTAAATTTAAAATGTTGTGCTATATTAGCTTGATGTAGCACTAGCTAACTAGCTGTCTTTATGTTAAGCTAATATGTTATGCTATACTATGCTTCTGTAGCACTAGCTAACTAGAGAACTTTATATTAAACTGCTAATGTTGGGCTATATGTTCTTGTGCAGCATTAGGTGAATCGTTGACTTTATGTTAAGCTAATAATGTTACACTACATTAACTTGCTATAGCACATCCAAGCTAGCTTATATTCTGTCACCTCTG
>NW_007577758.1:881557-897375 GCF_000690725.1 Stegastes partitus
ATATATGAAGTAAAGTAAACGACTGCATAAATATTCACCCCCTTAAGGTCAGTATTCAGTAGATGCACCTTAACGACTTTGTAGAAATCTGTTTTCTCTTTGACATGAAAGTGTCTTTCTGCGTAAATTCTTGAGAAAAAAAAAAAGCCTAATTGGCCACTTAAATGGGGGAGGGGATGATGAATGTTTCTTGTACTGTGTGTGTGTGTGTGAAGATAATTTTCTTTCTTTTGATTTATGATGAATACTAACTTTATACATTTAATACTTCCCCCTGACACATTTACTCGTGTCATGCGCTGGTTATCTTCCACCCACAGGGGTGAGTTTTATGATATTCGTTGCTCAGTAAACAACGTCTTTTATTGCAGACACAAAGTCCAAGGTCTTGTGATAGTGTGGTTTTTCATTAACTTATGCACATAAAATGCCTATAAAAAGTGTTCACCCCCTTGGATGTTTCACCCTTTGTTGCTTTTATACTTTAAATCATGGTCAATATAATTTGGCTTTTTTTTTTGGACAAAATTTAAGAAAAAAAAAATCAATATCAAAGTGAAAACAGATTTTTACAAACCCATGTCAATTATTTAAAATTATATGAGGTAAACTAAACAAGTGCATAAATATTCACCCCCTTAAGGTCAGTGTTCAGTAGATGCACCTTTGGCTGCAATCACAGCACTGAGTCTGTGTGGATATGTTTTAATCAGGCTGGCACATCTGGACACGGCAATTCTTCCCCATTTTTTCTTGCAAAACAGCTCAAGCTCTGTCAGGTTGCTTGGGGATCAGGCGTGAACAGCTCTTTTCAAGTCCAGCCACAAATTCTCAAATGGATTGAGACCTGGGCTTTGACTTGGCCACTCCAGAAACTTCATCTTGTTGTCTTTGAACTATTTCTGTGTAGCTTTTGCTGTATGCTTGGGGTCGTTGTCTTGCTGGAAATGAATCTTCTCCCAAATCGTAGATCTCTTGCAGACTGAAACAGACAAAACGCTCCATTTTTGTCTCATCAGACCAAAGAACCTTCTTCTAGTTGACTTGACTCTCCCACATGCCTTTGGGCAAATTCCAGGCAAGAGTTCATATGGCCTTTATTCAACAGCGTCTTTCTTTGTCTCTCATAAAGCTTTGACTGGTGAAGAACAGACAACAGTTGTTGTATGAACAGTCTGAAGCTGGAAACTCCTTCAGAGGAGTCATAGGCGTCTTGTTGGCCTCCATCACTCTTCTCATTCTAGTAACTCCTTCACTAATCTCCTTCTTGTAACTCCTTGAGGAGTCATAGGTGTCTTGGTGGCCTCCCTCACCAGTCTTCTTCTTGCCCGGTCGCTCAGATTGAATATTTATGCAGTCATTTACTTTACTTTATACGTTTTTAATTAATTGACATTATTTTGTAAAAATCTGTTTTCACTTTGATATTGAACAGTTTTGTTTGTTTTTTTTTTTTTTGCAGTTTCCTGTCAAAAAAGTCAAATTATATTGACCATGATTTCATGTATAAAAGCAACACAGAGATTAAATATCCAAGGGGGGTAAATACTCTTTATTGTATTGTATTGTATGTCCATCCATCCATCCATCCATCTCTGCTAGGCAGAGCAGGTCATTCCAGACTTCCCTCCCCTGGGTGATGCTTTCCAGCTCTTCCTGGGGGATCCCGATGTGTTCCCAAGCCAGCCGAGAGATGTAATCCCTCCAGCGGGTTCTGGATCTGCCCCGAGGTCTCCTCCCACGTGGACGTGTTGGGAAAACCTCCAGAGGAAGCCTCTCTGGAGGCATCAGAATGAGATGTCCATACCACCTCAACTGGCTCCTTTTGACACGCACGAGCAGCGGCTCTACTCCGAGCTCCCTCCAGATGTCCGAGTTCCTCGCCCTATCTCTAAGGCTGAGCCCAGCCACCCTGTGGAGGAAACTCATTTCGGCGCTTGTATCCGTGATCTCATTCTTTTGGTAACGACCCAAAGCTCGTGACTACAGGTGAGGGTTGGGACGTAGATGGACTGGTAAATCGAGAGCTTCACCTTGCGGCTCAGCTCTCTCTTCATCACAACGGTCCAGTACAGCGCCCGCATTACTGCTGACGCCGCACCGAGCCGCCTGTCCATCTCACGCTCCATTTTCCCATCACTCGTGAACAAGATCCCGAGATGCTTAAACTCCCTCACTTGAGGAAGCAACTTCCCCCCCACCCGGAGATTGCAATCCACCAGTTTCCAGACCATGGCCTTTGACTTGGAGGTACTGATCCGCATCCCCGCTGCTTCGCACTTGGCTGCAAACCACTCCAGGTCAAGGTCTGATGAAGCCAGCAGGACCACTTCGTCTGCAAAAAGCAGAGACGCGATCCTGAGGTCCACAAACTGGACACCCTCCTGACCCTGACTGCACCTTGAGCTCCTGTCCATCAAGACTAAAAACAGGATTGGGGACAAAGGGCAGCTCTGGCGGAGTCCAACACCCACTGGGAACGTGTCCGACTTATTGCAGAGAATGCGGACACAGCTCGTACTTTAGTTGTACAGGGACTGAATGGCTTGTAGCAGTGAGCCTGGTATCTCATACTCCCTCAGTATCCTCCACAGAGTCCCTCAGGGAACACAGTCATAGGCCTTCTCCAGATCCACAAAACACATATGAACTAGCAGGTCGAATTCCCCCCCTCAGCAGCTCCGCAAGGGTAAAGAGCGGGTCCATTGTTCCACAACCAGGACAAAATCTGCATTGCTCCTCCTGAATACAAGGTTCGACAACTGGTCGGAACCTCCTTTCCAGCACCCAAGAGTAAACTTTCCCATGTGATGCCCCAGTAGTTGGAACACACTCTGCGGTCCCCCTTTTTGAAAATGGGAACCACCACCCCAGTCTGCAACTCCACAGACAGGCCGATTCCTATGCAACACTGAAGAGACATGTCAACCACAACAGTCCGACAATGTCCAGAGCCTTCAGCATCTCGGGGTGAATCTTGTCCACACCTGGCACTTTGCCACCAAGGAGCTTCTTCACTACCTCTGCGACCTCTACCATGGATATGGACGCAGAAACCCCTGAGTCTTCAGGATCTGCCCCCTCAGCAGAGCAGAGGATGTGTTTACCTAGTTCAGGAGTTCCTTGAAGTGCTACTGCCACCGCTCAACAAGACGCCCAGTCTGGGCCAGCAGTTCTCCTCCCCGGCTGTGCACAGCCTGGGTGAATCCCTGCCTGCCCTTTTGGAGTCGTTGGACCATTTGCCAGAACTTCTTCGAGACCAACCGAAAGTCCTTCTCCATAGCCTCCCCGAACTCCCCCCACACCCAAGTTTTAGCTTTGATGACTGCTGCAGCTGCAGCCCTTTTGGCCAGCCAGTACCTGCCTGATGCTTCAGGAGACCGCCGAACCAGCCAGGCCCGAAAGGTCTCCTTCTTCACCCTGATGGCTTCCCTCACCCTCAGAGCTAGTCTACGCCACCAGGGGGCAGTACACCAGGATGCCCGCTCCTGCCTACCACCCGGTAGGCATAGCACCCGACCCCAACCATCTGCTCTGAGGGTGATGGGCCCTCTGGGCAGTGGCCCCATGTTACTTTTTCGGGGCCCCAAGGCTTGGCCACCAGATGCATCTGGCAAGTATTAAATGTATTAAGTTAGTATTCGTATTCGTATTCATTCCGCCACTCTTCTCCTCACGTTTCTCTTTCTCTGTCTTCACTGCAAGAAAACAAAACAAAATCTAATCGTAAATAAACACACACACACACACACACACACACACACAAAGTGTCGATGAAAAACATTCACCATCTCCGCCCCCATTTAAGTTTTCTCCTTTATTATTGTTTAGCTTTGAATTATGGCCAATTAGGCTTTTTTTCTGTCTTTCTTTTTTTTTTTGAACAAGAATTTACACAAAAAGGCCCTTTTATGTTAAAGGGAAAACAGATTTCTACAAAGTGCTGTCAATTAACCAATAAATAAATAAATAAAACTATATATGTATATATATGTATATATATGTATATATATGTATATATGCGGCGCTCGGTTGTGATCTGGACATACTACACCAACATGGAATTCTATTGGAGACTAGTTACCCGTGAGAGAAGGAACCGTAAGCGGCACAAACGTAAACAAAGGAGGAGGAAGAGAGCTGGGAGAACTAGGCTAAAGGCTAGCCCCTCCAGACCAGCAGGACCGTCCTCCTGCTCTCCAATGTCCGCTCCCTCCACAACAAGCTGGACGAGCTACGTTTGCTGAGAGAAACCCTCAGAGAGTGGAGGGACTGCTGTGTGTCTGCTTTAACAGAAACATGGCTCCATGANTTTTCATTGTTTTAATATAGACAGTTAATTCTAATGGAACATAATTCTACCATTTCACATTTCTGTTGAAGCAGGAAGAAAAGTGACAGAACAAAGGAGAGATATTTATCTGGCTGCTCCTTTCAGGTCCTCCTTTCTCAGAGTTAAATACGTTGAATATGAAGCACATGTACCCACAGCACACTTCACTCATGAAACGCTAATGACAAGAAACAAACTAATATAAAATCTATCCAACATCACAGTTTTTCAAGCCAAACTTAACTGGGCTCTAACTGTTGTCTTACAGTGTTGTGATGATGTTGTAAAGTTCCTTTACGTGGTTTCACAGAGTTTAGAATAAGACAAACTAAAGGGTTTTCTTCTTGCTTCCAGCTGAACCTGAGGTTTCCAGCACAGCGACATTATGGCTTCTGCAGGAACCGGTCAGTAGAGTCACACTATAAAACAGCTGGATGCTGTTGTTTGAGTTGCACATTAAGTTCACCTGATTGGAGCCTCATTTCATACTTAACACTTAATATGAGAACCAGTTACTGTAAGTGACAGAACTGAGCTCTCAGACTCAACGTTACATCACAGAAGAAAGCATTTTGTTCCATACAGTAATCACACACTTTACACTTCATACTTTAGACAAATCATGTCATTTGATCTTCTTCAGTTAAAAGTTGTATTTAAAGTTGTACTTGACAGAAGTCTCCAAATGAAAATGTCTTTCTTCATTGAGTTTTAAGGTTTGCTTCTGCCCTGATGCACTTGTTCAGCAAAGTTTATATTTAAACGTTTAAATCAGTCCAAATAGAGAGTGCTGAGTTTATTATAATCACCTGTGAGCTGCCTCACTGTATGAGGATTACTTTGTAGTTTTTTATACATATATATTGTGAGAGAAATTTAGTGGTTCATCATGTACTCGTGTAATTTGCTCAGTTTATCATTTACCAACGTAATCAATTTTTATTGTTTTCTGTGAAGGACATCAAAGGCTTGAATTATACAATGCCTATAAAAAGTATTCACCCCCTTGGATGTTTCGCCCCCTGGTTGCTTTTACATATGAAATCATGGTCAATATAATTTGGCTTTTTTTTTTTTTTGGACAAAATTGAAAAATAATAAACTCTCCAGTATCAAAGTGAAATCAGATTTTTTACAAACTAACGTCAATTAATTAAAAATATATGAAGTAAAGTAAACGACTGCATAAATATTCACCCCCTTAAGGTCAGTAT
The DNA here is from genome assembly GCF_000690725.1 of Stegastes partitus. Lineage (NCBI taxonomy): Eukaryota > Metazoa > Chordata > Actinopteri > Pomacentridae > Stegastes > Stegastes partitus. The sequence goes on from NW_007577758.1 coordinate 887,105, forward strand.
TCAGTAGATGCACCTTAACGACTTTGTAGAAATCTGTTTTCTCTTTGACATGAAAGTGTCTTTCTGCGTAAATTCTTGAGAAAAAAAAAAAGCCTAATTGGCCACTTAAATGGGGGAGGGGATGATGAATGTTTCTTGTACTGTGTGTGTGTGTGTGAAGATAATTTTCTTTCTTTTGATTTATGATGAATACTAACTTTATACATTTAATACTTCCCCCTGACACATTTACTCGTGTCATGCGCTGGTTATCTTCCACCCACAGGGGTGAGTTTTATGATATTCGTTGCTCAGTAAACAACGTCTTTTATTGCAGACACAAAGTCCAAGGTCTTGTGATAGTGTGGTTTTTCATTAACTTATGCACATAAAATGCCTATAAAAAGTGTTCACCCCCTTGGATGTTTCACCCTTTGTTGCTTTTATACTTTAAATCATGGTCAATATAATTTGGCTTTTTTTTTTGGACAAAATTTAAGAAAAAAAAAAATCAATATCAAAGTGAAAACAGATTTTTACAAACTAATGTCAATTATTTAAAATTATATGAGGTAAACTAAACGAGTGCATAAATATTCACCCCCTTAAGGTCAGTGTTCAGTAGATGCACCTTTGGCTACAATCACAGCACTGAGTCTGTGTGGAGATGTTTTAATCAGGCTGGCACATCTGGACACGGCAATTCTTCCACATTTTGTCTTGCAAAACAGCTCAAGCTCTGTCAGGTTGCTTGGGGATCAGGCGTGAACAGCTCTTTTCAAGTCCAGCCACAAATTCTCAAATGGATTGAGANGATGCCACACCTGTGAGGCGGATGGATTATCTCAGCAAAGGAGGAGTGCTCACAAACACAGATTTAGACAAATTTGTGAACAATATTTGAGAGAAATAGGCCTTTGGTGTATATAGAAACAGTTTTAGATTTTTGAGTTCGGCTCATGAAAAATGGGAGCAAAACAAAAGTGATGGGTTTATATTTTTGTTCAGTAGTGAAAACTCCAGACGTCTTCAGTCTGTCTGTGGAAAAAGTGAGAGAAGAGATGTGGAGCTGTGTGGATCTCTGTTCTCCTGGACCAAATGTTCTGCTGCTGTTAGTGAAACCTTCAGAGTTCACTGAAGAAAACAGAAAAACACTGAAGTTCATCCTGAGTCTGTTTGGTGAAGACGCCTTCAAACACTCCATGGTCGTCATGACGCAGAACGAAGACGGACAGAATCAGTCGGTGGAAAAACTCCTCCAAGACTGCAGACAAAAGCAGCACAGTGTAACCCCTTCGACTCTGCGTTGTGTTTGTTTTATCAATAATGAGTCGGAATGCAGAACTGTATTTTTCCATTTATTGGTCCACCTGGCAACACAAGATCACTCTGGTCAGCGGGCTCAGGCGTCTCGTGCACAGCGCTCTGCGAAAGGAGCAGCACGGTTATCCCAGCTCATGTTCCCTAACTAGCTAGCTAGCTAGTGAACATTCTCAATCTCCGCCAACCAACGCACACAGACAAACAACACACATATCCACACACTCCCATGAACATTAATGTGACTGATTATACACTCATATTTCCAAAAAAAACCAAAATAAACTCATAACATAACCATTCATGAGCTCGTGCTGTGCTCCGCAACCTACCTCATGCACGCCTCTCGGGAACTGACGGCGCGACACCAGTACCCGTGACACACCACAGCTCCCGAGAGGGCGCCACTGAGCCGACAACAAATCACAGCAAGTGGAATTACACACATACATACTGTTACGTTCCCCCCTGCTAAATTCCACTTGCACTCAATTGAAAGAAAAGAAAGAAAGAAAAAAAAATAATTTTGACCAGCAAAACAGACAACCATGCCAGGCACAAGAACCCTAACAGTAAACAATTCACCAAAACACAGAAAAGAAAACATCGTCATACAACGTGAATCCTGTTCATTTCAAATGAGGACAGTTTCATATAATTACAGTCACAGACACCCAGTAATAACACTACTCTTAGAAAAGTCAGTGTGAAAAGAAGTTGGCCAGACCTCTCTAACACACACAGGGAAAAACATGCCTGTTACATATTTCATATACACTGTAACTGCAAATTACCTCAATATAGGAAAAGAAAACACAAGAGATTCCATAAAACCCATGTCGTACATGAAATACCTCATAAAAAAAAACAAAAAAAACATCTGTAAATACATACCAGCAATAATACAGACTAATGAACACCGTGCCCATGCAACATAACCTATGATATCACCCCTGTCCTCTGGTGCATTATCTCGATTAATCTTGTAACAGGTCTCAACAATCTACCTGCTCTGGATCTCGCACGACTGCTAACTTCTACATCTCTAACACCCACTACTGTGTCAGTCAAAACTCTACTCACTGTGTGCGAAACAGGGTCAGGTGAGTTGTCAGATTCGGCTAAGCTAAGGTCAGGCTCAATACTACCAGCCCTAGCCGCCCCAACCATGTCTGTGGAGAAGTCAGGCTGTGAGAGACCAAGGCATGACTGGTTAACAGTTGTCTCAGCCGGACTAACACAGGTAGACAGGACAGAAACCAGGTCAGACTGCTCAACAACCTCCACATCCCCAAGCGGCCCAGCATCCTCTGAACTCTCAGATGGCAGGACAGACACCCACACTCTTGTCCTATAGTCTGCAGACTCGACAGAGACATCAGCAGGCAACTCTCTCTCATCATCAAGATCCACTGAGCTGGACACTGCAGACATTTGGGTCTCATTCTGAAGAGCAACATCATGCAAGGGGAGAAAGTTCACTGGCATTATCAGGTTGCGATGCACGACCTTCATCTGACCAGTGGTAGCATGCTGTATCTTAAAAGTGTGACTCTCATCACTCTTACTGACCACCACGTAGATGGCGTTTTCCCAGCGGTCTGCCAGCTTCTTCTTGCCACGTTCTCCTTTGTTGGCAAGCAACGCTCGGTCACCTACTTCCACCGGTGCCCCCCTCACCTTTTGGTTATACAGCTCAGTGTGCCACTTCAACTGTTTGGTTGCCACAGTCTGTGCTATGTCCATAGCCATTTTAAGGTCCTTTCGCAGCGACTGGATGTATCGATCATAGTCTGCGACCTCTGGGTCATCAATGACGGAGCCGAAGATAATGTCAATGGGCAGCCTTGGCACTCTCCCAAACATCAGCAAAAACGGTGCGAAGCCAGTTGTTTCATGGACTGTACAGTTGTAAGCAAATGTGAGGGACTTCAAAGCTCCAGGCCACTTTTGCTTCGCCCTGGGTGGCAACACACGTATCATGTTCCCCAATGTCCTGTTCATCCTCTCACAGGATCCATTTCCCATCGGGTGATATGGCGTTGTATGGGACTTCTGGACACCGGCCACACTTAGTAGTTCAGCTATCAGGGTGCTCTCGAAGTTGGCTCCTTGATCAGAGTGCAGACGTTTGGGGAAGCCATAGATACAAAAGTAGTTGTGCCACAGTTGGTGTGCCACAGCTTTCGCAGATTGGTTAGGACACAGAAAGGCATGTGCCATCTTCGTAAAATGGTCTGTGACCACAAGAGACCAGAGACCTGTTGGCAGAATCCTCTGCCGACCAGAAGTCAATGCAGACCAATTCCAGAGGTTCAGATGTTCTGATGTTCTCCAAGGGTGCTCGAGCTTCAGGCTCTGGTGATTTGCTCACTACACACCGTCTGCAACACCTCACATACTCTGCCACATCCCTACTCAGGCCCAACCAATGGAACCTCTGCCTTGCAAGATACAATGTTCGCTACTGGTGGCCAGCTTCATCATGGACACCTTTCAAGACCTTGGAGCACAGTACAGCAGGGACAATGTACAGGTAACATTTCCTCTTCGTTACAGTGTTCTTCACAACACGATACAGCCCACCATCCTTCATCGCCAACCTGTCCCAACCTTCAAACTGCTTCAACTGGTTCTTTTACACGTTCCCTTCTTGACGGTCTCCGTCCTCTCTCCACATAAAAGATTACACGACTTAAAACGTTGTCACATCGCTGCTTCTCCACCAGTACATCATGTGAGAACACCTCCGAGCCAACCTGTTCTGAGGCCAACACAGTCTGAGAGAACTGAGTCAACCAGAGAGCATGTGGGGACACCCATGAGTCTTGCTGGCTATGTGCATGAAAAACAGCTGCCTCCTCCTGTGATGACAAAGTTCCACCTCGCACAACGGCAGCACATTGTGACATGACAGGCTGACCACATTCCGGAGCCACGTCAACTGGGTGAGCAGACCGACGAAACACTTCCTGAACACCATGTGGGCACACCGCTGCCGCTTCGGCCAGCAGATCCTCATAGGGCAATCTTGTCAAACGATTTGAAGTGCTGAGCTGCACGAAGGGCTCTCTGCTGAGGGCATCAGCTACCACATTCCTGGGACCAGGTATGTATTTAATGTCGAACTGAAACGGCGCAAGCTTAGCAATCCATCTCTGCTCGCAGGCGTCCAGTCGGGCTTTTGACAGGATGTAGGTCAGAGGGTTGTTGTCGGTCCACACCGTGAACCGATGACCCCTAAACCAATGATGGAACTTATCGCACACTGCCCACTTCAATGCGAAAAACTCTAACCTGTGCGCAGGATATCTGGACTGTGCATGATTGAGAGACTTGCTAGCAAAGGCGATCGGCCTAGCAGTTGATCCATCAGCAGGAATCTGCGACAGCACAGCACCAAGACCATTAGTGGAAGCATCCACTGAAAGCAGAAAAGGCTCACTGAAATTCGGGTGAGCTAACGGTACTTGAGCCAGCAGAGCCTGCTTAAGCTGGTGAAAAGCTTGTTTGCACTCGTCAGTCCAGTCCTCAGCACTTAGTTTCCTTTGAACCTTCTTCTTTCTTCCTTTCCCTCTGGGAATCATCGTGCCTGTAGTCAGCCCAAATAGTGGTTTGGCAATGGAGGAACAGTTTTCGATGAACTGTTGGTAAAACACCACCATTCCAAGGAATGAACGAACTTTGTGCTGTGAGAGAATGTTGGTGCCTTGCTCCATGAGGTCTGACTGAGTAAAGGACGTGATGGCAGACACCTTATCTGGATCAGACATAATGCCATCAGCACTGACAATATGTCCGAGAAATCTCACTGACCTTTGAAGGAAATTACACTTCTTTGGAGCAAGCTTGAGATTATGAGCCTTGAGCCGCTGGAAAACCATCTCTAACCGCTCCAAAGCCAAGTCTTCTGTTGGGGCAAACACCAGAACATCATCCAGATAACACAACAAGCTGAGAAAATTCTGATCACCAAAAATGCTTAGCATCATCCTCATGAAGGTAGCAGGACTGTTACACAGTCCCTGAGGCATTCGGTTATACTCATACAACCCAAATGGGGACGAGAATGCCATATACTTCCTGTCTGCCTCATGCACTTCAACATTGCAATAACCTGAAGTCAGATCCATTGTCGAGAAATACGCATTACCACCCAAAGCTGCCAGAGCATCAGCTGGATGAGGAAGAGGATGAGCGTTCTTGATAGTTCGAGCATTGAGCCAGCGGAAATCATTGCAAATCCTTATATCACCTGATTTCTTCCAGACTAGCACCAATGGTGACGCAAACTCGCTGCTAGACTTCCTGATGATTTCTCGCTCTTCCATCTCATCCAGCGTCTGTCTCAGTTTCTCATACTGAGTAGGCGGCATCCTGCGACAGGGCAGGCAAAAGGGTTTCTCATCCACAACCCGAATCCGGTGAAGGCATCCTGTAGCCTTGCCACAGTCCAACTTGTCCCTCGAAAAGATGGACTGGTACTCTTCAACAAGGCTAACTAGTCTCTCTTTACAGGCAGGTGACACTTCACACGAGTCGATGTTTATGTCTGCCAGTCCAATATTGTGCAACACTGACTGCAGTGTGTCAGTTTGACTACTCGGTTTGTCAGGCAAGGGATGGTCAGGCAGCGTGGAGGCCTCCAAGACCAGGCTCTGCTCCCCATGGCAACAGACAGGATCAGCAGTCAGAAGTTGCACATTTTGCTGCACACTAGGCTGTGGGACGCTGGTATCTCTGCAGCCGCTGAAGCTCTCCAGTGCCACACATGAAAACACGTCAGCCAGCTTAGCATTCCGCTTCAGCGTGACAGGCCTCTCAGAAGGATTTATCACTTTCAGTGGCAGCCATCCATCATCTCGTAGCACAGCCACAGTTCTTCCGACTATTACCGATCTAGGCCTTGACCTTGCACTCGTAGGTTCCAACATGACTCCACTCCTAGCTAGATCACCACTCCATTGTTGCAGCTTGCCCCACACCAAGTGCTCAGACATAGGCTCCAGCGTAACTGCTCTCTTGAGTCCCCACTTTGTCTGGAAGGTCCTCATTACACTCCTGTTCCCCAGCCATTAGGTTCAGGAGTCTTTTCTGAGAGTCACATTCACTAGTGTGTGAGTTGAAGTTGCCATTTAGCTTCATGTTGTCAACCAAGTACCTCAGAAGGTTGCTACCGATGATGAGATCGTCGCTCTGACCATCAACCACCAGGGTTGGCACGACCACCCTACAGCCATAAAGCTCCACTTCCAGATCACACATGCCCGATGGTGTCGTCTTTGACCCACCACAGCCAATCAAAATGACATCAGTGGGTTCCAAATCGGTGGTCTTCAACACAGCTTCCTGTAACAACTGAGGCATAACACTCGAGCTCAGGGTGCAAGCCATAGACCCACTGTCAAGCATAGCCCTGACTGACACTTTACCACCCAGTGCTACATTTTCATAGAACAGTTCACCATGCTGCTTTAGTCTCTGAATGTTCTGAAGGACCGGTCTGCGTCCTAATTCTCTCTCTTCACAAACACTCTGATAGACAGAATGTGAATCAACGTCAACAGCCATTGGGGGGGTCACACTCAGGCCTAACACTTGCCCCCGTCACATGTAGGCCATCTAGTTTTCCTCAAGCTGGGCATTGCGCTTAGAATCCTTGGGTCTGGTGGCAACGGTCCGGACACTCAGCACGTGTGTGACCAGCTGCATAGCAGACAAAGCACAGGTGATTGGTCCTACAGTGATAATAGGTGGTGTGTTGAACATCCCCACAAATGTCACAAAGAACAACAGGTCTGGATTTGTTCGCTTGGCTCCGACGAGGCTGCCCACTGTTCATGCTAAACAATCCAGTCTGTCTTGGCTGTTGCTCCAAAACGTGCTCCAGCATAGCTATGAGGCGCTCAATGCGATCAGGAGGTTCATTTGCCTGCTGAACAGGAGATGGAGCTGAAACAGAGACTGGTGGAGTCACAACAATGTTGTCAGATGTCACATGATGCTTACCAGGGCTCACTTCTTGATGCTGTGAAGTCACTTTCAACTGTGATGTCTGTCTCAGGTCTTTGCTGTGTTCAACAAGCCTCTCATGAACATCAGCAACTGTCCATTGTTGCAGAGGTTTACATTTGAATATGAGGGAAAGCTCAGGGTCAGGGCAGTGACGTATGAACATTGTAGTCAGATCATGAGTCAGATTATCAAACGTCGGATTCTGCCTCCTAAGACCATCCTCTGTCACTTCCATAGCTTTATTTAGCCTTAGCCAGTAATCAAAAGAATTCTCCCCTGACCTTGGCAATGTGGCGTAGAAATCAGCCAAAGGCATACTTGAAGAAACTGTATCACTAAAGTGCCGTTTCAGTATTTCAAAGACGAGGTCTGGGCCCACAGACAACAACAGTGATGGCTGGCTACGTATACCCACTCTAACCTCACGAGCCCGCCCCACAAGTTTACTTAGGACCTCCTCAGCCTGTTCTGCAACAGGAATTCCTTTCTTTTTCATGTAAGTCATCATCAGTGTTTCCCACTCCTGAACTGAGTGTGTGTCATTTCCATCCCCTTTAAAACTCACTGGCTCTTTAACATCAGGCCTCACTACCACATTCAACAGCGAAGAATCCGCCATTGCATTGCTCACAGCCCCACAGCCTAAGCGGGATTCAATGCAAGAGGCTATACTTTCACCTATAGAGAGCCCAATCCGTGATGCAATGCCAGTCAGGAGTTTGTCAGCCCCACTCTCATCCTGCAGTTTCTGAGTGCGTGGATCACACTGGGGTGGTTCTTTAGCAACATAATCATCAAACTTAAAATGATCAAAACCAGGATTGGGAGTAGACGAAGCTGGAGTAAACAAAACTCTTGCTCTACCCCTTCCAAGTGATGGTGTGGGGGTGAAACTCACAGAACCCCTCCTTCTACCAAAAATGGGTGTACTTTCCATGTCTAGGACTGTAACAAAGCAACAAGATAGATAACATTAAATGCAGGGCAAAAAAAATGTTCTTGGGGAGATAGCTCAAATACCCACAATAAGAAAAAAATTCAGTGACCAAACCCACTTAATCACACATAAAAAAAAAACAAAATATTTCTTGCCTCAAGTAGAAAATGAAATCAGAGCCAGAATGTATATCATTCTCTAAAAATGGCAATTTTCTTCCCTTTTTAAAAATTCACCCTCAATATCAATTTCACCAAGCTGTCATTGAGAAGGAAAAAAAAATCACGCAAAATCACATTGTCGTTGGAACAATAGCAACACAGTAATTAAGTCAAACACACTTTGGGTACATTAAAGTCTTTGGCGAGGCAATATCACCACCTTATGGCTCAAATGCAGATACACATACTGGCAAACTAATTACCACGCCTCCGCCGGTACAGTGAAAACGTCATGGCGTGCGCTGTTCCTCTCAACGCCCTCGCGTAGTTGTACAGTCTGCGGCGCAACCGTGGCAAGATGATCCGCCTGAAACTCCAACTCCCTTCCCGCGTCGGTGTCTCGGGCGCGCGCTGCGACTCCAGGCCACGACAGCGGTCCACCAGGAATTAGACGGGTCCCAACTCGCCGCGGTCACGTAGAAGAATGGGTCACGGCACCAATGTAACCCCTTCGACTCTGCGTTGTGTTTGTTTTATTAATAATGAGTCGGAATGCAGAACTGTATTTTTCCATTTATTGGTCCACCTGGCAACACAAGATCACTCTGGTCAGCGGGCTCAGGCATCTCGTGCACAGCGCTCTGCGAAAGGAGCAGCACGGTTATCCCAGCTCATGTTCGCTAACTAGTTAGCTAGCTAGAGAAAATTCTCAATCTCCGCCAACCAACGCACACAGACAAACGACACACATATCCACACACTCCCATGAACATTAATGTGACTGACTATACACTCATATTTCCAAAAATAAACAAAATAAACTCATAACATAACCATTCATGAGCTCGTGCTGTGCTCCGCAACCTACCTCATGCACGCCTCTCGGGAACTGACGGCGCGACACCAGTACCCGTGACACACCACAGCTCCCGAGAGGGCGCCACTAAGCCGACAACAAATCACAGCAAGTAGAATTACACACATACATACTGTTACAACAGCATCAATCTTGATAAAAAAGGATCCTTCAAGTCATGACAAACATGAGTTAATGCAGAAAATAGAAACCATAGTGAGTGACCACAGGGGAGGATATCTGACACTGACTGAAGAAGCTGATCAGACAGTGATGAAGAGGTCCAAACCTCCTCTGAACCTGGTCCTGTGTGGTCGAAGAGGAGCTGGGAAGACTTCAGCAGTCAACGCTATTCTGGGACCGAGAAGGTTTGGTCCACCTGCTGATTCATCAGAGTGTGTTAAAGCCCAGGGAGAGGTGTGTGGACATCGGGTTTCCCTGGTGGAGCTGCCTGCCTTGTATGGAAAACCTCAGGAGGCAATGATGGAGGAATCCTTCAGGTGTATCTCCCTCTGTGATCCTGAGGGCGTCCATGCCTTTATCCTGGTCCTACCTGTGGGTCCCCTTACTGATGAAGACAAGGGAGAGTTAAGGACCATCCAGACCACATTCATTAGAATATCATGGAAAAGTTTTTTAATTTCCATAATTCCATTCAAATAGTTAAACTTTCATAGATTATAGATTCAGGGCCCACAATTTCAATGATTTCAAGTATTTATTTGTTTATTTTTACAGAATTTGGGCTTCCAACTCATAAAACCCACGAAAACAGGAATTCAAAAAAATTTGAATACTGTGAAGAAATCAGCCCAAATTTTGCAGGGCATGAATGTTTTAAACTGAGTGCCACACACTACTCATCTACTAAACTCAAAGCACCTGCACAGGTTCCCCAGGTGTCATTAAATTGCTTCAGTTTGGTTCAATTGTTTCAGTTCGGTTCAATATGGGGAAGACTGCAGACTTGACAACTGGCCAGAAGACCATCATTGATACCCTC
>NW_007577758.1:898375-903154 GCF_000690725.1 Stegastes partitus
CCTGCCCATACTGCCAGAAGCACCAAAACCTGGTTTGATGCCCATGCCATCACAGTGCTTGACTGGCCAGCCAACTCGCCGGACCTAAACCCCATTGAGAACCTATGGGGTATTATCAAGAGGAAAATGAGGGGCACCAGACCCAAAAACAAAGAAGAGCTTACAGCAAGCATCAAGGAAATCTGGGCTTCCATAAGTATCAGGCAATGCCACAGACTGATTGCCTCAATGCCACGGCGCATCGAGGCAGTGATTAAGGCAAAGGGATTCCCAACCAACTATTGAAGTTTGGCATATCATTTTGAAAGTACCATATTTTCGTTGATTTGATGTGATCCTATTTTTTTTCTGCAAAAACTGAGACATAAATGGTGATTTCTTCACAGTATTCTAATTTTTTGAATTCCTGTTTTCGTGGGTTTTATGAGCTGGAAGCCCAAATTGTGTAAAAATTAACAAATAAATACTTGAAATTGTTTAAATTGTGGGCCTTGAATCTATAATCTATGAAAGTTTAACTTTTTGAATGGAATTATGGAAATTAAACAACTTTTCCATGATATTCTAATTTTTTGGAAAAGGTCTGTATTTGATATAATCATTGTCATCATTGCTGTTTTCTGTTGCAGGTGATGACAAGCAGCAGAGCTCAGAGATTCTCAGGATTGTGCTGATTGGGAAGACTGGCAGTGGAAAGAGCTCTTCAGGAAACACCATTCTGGAAAGAGATGAGTTTAAATCCAAGTCAAGTCAAAAATCAGTCACCAAACGTTGTCAGAAAGAAGTGGGTGAAGTGGACGGACGTCCTGTTGTCGTGGTCGACACTCCTGGACTGTTTGACGACAGTTTGCCTCATCATGAAGTCAATGAAGAGATGGTGAAATGCATCAGTCTTCTGTCTCCAGGACCACATGTCTTCCTGCTGGTGATACAGATCGGCAGATTCACACCAGAGGAAAAGAAGACAATCAGCTTAATCAAGAAAGGTTTTGGAAAGAATTCTGAAAAGTTCACCATCATTCTTTTAACTGGAGGAGATAAACTGGTGAAGGAAGGGCAGTCTGTTGAAGATTACATTGAAGAAGAATGTGATGATTCATTCAAGAAGCTAATTAATGACTGTGGACGAAGATTCCACGTGTTTAATAATGAAGATAAAGACAATCACACACAAGTCAGTGAGCTGATAACAAAGATCGACGCCATGGTAAAGGAAAATGGAGGAAAATGCTTCACCAACGAGATGCTGCAAGAGGCTAAAGCAGCGATACAGAAAGAAGTGAAGAGAATCCTGAAGGAGAAGGAAGAAGAGAAGAGAAGAGAGATGGAGGAGCTGGAGAGAAAACATGAAGAAGAAATGAATGAGATTCAAAGAAGAATGGAAAAAGAGAAAGAAGAAATTCAGCAGGAAAGAGACCTGAGGCTCAAAGAAATGGAGGAAAAGATCAACAAGGAGCGTGAGCAGAGAAAGAAGGCACAGAAAAATAGAAAGGAAGAAGAAAGGAAAAGAGAAACTGACGAAGAAAGGTATCGACAGAAGCAAACAATGGAGCTTGAAATGTTGGACAAACAAATTCAATTAGAAAAAGAGGAAAAGAAAAGTGTTGACAGAAAGCTGGAAGAGACCAGAGATGAGATGACAAAGAAACAAGAAGCCTGGGAGGAAGAACGAAGAGAGTGGTGGGAGAAACGAAAACAAGAAGATGAAGAGAGGCGACAGGAGGAGAAAAGACTAATGGAGGAACTGGAGGAAAAGTACAAGCAGGAACAAGAAGAATATGAAAAGAAACGAAGAGAAGAAGAACAAAACAGGAGAGAACAAGAAGAAAATAAACGGAAACTGTTCAATGAAAAACTAGAAAACCAGAAGAAGATGTATGAGGAGGAAGCCAGGAAGAAAGCTGAAGAGTTCAACGAATTCAGAGAGAAACACACCAAAGAGTTCACAGCTCAGAGGCAACAGCATGAAGAACAACTGAAAGATAAAGATGAGAAGTATGACCTGTTAAAGGCACTCGCAGCCCAAAAAGAAAAAGAAAAGAAGAAAAAATATCAAGAAGATATCAATAACTTAGTGAAGTGTGTGTCCAAGAAGAGAGAGAACCTGAAAAAAATCAATAACTTGCTGACAACACATGAGAACCAAATGAAGAAGGCGACAAGTGAGGAGGAAAAAGAAAACCTGCAGAAAATTCATGAAAGAGAAATGAGCGACATGATACAGGAACTTCTGAAGGAAGTCAAGACAAAGTCCACCTGTGGCATTTTATAAGGTGAAACTGACACAACATTTGTGCAGCAGCTTTCTGCAACATTATATTTTACTGTCAAGTGACCTTAAGCAGTCCAATAACTTCCTGTTTATAAAACCTAAAACAACTGTTTTATCAGTCGTATATAGGATCTACAGGCACATCTGTTTTTATTGTTTGCCGTTTCATCTCATAGAGTTTGAGTATTGTACAAAGAGGAGGTGAAATGAGCCGACGGTTCAGCCTGCAGAAAGTCTTCATGAGGTTTTGTTCCATTTTCTTCTGGACTTTTTTGATGGGAACTTAAAGAGAATGGTTTTGTTTTTTTTATTAATAATGATTTTTGGGTTATTTTTAACGATAAGAAAGCACATGATGCTTGAAAAGTCAAAGAAATAAAACATTATAGCAAACATTCCAACATAAACATGATCATCATTCAAGCTAGATGAATCAAAATGATAAAACTGATATTATAGAAATGTATTCTGATATGTTCTGTTGTTTTTCTACATGTCAAATAGTATTGGATGCTTTATAACTGGTTGCACAGTGCTGTGCCACTGTATTGGCCCCCTTCTCAAATTCCTGTTTTTTTTTTTGCACATTTTCTCCACTTTACTGTTTAACACCATCAAACAAATGTAAATGTCAGACAAAGACAACCCAAGTCAACATAAAATGCAGTTTTTAAATGATGATTTTCCTCAAGGAAAAGAACTATTCAAAGCTACTCGGCCCTGTGTGGAAAAATAATTGCCTGTTGTAGCCAATTTAGATTTATGCTGCATGGGTATGTTGTATGTATGTGTGTGGGTGTATATCTTTGGTGTGACACTTGGTTGCTAGGGTTGCACCTGTGGGCATAGGAAACAATCAGCTAGGCAGAGGCTAGATAAAGGAGACACATTGGGGACTATAGCCCCTCCTATACATGGGACACCAGCTCAACCAGGTGAGCTATAGGGGCACAGTGTCAGGGATTTGAGCCAGGGGAAATCAAACAGTTTTTCAACCGTGCCTGTGTGTCTGAATGGGTGTTATCATATTTTTTGTCTTTTTGTATACAAGCTCAGTTTTAGGCCGTTTGGCACCCAGCCTTTTGTAGGTGTTTTTTAAGATTTGCAAGTTACATTAAATAAAATGTTAAACGCACATCCTCGTTTTTATGCACCATCACGAGTTGAAAATGTCTTCAAAATCCCTCAAGTGGAATTTTTTGTAGGTAGACTGCCACTACGCCCCCTAAACCTAATAACTGGTTGGGCCACCCTTAGCAGCAACAACTGAAATCAAGCGTTTTCTACAACTGGCAATGAGCCTTCCCCATCTCTGTGGAGATATTTTGACCCACTCTTCTTTGCAGAATTGTTATAATTGAGCAACACTGGAGGGTTTTCCAGCATTTTTCAGGTCATGCCACAGCATTTCAGTAGGATTATTTTTGATCATTGTCCTGTTGCAGAACCCAAGTGCGCTTCAGCCTGAGGTCACAAACTGATGGCCGAATTTCCAGGATTTCCTGGTAGAGAGCAGAATTCATGGTTCCATCAATCTCAGCAAGTTGTCCAGGTCCTGAAGCAGCAAAGCAGCCCCAGACCATCACACCACCAACATGTCTGACTGTTGCTGTGATGTTCTGTTTCTGAAATGCGGTGTTACTTTTACACCAGATGTAACAAGACACATACCTTCCAAAGAGCTCAAGTTTGGTCTCGTTGGTCCATGGAATATTGCCATGTTTGCCCTGCAGTCTCTTCCTTGTTGTTGAGTCATGAACACTGACCTTGACTGAGGCAAAGAGGCCTGTAGTTCTTTAGATGTTGTCCTGTGTTCCTTTATGACTTCCTGGATGAGTCGTCGCTGTGCTCTGGGAGTCATTCTGGTTGGCCAGCCGCTCCTGGGAAGGTTCACCACTGTTCCATGTTTCTCCATTTGTGGATAATGGCTCTCACCGTGGTTCACTGGAGTCCTAAACCTTTAGAAATGGCTTTGTAACCCTTTCTAGGCTGATGGAAGTCATTTTGGCCAACTTCATTTTGTCAGACTGGTTCTGTTGAAGTGATTTCTTGATTGAACAGGTTTGGAGGTAATCAGGCTTCAGTGTGGTCAGTGAACTTGAACTCCGCTTTCCAAAAAATGTGATTCGGCATAGTTAATTCATGATATAACAAGGGGGGCACTTACTTTTTCAGACAGGGCTAGGTGGGTTTGGATCATAGACTGTATAAAAGATGGACGTAGCAACCAGCCCTGAAAAATGAAGCCAACCTGGAAGTGTCAAAAACCTGCAATATCTCTACGTCCACTAGCTGCTGGCTCCAAAAAGCCCTGGCTCCCATAGACTGGAATTTGAAAAGAAGTGATCACAGATCACGAAATACCACATTCCTACAGCTCAGGATTTTTTTCTTATTAGTTTTCATGGTCAAGTCCAGAGATCAGGTGGCCAATCTGAAAATAAATCAATACTGAATTTTTTAAAAATCGTCAAAATTTTGCGGGGCAAGGGGCGTGGCTGGCTTGA
>NW_007577758.1:905793-907423 GCF_000690725.1 Stegastes partitus
GCTTTGGATTCAGACAGCTGAGCTTCAGACAGCTGTCAATCAGCTCCTCCAGTCCTCCAGAATAGACTTACGTTTTCCTAAGTAATAATTCTTCATTTGTAATAATTCTTAATTTGTTGTCCTTACTTCCAAGTTGACTTTACACTGTGTGATCCTTCAAAATAAAAGTCGGATGGGTAAATTCTCCATCGACGTGGCCGATTTGATGAGGATTTCTTCTTTCTGAAGTTTAAATAATTTCACCAAACAAAATAAAAACATCCTCAAAGTTAATAACAATGTGTTTACAGTATTATTTTTTTATCATAGCTTTTAAAAGTCGATAAGTTTTATTGTGAAAACGCCCCGACTGTTTTTCCAATCCATGGTCAAAAAACAGCAGAAATCACTTCCTGATCCGCGCCCGCCAGTGCCATAGATATGTATAATAAAGGCTGGGGCTGTGTCTGAAATCACCCACTCACTCCCTACTCCCTACATAGTGATCACTATGTAGGGAGCACCTCGGCAAAGTATCATTTCGAACACGACTCGAGCTGTTAATTACGTCGCTCGCTAGCCGCGATTTGTGCTGCAACAGCGTAGTACAAACACATCAAATTAACAGTTTATTGTAGCTAAGAAATCAAGTTTATTGTCATTTTGCTGTACATACCAGATGAGAGCGTTTCTTCAGGATCCAGTCACTAAAAGCAATTTAAATAAAGTGGTGTTGTGTGTCCACATCACAACCGAGCGCCGCAGTTTTAGCGACGTTCACTGTCCCGGTAAAATAACATTTAACAAAACAAACGGGAATTTTTCGCGCTCTCGTTCATCTCCGTTTCCATTTCCTTTTGCACAATACATGACGGTCCATATTGCTGGTTAGTGACCATCGGCTGTACACTACTTTTCACGGTGCATTGTGGGATGTTTTGAGTGACTATACAGGGTGTAACATTTGTAACTTAACATTCGGACACCCCTACAAAATGGCGTACACCCTATATAGTGCACTATGTAGGGCATAGGGAGTGATTTCGGACACAGCCTAGATGTCCTAAGGCGGATCACTGGGGCCATCTTGATTCGGGGCAACTCTCTGGCGGAACCTGTGGTATGCGAAGGAAGGTGAGTGATCTGCTGAAACGTAAATACTGTAGGATATGGACAGACACAGATGCCCAAAAGGATTCAAAAAACTTAATTTGAACTTTCCAGCACCCAGGTCACATGCCATAAAAAAGACAGAACTGTCCCGCAGGTCACAGGGCCATGTAAATCAGCTCTGCAGACTCAGAGGAGTCGAAGACAAAGAAAAACATTCAACCACGCAGACCTTAACAGATAGCTGGGTGCAATGAAGTGCCCTGGGCTTAACGTATTGCTCTGCTGACCCCTCATTTCCTGTGGCATGCAACAACTGAACTTAACAACTATAACTCATGGATAAACAATAAGACACAGTACTAAGAGGATGTGCCTTATTATCTTGTGTTAAGTTTAATCGTTAAATGTTATGATATATCATGTCCTGATAAATACTCCAAAGCTTAATTACAGTTGGATAAGTCCTTCTCTAATTTATCAGCTTGTTTTATAATCATATATCCCAAAACTGCATTATCTTTGTAACCGTACGAGCTAG
>NW_007577758.1:907954-909197 GCF_000690725.1 Stegastes partitus
GGCCAGCTGTTATCTCAGCCTGGAGCTCAGTTATTTTGTCTTTTAGGTGGAGAAGCATCGCCATCCCCATATCCTCCAGTTTCTGAAACTCTTCACTTTGCAAATGGTTACTTATCATTAAGATGAGTGATGTCCTGTTCTTTCCTGCCACATGCTCTAATTCTGGTCCAGCAATAAGAAGAAGGTCACACAGTTCTTTTAGACCTTCTATTGGCAGTGTGCACAAAAGTCCTATTATTTCTAACTGCAATGTCTCTACTTCACTTGACTCCATTTTCCTTGCAGCAACAATTTAGTGTCGTGTAGCAGCAGTAGCTTGTGTGTTCAACCTCAGCAGAAGCGCTCCTGGTACCTTGGGTTCACCTCAGATTGCTTTTGCTTTATGTTGTGGACACTTGAACTGCCACAGTATTGTCCACAAGATGTCGCCTGCCTGGGTAAGTTGAAGGGTATTGAATGAGAGCTGGGGACGTCTGTTTCTGGCAGAAGTCAAACCTCGCTTCACTTCAATCCCAGCGGTGCCTCCAAAATATGTTACACCCCTGAAAAGGGGAATAATGAGGACAAGACACGAGGTGTTACTTTCTTCACGTCCAGCCTTGTAATGTATTTCTTATATCAGAACAATACATCAATTTATAAACACATGGCAAAAGCTAGAAAGAGAGCTACGGTGAAGCTAAACAGAAGCAGCGCCTACTCAAAGCTACAACAGTAACAGTTATTACAGAAAGATTTTACCTCTAACTTCATTCTTAAACAACAGAGGACATAAATACAGACTGCAATATACAGCGGAGGTTTTACCTGAAAAGGGGAATAATGAGGACAAGACACGAGGTGTTACTTTCTTCACGTCCAGCCTTGCAATGGATGAGCAGGAGCAATACGGTTCCCGACATGAACTCAGACATACCCAATCGATTCCCGATTAGCAGGTAAAAACTCTTAAAACATAAATTCTGGGGAAAATACTCTATTAAAACAAGGCAAAACAATAAATGAGCAAAAGAACATTTAAACAATGACACCTTCAACTCGGTACTGCGCCTTTTCAGCGTAAAGACCAAAATAATCGATAGCGGATTCATCAATCAATCTGCTCGTTTTTCCTTTTTGAAGCGCTAATACAAACCAAAGCAAATCACTTAATTTTCTCGCCTCAACACAGAACTAACTTTTAAACAATCAACATTTTTTATAACCATTACACCTGCTCCGCCCGGATCCAGGCGGCCTTCTG
>NW_007577758.1:910098-949767 GCF_000690725.1 Stegastes partitus
ACATGGAAGCTATTGAAGAATATTCATAACTTATGAATATAAATAATCATAAAAAGTATTACAAATGATACAATGTAATAAAAAAGGGTGTGCCTAATCTGTCAAGTGTAGTTGAATAATTTGACACTGATTTGGAGTCAGTGGGTCACATGACCTGCAAGCTATTGAAGAATATTCATAATTTATGAATATAATAATTCATTAAAAATATGCAAAACGCTAAAATTGAAAATTAATTGATGTGCCTCATTTTTCCAGACTAGCTGAGTAATTTGACACTAATTTGAAGTCAGTGGGTCACATGACCTGGAAGCTATTGAAGAATATTCCAAATGTATGAATATAATAATTCATCAAAAATATTACAAAGGCTAAAATTGAAAATAAATTGGTGTGTCTCATCTGTCCAGTGCAGTTGAATATATCCACACTGGTTTTTAGTCACGAGGTCACAAAATAGAAAATTTATTAATTAGTATTTCTCAAGAGTCCTTGGTTCAGAAATTCGTTGACGGTCCCTAAGTGAAATGTCGCTGGTTGGGTGGCGATGCAGCCGAGAGGAGCGAGCCGAAGTCCGAGTCCGTAAATCGGATCAACTGAGCAAGACGCCGCTGACTACGCGGAGCGCGAATATCCAATATCCAACTTCAAACTAATTTCACCGCGGTCTGGTACACTGCCTGCCGTTGGGGCCCAGTCTTGGTGGCGGATCACTTTCAAGACTTTTTTTTTTAGTTTTGCATATGCTTAGTACTCCAGTGCACAGTTATTGTGCATGCACACTCCTGTACAGTAGTTGGCAGTGCTGGACCTCTGAATCGTTGGTTAGTCGACATAAAAACCAAAGAGTTGTGTCTTCTTGTCTCTTCAGGCTGTGGCTGGACAGGAGTCTTGCATGTTTCTGCACTTCAGTTGTCTTTAACGCTACTCGTGACCATCTGTGTGATAGAAGAATTTCGCAGTATGGCGCTCAACCTCACCATCAACTCAAGCAATCCTCCTCTAGGTGAGCTGCAGTTTGTGAGCCCTGACTAGATGATGGTAGTCCAGTGACAGCTGCTCGGCTTTAGCTGATAGCGTCCCTACGTGTCATCCTAAAAGTGGAAAATGTTCCACGAATTTAATATTTGCTTGCTAATACATAACTACGGATAGCTACCTCCTAAAATTAACAAATTGGAGGAGTCATTCAGGTTATCCTGTTATTGCGGCTGGCTAGAAGACAATTCAACAATACAATAACATTTAAACAATACTTATATATATATACATATATATTTATTGTAATATTGTCTAATTTTCTTGTCTGGAAATCAGCCGAATTAAATTTCGGGTGCGAGAAACCCCGAAAATGCATTGATTTTAGTAGTAACTGTGTAATTTCTGTTGAACGAAAGCAAAGTCTGTAATTTGACCTATGTATGAATTGATTCTGGTTGGACGGCATGTCCATATAAGTTCACAGGCTTGTGTTGAACTAGCTGCTAGCTAACGCTCATAGCCGCCCGGTACAGCAGCAGCACTAGCTAACGTGTAGTCGTGGCACTCAGAAAACTACAACATGTGGACAGTTTGTGAACATTTCCTTTATTAACAGCTGCTACCTGACATTTCATACACCCAGTGTCGCTGTGAGATTCACATAGTATTTGTTTATTGAACAAGTGTTGTTGGACGGTAAGTGCCACATTGACCAACGGAGCTCAGTGGACGGTGGTCGGGTGACACGCTGACAGTAGCTAGCCCTGGTTAGCAGCCGGGGCTAAATGCTTTATATTCAGCGTTGCTCAAACGTATCTATAAACAGACAGTTATCTCTGTCGTGTTTTATGAAGTCTGGAAAACGCTTTCCAGTGTTTACTGGATCAATGTAAGCTAGTGTGATGACTGGCTGAGCTGCGGTGCAGGCTGATGCAATTGTCCTGAAACACTGGATGAGGTCGCTTTTATTTGCATTCACTACTGATTCCTGTTTCAGTTAGTGAGCTCCTTTCCTGCTAACTGGCTCTGTGTTTGGTGCAGTGACCTCAAACCTGGTTTTGCTTTACAGAGAAGCTAAACTAAAACTCCCTCTGCAGTTCTTCATCAGCTGTTATCAGCTAGTTCAGGCAGGAAGGCAGGAATGCTGAGAGCCTGAGGAAATGAACAAGAGTCAGAATCAGAAACACTTTATTGATCCCCTATAGGGGAAATTACTTTCAGTTGCAGATGCTTCCAATCAAAAGTCTTAAAGAAGTAGGAAGTAAAGATATATAACAAAATTAAAAGTATTATGATGAAAATAAAAAATAAAAATATGACATAAAATAAATATACATTCTTGCTGTTGCAAGCGTATCTATGTAGAGGTATCTGTTTGACTTATTGTCAGTCTGCAGCCATAATTTTGCTTAATTGAAACCCATGAGTTGTTTTTGCAGTGCAAACCCTGAAGCTGAACACACGCAGTGTTCAGCAGCACATCCTTTTACCTGCACTGATATCAAGTTCATGGGATTATGAGTTTTCTCAACTTGGCTCTTTTTCAGTGTTGAAATGGTAAGCAGTAGTTCTGTAAAATATTCGGGTGCCAAACTGTGCTTTGAAACAGACTAAATGTAAGATTGTTGGTCGAGCAGAATAACAGGAAACACTGCAGTGTGCATGCTTTTAACCACAGGACCAGTTTGACTGGTTGTCAGATCTATGAAGTCTTCGTTTAGCCTACAGTTAGCACTTGATTCACTAAAAGACACCGTCTTGTGATGGGATCACACTAGCTGTGACACCCATCAACATGTACTCATGTGATAATTAGGAGTGCACAGTATACCATATTTTGCAGATATCCACTATACTGATGTTTGCCAATCCATTATGGCCATTTGTCGACATATGATCATATTGTCACTGCCTACTTGCTGAGAACAGTAGTCTCTCGGCATTAAAATGAATCTGTTTTTTTTTTTAAATGCCTACTCCTATTGCGATGACCCACTGACAGATACAGACAGTGTCATGTACACTCAACAGCCACTTTATTAGGTACACCTATTCAACTGCTCATTAATGCAAATATCTGATCAGATGACCTGCTGAAGTTCAAACTGAGAATCATAATTGGGAAGAAAAGTGATTTAAATGACTTTGAACACAGCATGGTTGTTGGTGTCTGACAAGCTGGTGTAATTATTTCGGAAGCTGTTTAGCTATGGAGCTTTCACAAACGAATCATATCTAGGGTTTACAGAGAAGGGTCACAAAAATCCAATGGGAACCTGTTCTCTGGGTGAAAATGTCTTGCTGATGCCAGAGGTCATAGCAGAATGGTCAGACTACTTAGAGATGATAAAATGGCAACAGAAACTCAAATAACCACTCATTACAACCCAGATCTGCATAGAATACATCTATGAACGCACATGTCGGACCTAGAAGCAGATGGATGACAGCAGCAAAAGACCACACAGGGTGCCTGTACTGTTAGTTAAAAACTGGAAACTGAGGCTACAATTGGTACAGGCTCACCAAAAACGAACAAAAGATGACTGGGAGAAAGTTTTATGGTCTGATGAGTTTTGCTTTCTGCTGTGACATTCAGATGGTGTCAGTTCCACCCTGTGCCCATTGCATCATGTTGTCTCCTCTCTTTAGCTGTACCTACAATTCAGGCAAAAAGCCAAATCCTCTGTAAAAGACAAAATACAGTTTCTGCTACAGTACCTGTGTCTAAGACCACATGTTGCCATGATCACACACACGGCTCACGAGGTGAAAACATCACCAACTTCACTATTGCAGTTGGTAATCAAAGTGAACTGTTTCCTGATGCTGTTTGCAGCCATGTTTAGCCAGACTCAAATCCAGTAAAGGGAGACAAGACACAAACACTACCCAGCACTGCATTTTCTGTTCTGTCCTGCAGGGGCGCTTCTGGCAGCAGAGCACGTTAGGAGCAGTGTGCCGGTATCAGTGGAAGAAGGCAAAGATACCCGGCTTCACATCTCAGAGTATGGGACACACTTATCAAATTCTAAATGAATTTTAAACAACATACTGTAGGAACATATGGAATATGTTGCTTTAGTGTTTTGCTTAATACTCATTTATCTCACCTGTCTTTGTTCTCTTTCTTTCCCTCAGTTCGATTCAGTTCAACGATGGTAACTCTATCAGCCGCTACTTGGCTCGGGTGGCTCCTGCTCTCGGCCTCTATGGAGCCAACACAATGGAGCAGACCGAGGTGTGTGTGTGTGCTTATGCGCGGTTGAGATATTTTGTAGCAGCTTTGGAGTTATGAAACTCATCTGAGACTCTATCTGGTGTCTTCAGGTTGACCACTGGCTGGAGTTCAGTGCTCGACGTGTGTGTGATCAGCCTGGCTTAACTGGGGCACTGGGTGAACTGGACAAGGCCCTGTCCCTGCGGACTTTCCTGGTCGGACATGCCCTCACCCTGGCTGACCTGTCCGTCTGGGCTGCCCTCAAAGGTCAGTAACACCCAGAATGGATCAGTTTTCTCTGCCAGATTGGCGACTGTGGCTCAGGTGGCAGAGCAGGTTGTCTACTAAACACAAGGTTGGTGGTTCAGTCCCCACCCCTCCACAGTCAAAGTGTCCTTGGACACCTTGCAGCACCTTGCATGGCTGCTTTGTTCCCACTGTGTGAATGTGTATGTGTGAATGGGTGAATGAGAAACACATTTGTAAAGTGCAAGGTGAGGTAGAAAGTCGCTGTGTAAGTGCAGACCATTTGTCATTTTTGATGTGAATTTCTGCGAAAGTAAGTTCAAGTGCGGCACTACAGCTTGTGGTTGTTTCTCTGCAGGTCATGTGGAATGGCCAAGCCATGGTAAATCCTTCCCCCATGTCAATCGCTGGTTCTCCTTCCTGAGCTCACAGGTTCCATTTACTGCTGTGGGTAACAAGTATGCCAGTAAGAAAGCTCCTATGAGCAAATCCAATGTAAGTGTCATTTCAGTAATATTTAAGAGGTTTTAGCAAATCATTACAATTTGGAAACAAAGAATCAAAGGCAAAGTTTTTAAACTGTGAATGTAAAGTTGGGCGAGGTGTACTTAGAGCTTTATGCTGAGTAAACAAAGACAAAAAATAAATATTAATGTGATAGTGTTTTTAGTTGGTTCCACACCCAGTAGAAACTAAACTGATGAACTGAGCTCTGTTTGTGGTCAATGTATTAAAATGAAGAGTTCAGTGTATATGGTTAATATACGATGAGAGAGCAATACACTTTTTTCCTGAAAGTTTGTGTGTCTGTTTGCCAGTCCGATGAGAGGAAGCAGGATGTTGGCAAATTTGTGGATTTGCCTGGAGCTGAGATGGGCAAGGTGGTGGTTCGATTCCCTCCTGAGGCCAGCGGGTAAGTCTTGATCTGGAGTTTAGGAGACACTCTCATAAAAGATGGACTTTAGTCTGTTTTTTTTTTTAAAGATTGAGACCATTTCTCTGCCTTTCTGTGACCAGATACCTGCACATTGGCCATGCCAAGGCTGCCCTGCTCAACCAGCACTACCAGGTCACTTTTAAAGGCAAGCTCATCATGCGCTTTGATGACACCAACCCCGAGAAAGAGAAGGAAGATTTTGAGAAGGTGAGGTGTCCATGGTCTCAGAGCACATGAACACATTGTGACTTAGTCATACTATCTTTTTATCTTACCACCTGCAAAGAAGTGAAAACAGAACAGCTTTGGCTTCATTTGGATAAAAGAAATACCAGAAAACTTAGTTTTGTGTTTCTATTTCTACACATCTTTGTCTTGCTTCAGGTGATCCTTGAAGATGTTGCCATGCTCCAAATCCATCCAGACCAGTTCACCTACACAAGTGACCACTTTCTCACCATAATGCGATATGCAGAGCAGCTCCTCGCTGAGGGGAAGGCCTACATTGACAACACTCCACCAGAGCAGATGAAGCAGGAGAGGGAGCAGCGCACTGAGTCCAAATGCAGAAACAATAGTATGCCTTGGAAAACCTGCCATGATAACAGTTGCACTGAATGCTGGCGCTGTAATACATGTACATATGTAGACAAATTCTCTCTGTGTCACTTCTGAAGCTGTGGAGCAGAACATGAAGATGTGGTCGGAGATGAAAGCGGGGACAGAGCAGGGTCAGACCTGTTGCATGAGAGCAAAGATTGACATGAATTCCAACAATGGCTGCATGAGAGACCCCACCCTCTACCGCTGCAAGAACACGCCCCATCCTCGAACAGGAGGCACCTACAAGTACTTAATTTTGATGAATCTCTCTGTCTCTGTCTCTGTCTCTGTCTCTCTCTCTCTCTCTCTCTCGCTCTCATATATGCTCATATTTATTTATTTTTATTTCAAAAATAAATAAACAAATAAATTACTAGGACTCAGCTAGAGTTGACCATCCAGCCAAGTTGAGTCACCAAGCAACAATGATTTTTATCAGGGAGGTGGCCAATTCAGATACAAGGTTGTTTCAGCAGACCTTTAGCAGTCCTCTGCAGAGGTGGAAGACCCTGCTAGAAGGACAACCATCTCAGCAGCACTTCATCAGTCAGGCCAATGTGGTAGAGCGGCTGGGTAAAAGGCACACAACAGGATGCTTGGAATTTGCTAAATTACATTTAAAAGACTGCAACAGCATGAGAATAAAGATTATTCAAAGCTTGATGTCTTTGGGCTGAACTCCAGGCACTGTATCTGTTGCGTGTCACCTGACTAATTTTATTCCCACAGTTAGGCATGGTGGTGGTAGCATCGTTGTATAGCATTGTTTTTTACCTACTGGTTACATTGCAAAAGATGCATTATTTTGGAAGATCTCTACTTGGGGAAATCAGGTGTTCCTTAATTTCCTACCCCCACTGGGATAACTAGGCTGCTTCTTTACATGGTCATTAAGAACACCAACTGTGACATGGTTACTTAAGTTCATGTGAACGCACTGATTGATTGTCCAAAAAACAGTTGTTCACATATTGACGTGTGAAGTATTTTTCAAATACTGCATATATTCAGGTATTGACTGTTGAAAATATTCTGTCCACCTCCAACCACTTTTTTTCCCCAGAGTTTACCCAACATATGACTTTGCCTGCCCCATTGTGGACAGTTTGGAGGGTGTTACCCATGCTCTTAGGACCACTGAGTACCACGATCGTGATGAACAGTTCTACTGGATAATTGATGCTCTGCGCCTCCGGAAACCCTACATCTGGGAGTACTCCAGACTCAACCTCAACAACACCGTGCTGTCCAAGAGGAAGCTCACCTGGTTCGTCGACCAGGGATATGTTGATGGATGGTAAGTGTAGTGTGGCTTATCTGGTGTGATGTTCGGTAATGTGCTCCCCCACCACCACTACTAACTTCTTATCTGATGCTTTCTCATCTCCAGGGATGACCCTCGCTTCCCAACTGTAAGAGGAGTCCTAAGGAGAGGAATGACTGTGGAGGGTCTGAAACAGTTCATTGCAGCCCAGGTGTGTCTGTCAGCCAGTTTTAGTTAGAGAGCGACAGGGAAAACTTTGTTTACCATGCTAAATGTTACCAGATCCTAGTAAAGGTTGGATCTTGCCTTGTATGCATCATGTCCTTATATACATATAAAGCATGTTAAAGTGTAAAGTCTTACATCAGTTTTGATTTTCCACAAGAGGAATTAAAAAAAACTAATTATGTTTTTCTTTTATCCTGCTTTTTCTAGGGTGGATCGAGGTCAGTCGTGAACATGGAATGGGACAAGATCTGGGCTTTCAATAAGAAGGTACATTTTTAAAAGTTGTCATCTCCCACTAAAGTCTGATTGTCTGAACCAAGTGATGAGAGATTCTGTTGTAGAAATTTTGCTCAGTCTCTGTGGCTGTGTTGCAGCAGAACATATAGTTTAAAATATGTTTTAATTGGTCTTACTGGACACTATTTGTAAGAGCATGGTGGACAAAAGTGTGATATATTAATCACAGAATTAAAGTAGATTTACAATTTTCCCTAATTTGTAAATCGGTTTTGGCTTTGTTGAAAAAAGTGACTCTCTATTTAGCCATACGAGTGGCAGCGCTTCGTTGTTAACACTGTCACTTGTCCCCTTTGCGCGCAACTGATATTCTGCTGTACTTTGTACTAATTACCAAATGTTAATATGCTAACATGCAAAATTAAGTTAGTGATCATGGTAAACATTAAACCTACTTGACATCAGCACGTTATTGTGATTAGCATGCCGTTGTTGATGAACATGATGAATTTTTGATTGAAAATCTCACTGTACAGTCTATCAGTGCTGCTAGCTTGGCAGTAGACTCTTCGTCTTGTTAAACTACCACTGCAGGTCATGTTGATAAATTAGCTGAACAAGCTTTAAATAGAGCAAGGGCCCATGGTAAAACCTGGTTTGTGAGTTCTGTATGAGTCACAGATGGTTGCGTTGCCCCTCATAGCGATCACAGAAAAACACACTGGGCTTCTATGGATATTTCTGAAAGGCTGGCTGAGACTTTGTGCTTGAATAGCCTGCTCCCAGAGTTGTTACCTTTATGTGAGAATTTCTGGAGAATTTCGAACTTCCCACTATGGGCACGCCGTTTGGACTTGGGAAGATGACAAAAAGCACATCATGCCAACCCTTCCGGACACATAGATGCTGAAATCATTAATTGGCTTTTAGACAAGATGCCATTCACATACAATCACAAACCCTAAATGAACCAGAATAAAATATATGTATGGAATGAGCAGGGCACAAACAGTGCAGGCTGAAGCCTGTAACTGTCAGGCCCAGACAATTCCCTTTGGGCTTCACTGCTGGCATGGCTTCTATCTGCTTTGCTGTTTTCATTCTCTTCAACGCTTTCATTTGCCATCTCCTCTCCTCTGCCTCATCCCCCCCATCATCACCCTTCTTATTAACCCCAATTACACCGAAAGCCTTAAAAAATCAAACCAGCTGCTTTGTTTCACGTCCCACATTTGGATGTATTTATGATTTATCGTCCCCATTGTCATGTGTCTGGACATACGTGTTGCTTCCTCTGTGTGGTTTTCCTCGCTGGCACTTGCTGCTTCATCTCAGAGTCAGGTAGAGGGTGTGAAGCAGTGAAAACAGACCGTGAACTCAGTCCATTAGATAATAATGGCAGTTTAGTGTACAGGTTCTGACCAACGCAGGGGGGTACAGATTGCATCAGAAACATTTGACAAACACCAAATGTTGTGATCACAGTTGCAGTCAGGATGAAGTGTAAGAACAAACCACTATGTGTTTTTGCAAAGAACTTCATATGCATGTTAAACTAACCCACCCCTCCCTGCCCTCATCATGCCCCTAAATGTCCTTCAAGTTACCATGGCGAAATTTAAAGCTGCTGTATGTTTAAATGTGGTTTTCACAGGTGTTCACTTTAAATGTTCCAGTGCTGCTTGCCTTTTGGCCTCACTCTGTCTAATTGCAAAATTTTACATATACTACTTCTTAATTGCTACTTTTTTCTTGTTTGATGATTTTATGATTTCAGTTTTTT
This sequence comes from Stegastes partitus, assembly GCF_000690725.1. Taxonomy (NCBI): domain Eukaryota; kingdom Metazoa; phylum Chordata; class Actinopteri; family Pomacentridae; genus Stegastes; species Stegastes partitus. Next base: position 919,598 of record NW_007577758.1, read on the forward strand.
ATTTAAGCTACATGCATTTATCTAGTTACTACAGTGATACAACAGCAAAGCCAGTAAAAGTAAGTCAGGTTTTTCACTGTGTAAATGCTCTGTCTTGTCATACCAGGTCGCACTACAAAATGAGACAGCAAATGTAAGCTTTGGAGTTGGGACAGGGACTCGTATTTGAATCTCAAAGAGACACACGTTGCTCCCATTTCAGTACAGATTCTGACTGAAGCCAGTGTTATACATTTGGTATCAGTGAGTACAGGAGGCGATAGACTGGTTACCTGTCCAGGGTGTCCCCTGCCTTCGCCCTGAGTCAGCTGGGATAGACCCCCACGACCCTAATGAGGATTAAGCGTGTATAGATAATGGATGGATGGAGTACAGGAGGATCCATGAATTTTAATATGAGAGAATGTAGTTGAAGCTCTATGAAGACGTTTGTGTACCCTCCAGTTTTTTTGTGACGCTCCACGGACACGAACTGCACTTACAAAAACATAAACACTCCAAGTGAGCAAAAAAGTAGTTTAATAAGAACAACTGTGCATTTGCATAAAACGAATATGCATTTATCTCAGTTATCTAGTTTTCATAAATGTTGGAAGCCAAAATTGTAATTGAAAACAAATTACATAATGATTGATCATCCAGCCCTGTTGGTCAGTAATCCAAGTTAAACACAGCATGATCCATTTTAGCTGGTTCTATGGATTTTGATCAAAGTTTATTCCTCCCTTGTAATATTAACAATAATTTAATATCCACTTGTACCTCTAATTCTTCTCTTTAGATTCCCATGTGTATGCAGAGGTTTGTCTAAATAATGTTACGGGGCGCTGCACCCTCATACTCCCAGCTTGCGCCCTCTTACCAAAATGCCGACTGAACCCTAGTAACACTTGGGCCATGTTCTTGCATGCTGCCGTACAACATGCAATCTTCACAAAAACAATCTTCTCGGCCGTGAAAATATCCCAACACCATCAGAAGACAATGTATCTGATCATCAAAAACGTTATAATGACTCCAGCATATTCCGATTGCAGTAGATATACCATTAGACGGTGCAAAAAATGATCGAAATTGCCGTTTTCCATGCCGAGGTGCCATATTGTTTTGGTGTTAGCTGCTCTTGCGAGATTTCATATAGGTTACATGCACAGTGAGATTTCATGAGACTGAATGACCTTTCACCCACTGGCGCGGGAGCTTTGACAGAAAAGGTCGTGTCGCGAGCTGTTTTTGTTGACCCCTGGGCATTTAAAGATGTCATCCCACGGGTCTTGCTCCCTGACACTGTTACACTGGTTAAAGTACATGTATGTGTATCATAGTGCAGTACGAGCGTGTAAGAACATTCCAAGTACTAGTAAATAGAAGTTTTGCCAATACTAGTATTTGTCATGTTTTCATTTACAGAGTACAGTTGTATTACAATTCTAACCAAACAACAATTGCTCAACAGTTGATAATGTCTTGATTTCTTGGTTTCATGAGCTAAAATTTCTCTCTCAGATAGCCTCAGAATGTCCCATATCAGCTTCAATTTTTCAAAGGCTTTGCACCACGGAACGGGCGGCAACCCCCCCTCGGTCACTTTGCTCCCTCGACATGGTGTGCTCCCTCATACAGTTTTTTTTTCTAGAAAAAACCCTGGTATGTGTAAGTGCTGTTTTGGTTCCCTTTAGAATATTTTCATTATTTTATTTAACATGTATTTGTGGTCAGAGCTGGATTTTCAATAACTTCGTGAGTAAAGTGGCTAATAGAGAATAACAGGCTAAATTAGAATCTCAGAGTGATGTACAAAAAACAGTGAAAGGCACAACATGGGGCTGGGCTAGAGCAAGAAGGTGCTTCAGATGGACTGAGGACAAAGTAGCAAAGAGAAATTTTGTGGACAGTCCATTCTATGTAAATGTGTCTCTACCTCTTTCCTCTCTCTCTTCCTCCCTCCTTGTATCTGACATTAAACAGCATCTCACTCTTCTGTTTCCAAGCTGCCAGTTAGCTGTCTGAAGGTACTCCTCCACCTCCTCCTCCTCCTCCTCCTCCTCATTTTCACCTCCCTGCTTTCACTTTGCGCTGGTTTACCTGAAAGTCCACCAACAGCTTGCGCTGTTTTACCAGCCAAACACATGTTCAGGGAGAAATATGACTCCAAAGAATCGCCTCATATAGAAGTTTTTGGGAAAGTAGTTTATTTGAGGTTGGAGTCTGTTATGAGCGCGTTAGTTCCCAAAACATGCTGCATGTGATGACATCAGTGACATGGATGTGACTGTGTGGGTTCAGACACTACTTGGGGGTGCACTGTTTTATGTGCATGTCTACACAGATCTAATGGATGTTAGACTGGACTCCTGCAGAATGTAGAGAGAAAGAAGTCTGAATATTAAACTGCCTTGACAAAATCACAACCTTTTAACTGTCCCATTTAAATCGCATGATTACAACCACATATACACTCAGACTTCCCTACTTGTCTTCCTCTCCATCTATTCCCTTCCTTCATCCTTTGCTCCACTGCAGATTTTATGAGCCTTTAACTAAGTTGTTTTTTCAGATGTTGAGCATATTTTGATTTATTCATCATTCTTGTGAGATTTAAAATGTTACTCACATTTCATGCCCAAAATGACCAACTTTACAAACACCCATTACTAGGGCTGTTGTGAACCAAAGAAAATGTTTGTCGACCAAAATTGTATAACTAATCAATTGGTTGTGGGTAAAAAATCAAATCAAATCAAATCTGTAGATGGGCTAAATGTTCCATAGTGCACTGAAGGCTCTCCACCTGCTACCCGTATTAGCTAAATAAAATCTAAAATAACATGAAAAGTTAGTGTTTACAGCACATAAAATCATTTGAAGTGGTTGTTTTATACTGACATGATGAGAACATGATTATGATTTCAGCCAGTGATTCCAGCACTGCTGTTTTACATGATTTGCCATGGTGGTTGTTTAGCTGTGATTTGCAAAGTTAACGTTTGACTACTTGGCCATCTATTTAGTTAGTTTGGAGCCGACTTAAAGTAAACGTTCAGTGAGTGTTAAATAAGTCAGACCTAAGAGACTCCATTAGGTTGGACCAGTTCAAAGTTGAGAAATCGTGGGGTGTTCACAGGTAGTCTCTTCCTCTTGTGCCAGAAATGTTGGATTAATCCTGGAAGGTGTAGTTCTTTTCATCCCCTATGAAAGTGACATTGTGAATGTTTGCCCAATGGGAATTTGGCAGGGATGTCCTTCCCGATCAAGTTACCTCCATGTCATACTGAGTATCTGCCAATACCAATTCCTAATCCTGCACCATTTTCCTAGATAACACACACACTTCCAGAACATTAGAGGTATTGAAATCAGTCCAGTGTATATGCTTAACTCAACAGCTCTGGTATGCATTGGGGAAAAAAAGAAATGCATTTCTGAATTTTTCTACTTCCAGTTCTCAATTCTAATGTTAATTTTATTTCACAAAATAAGTTATCAATTTGTGGTGCAGCTCTGTTACTGCTGCCTTGTGAAATACTGGCATTGCAGATATTACAAGCGGCTGGTGAATTGCTTATGTTTTTAAGTTTAAATACGTTTCCACTCTGCAGACATTTTAGCTGCATCCTGCAACAAACTGTGCTCTCAATCACCTGAGTGACATCAGATGGAAATGAAGGATCAGATTTAGGCTTGTGTTCAATAAAGGTAATACTGATCAGTAGGAAATGCCTTGATTGGCCCTGATTCTGATCATTGAGACTAGGACATAACCTACAATTTGGTCAAATGAGAGCATATTCACCAACTAACTGACCACTCAATTTGGACACTACAGCCCTACACATTACTAAGGAGGTCAATAGATTTGTGTATAAGTGGTCCTCTCTTGAAGTTCACAACAGAAAATCATCATCATTTTGTCAGCTTGTTCTGATTACCATCATATGAATCTGTTTTTACTGTCACTTAAAAGAAGTAGCAATCACTCTTAAAAAAAAAACCTTAAATATTTTGGCTTCATTAGCTACAACACCATTGAAACTCAAACTATTGTGTTAATAAAGATTGTATGTTTCCTGTGATCTGAAGAGATTTGGAGAAGCGCCCGCCATGTCATTTACTGATTTAATCTACTGTGACCAACATTGAACATTCACCTGATGTTCAGTACATTCGGGAAATCGAGCAGCTTTCATGTACACTCAAACTGGCTGGTAAAATAGTGGAAGTGGATGGGGACTGATTAAGCAGCTGAAAAAAAGCCTGTGTTCCCAACCTGCAAACAATCATGATTCACTCATGAAATCAGCTTTTCTTTCCTCTTGTGTGGCTTACTTTCTTCATTTGTCGCTCCCTGAGCTGGGATGTCTTTGTAAAGCTTTTGTTTTTTATTTTTATTTTTTTTAAAACAAAAATTTTAAAAAACTGTTTTTGATTGAGGTTACATCAATTTCTGCTTTGTCCTTTCATTACTCAGCATTTTGTATGTGGAGATTGCTACAAAATGCTATTCCACAATTCCTTTTATTGACCTTTCTGCGTTTTCTATGTGTCGTTTTCTTTGTTGTTTTTTTTAGGTGATTGACCCAGTGGCTCCCAGGTACACAGCTCTGTCAAGCTCCTATGTGGTTCCAGTTTCTGTCCCAGAGGCTGCAGAGGAGATGAAGGAAGTGGCTAAACATCCGAAGGTTAGCAAAAAATAAACCAACAAAAAAAACCCTCATTTATGTGAATTACTACCCTAATATTCCGCCCATTGCCCACCAAAGCATGTCTAATAACGCAAAATTATTTAAATTTGTTCCTAAAATAATCTTATATTCCCAGAATTATTTTCATGGCAGAGATGAACATGTATACTGTAGTTCAGCTTCTTGAGGCAGACCAAAACATTTTGGGTCAAAGGGTTGAGCTTTGTCTGCTTCACTGTCCTACTAGTATACTGGTCTCTAGGACCTGATCTCTCGATGTCTGATACAGAAATTAGAAGTTTATGTGCAGTGCTCATTCACAAGTGAACAAAACAGTTTTCATTGACCCTTCAGAACAACTATCGAGACCAAGAGCTCTGCTGTCAGACCCTTACATCACACTGAATGCACCAACAAGAATTATTCACAGATGGCTCCACACTTCAACACTATTACTTTACTTCAAAAATGAGTGCAAAGTTGTCTCTGTGAGACAATGAAGCTTGAACCTCTGCAAAGAGAAATAATTACAGCCCCACTTGGATGACATGACTGTAGGTAATGTAGATTACTGGCACACAGGATTTACTGGACAGATGATGCAATATCACTGGAATGGTCCTTTCAGCTGTGGCAGTACAACTGTCACAGTTGAACTTTGTTGGTCTTATTCTTCCAGGATGAAACCATATGAAATAGTGCCTATTAGATATATGATTCAGTTTCGTGATATTAAGTTACAAACGTCACTTTGCTGTAGTGTTAGACCCACTGAGCTGAAGTAATTTCTTTGCCTGTCCAGAACACGGAGGTCGGGATGAAGGATGTTTGGTATGGACCTAGAGTTCTGGTTGAAGGGGCCGATGCTGAGACTTTCACAGAGGGAGAGGTGGTCACTTTTATCAACTGGGGCAACCTCATCATCACTAAGATCAACAAGTACGTATGATCTTTGCTTGGCTTATCTACACTGTGAAGGATCATGCAGTGTTGCGGGTAAAGTCTTACAATCTGTGAACCTTCCTTAACCTTTCTCATCTCTCAGAGGGGCTGACGGTAAGGTTGTGTCAATGGAGGCGCGTCTGAACCTTGACAACAAAGACTACAAGAAGACGACAAAGATCACGTGGCTGACTGAAACCAACAGTGCCCCCCTCCTGCCCACCATCTGCATCAACTACCAGCCGCTCATCTCCAAAGCAGTCATCACCAAAGATGACGACTTCAAAGAGTACATTAATAAAAACAGCAAGGTCAGCTATTTACTCTATGTGCATCTTGGTGCATGCATCTTACCGTGTGTGTAGCATGTCTGTGTTTAATTCTGTATCTGTCTTGCTCTCAGTTGGAAGAGAAGATGCTTGGCGATCCTTGTCTGAAGAACTTGAAGAAAGGTGACGTCATTCAGCTCCAGAGGCGGGGCTTCTACATCTGTGACCAGCCCTATGAGCCAGTCAGGTAAAGGAAATAAGACCTGTATTTGTGAATCCTGTCACACTTTTGTGCTCTCTAACTGTCCTGAAATGCCTTCTTTTTGTGTCCGCAGCCCTAACAGCTGCAAGGAGAGTCCTTGTGTCCTGCTCTACATTCCTGATGGTCACACTAAGGAGATGCCAACTGCTGGATCCAAGGACAAGAGCAAGAGCCAGACCTCAAGCAACACAGTGAGGGCTTTTTAAATAAAACATGCAAATGTTTTTTAGGTATTTGCAAGCTACTTTTATCTGTAGCTGAATCTTTAAGTCATAGTTGATATTGCTTGCAAAACCTTAAAGTAATCCAATAGTTGAAACTTGTTGCTAGAACTTTTGCCATTTACCCAAAGTCAGCTTGTTAATTATTTAGACCTTGTGCGTTCGGATCTTTTGTTTCTCAGTACTCACTAGCTATTGATATAAATAAAATAATGGAGATGGCATTCCCTCCTATCATGGTGTTCAGACTGGAGAATGGGAACCAATACCATTAAATACTCGATCTGTTGGCGCCACTATAGTTCACCTGGTTGAGCTGGTGTCCCAGGTACGGGGGCTATAGTCCCCGACGTAGAGGTCATGAGTTCTAATCCTGCTCATGGCCCTTTTCCGCAGGTCCTTCTCCCATTCTTCCCCCCCCCCACTTTCCTGTCTGTCTCTCTACTACCGCACTATCAAATAATAATAATAATAATATGTGTAATAACAATGATAAAAAAATAGAACAAATTCAGTCTGAAACAAAAAACACAGCACAGCAGTAGCAGCACATAACAATGTGATTGCTAACTGGTCTAACCAGTAATGCAGTGGTTATTCAAATAATAGACAGGTTGTGGCTGGATAGGCTTCAGGCCCAAATGTAGAGAGTCTTTTATTTCAATCGTCAAATGGTTGCAAATGCTGTGTTTGGATAAAATATTTTTATATAGTGGCACATTAGAAAAAGTCAATGGGACCAGCAATATTCTATTGCTTAAAACAAATGTTTTGTAGGAGGTGAAACTGTATGAGAAGATTGTTGGTACGCCGCACCTTTACAATTAATCCATAAAAGAGTTTTAAATAAAGTTGTTGCTACTAGATGTCAGAGAAGACAACAGTTCTCCAAAAATCCTGTGCTATGTTCATGCTCTGCCTGACACACCTCTGGAAAACACTAATATGGTGCTGCTGTCCAGTCTGTACGCAGCTGCTGTTTCCATGTGTGTGGTTTTTTTGTGTTCGATATGGAAGCTAAGGCAACTAGCCGCGTAACAGACTGCCGCAACTCTGCTGAAGCATGAACAGAGCCAAGTCCACAGTCCACTCATCAGCCTGATCACACTGTCAATTTCTTCTTCTCTGTTGTCTTAGCCTGCCACCCTTACCAAGGCTCCTTCAACCTCTGCCCCAGCTCCAGCTTCAGCCCCTGCCTCAACCTCAGCAACTAACCTGTTCTCAAGCATTGTCGCACAAGGGGAAACTGTCCGCCAGCTAAAGGCAGCCAAAGCTCCAAAGGACGAATTAGACAAGGCAGTTCAGAAGCTCCTTTCTCTGAAGGTATGCTAGCTTCAATATCAGCTATTGAAGAGATAAAGAGTTCTATGTAAGTATTCAATAATTTACTCTCTCATCCTTTCTCTCTCTGCAGGCTCAGTTTAAGCAGGAGACAGGTATGGACTACAAACCAGGCATGGCTCCTCCCACCTCTGCCCCAGCTCCACTTACCTCATCACCAGACTCCGCCTCCTGTCCATACACTCGCGTTTCCCAGCAGGGTGAGGTGGTCAGGAAACTGAAAGCAGCACAGGCACCTAAGGTATGGGACATTTTTCCAATCCATGATCATGGATTTGTTGTCAAATCACCGCTCCCATCCCAAGTCATTTGTCTGTTTGTTGATTTGTCCAGTCATTTTTCGTGTCCTCATTCGTTGTCCAGTGAGTTTGATTGTCAAAACTCACTTCTGGTCACTCCCTGCTTGTGCGCCACATCGTCACCTTTCATATCCCTATGCTATTTGCATGACAGTCAAGTTTATTCTTAAATACCCTCAACTATAAGATGATTTGTTGATGGTACCAGGACCAGGTTGACGCTGCAGTGAAGCAGCTCCTCGCTCTCAAGGCAGAGTTTAAACAGCTGACCGGTCAGGATTACAAACCCGGGATGGTCACACCCGCCCCCTCTGCTCCTTCTCCTGTGACCTCCTCCTCCCCTTCTTCTTCTTCTTCTTCTTCTTCGGGCCTGTATGAGCGTGTTGCACAACAGGGGGAGGTCGTGAGGAAACTGAAGTCTGAAAAGGCCCCCAAGGTATTCAGATGCCATATTGCAGAGAGGGTTTTCATGTGAATATCAAATTCTTAGCTGGCTAATAGCAGTGGAAAAAGGAAAATGCTTCAGAGTCGCATCATCAATGGATTTAAAAAAAAGAAAAGGTAAACTATCTCATCATAGCTTTGGCACAAAACCATGAGTGGATGTGTTGCTGAATAAAGCTAATAGCAGCCACGAAAGACAACTTTTCACATTAGCAACCGTCTAGCCTACAAGCCCAGACATGATGCTCCTCCCAAGCTGTAATTCGGCAGTGGAATCTGTCTTATTTTGGAATGGCTGATGCGTCACCCCTTCAAAAAAAAAAAAACAAAACAAGGTCTCCCTTGCCCCACTTGATGGAAACCAATGATAGTTTGATACTTTGTACATCTTTGCTGCACCTCTCATTTTGTTTTTATGTTTGAAAATTAATTTCACAATTAAATGAAATCGATTGATTTATGAAAGATTGAAACCTAAATATGGAATGTGCCTAGTATGTTCACTTAATCATAACCATAAATGCATATATTTAAAGGAAGTACACATAGCAATGTGCATTGTGTTTGACACTTTATCAGATTTGCAATTTCTTATTTCTTCTTATTGTTCCTGCAGGAAAATAACCAGATCTAAGTTTCCTGTTATTTTATCACAATCGCTTTGTTCTAAATTTGTCATTTACAAAAAATCACCAAAATAAAGCGCCCTTAGCTCTTTGATGCTACCAAGAGGTCATGACTGACTCAGCTGCAACCAACAGCTACATGACAACAATTCTGGGATTTTTCAGCTGAATTGCAGGTTATGTTTATACTGAGCACATAGTTGACAGGTATGGAAACAAATAGAAATGTGAGCAATAAAGTGTGTATTTTATGTGGAGCCACATTTTTTGGGGGGGGGTATTGAAGTATTGGATATACCTGTGGACACTTTAAATAATGTTGTTTATGTTGATTCAGTCCTCTTTTTTTTTTATAAAACAAAAATTAAGCGAATCATAAATCTTTTGTTTTGACTTATGGTTATGCTGTTTCCATAGAGGTACAAGACTTGATATCGCAGTAAAAAATTAGCCCACAGGGATTATAATTTGACCCGAGCAAAAGAACAAGGATTAAGTCCTTATAAATATCACAAATGACCATCAGTTATTAATAATAACAAGGACCTCTCTGGCTAAACTATCCTATAGAACAGGGTGATGACTGAACTACACTAGAGACAAGAAATGCTAAAGTCTGGTTGCAGCTAGTATATCTGCAGCAACTTAATCACACCAGACTATAGCCTGACTCATCACCATGGGCTAATCCCAACACTGATAGCTAAGACTAAGACTTAATACAAACTTGCCGGGTTTGACAAATGATTTCCTTCATCAGTATTAAAATCTGTGGTGAACTACAGCAAAGTGTATTGACCATGACTTGAAGCTAAGTATTTTTACCCAGTCCTCATATTAGTGATATCTGTATTTCACTACAGCAATGGTCCCCTGTTTATGGGATTATAAAATAATCTGTGAATCCACGTATGGTTTCCTTGTCCATGTTTCTCCAGGACCAAGTTGATGCAGCAGTGAAACAGCTGCTTGCTCTGAAGGCAGAGTACAAACAGGTCACAGGCCAGGAGTACAAGCCTGGAGCGGCCCCAGCTCAGAAAGCACCTGCCCCCGTCCAGAACAGCCCCAGTCCTGCTCCTGCTGCCACTGGCCTCTATGAGAAGGTGGCTGAACAGGGAGAAGTAGTCAGGAAGCTGAAGACCGAAAAAGCCCCCAAAGTAAGATTTCCCTGTTTCCCCTATTCAAAGAGTCTTCATAGCATTCAGTAGCCCGTCAGCAGTTAGTGCTGCTTTGACTTCATGTTTCTGTCCTTACTGTCTGTTTATCAGGACCAGGTAGATGCAGCAGTGAAGCAGCTCTTGGCTCTCAAGGCAGAGTACAAACAGCAGACTGGACAGGATTACAAACCAGGACTACAAGCCCCAGCTAGCCCTGCCCAGACCCAGGCCAGCACTGCCTCTGCCAAGTCCAGCTCTCTGCCACAGGCCCAGAATTTGTTCTCACAGGTGGCCCAACAAGGAGAGCTGGTGAGGAAGCTGAAGTCTGAGAAGGCCCCTAAGGTAAGAACCCAGTTGACGAGAGAAATGTAATACAAGTAAAAATGCAGAGTTAAAAAAAACCCCAAAAAACAACATATGTCCTATTTCAGGACCAGGTGGATGAAGCCGTGAAGACTCTACTGGACCTGAAGAACAAGTACAAGACTCTCACTGGAGAGGACTACAAACCAGTGACTGCTGCTGGAGCCACTGGAGGAGAAGACAAAAACCGCAAGGAGAGGGAGAACAAGTCTGAGAAACAGGGGGGAGGAGGAGGAGGAGGGAAGAAGGGTAAAGGAGACAAGGCCGGTCAGGGCAAGGAGTCGTCAGGAGGAGCAGGAGGCTCAGGAGAGGGTCAGGGACCCAAGAAACAGACACGGTGAGAGACTGGAAACAGCTGATGAGAGAGGGCTGAAAAGTCCATCTGAACAGCGAGAACATAACTTTACATTACTGGCTAATGTGTTCAGTATAAATGGCAGAAATAATATCTGATTTCAAGTAAAATGACAATCATTATTACAGTAAACCTTGTGAATATCATTATGAGGACACTGAGGAACAAAATGTTATTTAAATTTTTGCATCTTGAGTGCAAATTCATCGTTTTACGTGACAATTTTCAAATCAGCCTGTTTTCAGTTGTATGTTGATGTCTCTAACTCACAACTGGCAGAAATACTTTTGAATTCAGAATGTGGAAAAAAAAAAAAAAGGAAGTTTACAGTTGGTTCTCCTGATGTTCACTAGATATGTCGCTTTGGGTCGTCTGAGCCAATAAAAAGCTGTGAGTCACATTCTCAGACTTCTGTTTTGAGCACATGATGGTTAACTGAGTAAGATGCACTGTTTAATAGGAGGTTCTGAATGGTTACCATACAGTCATTGGCAGCGATGGATGCTACGATCCCATGAGTTGTACATTTTAGCCTGACTGGTGCTGGTATCAGCTGACCTCCAGCTGCCTGGTGGTTGTAGTGCCATGCTTTACATCTGTGCTAAAACACAGACACATTAGGGTGTGTTGATTTGGACACTGAAGATGGATCATCAGAAAGCACAACTCTGCTGTGGCTTAACGACTGAAGAGGGTTTTTCAGATTCGGTGAGTCTGAACGGTTAATGTGGTTGTCCTCTGCATAGTTGGTGCCTGTTGTCTGCTACCAGCCTCGAGATCACTGGCTTTTTGGTGTATGTTAATGTGTATATTTATGTTTTTAGCCAAACTAGTAGTAAGATTCAAGGGATGGCACTGTCAGTGTGGTTGGTTCAGGCTGAGTCAAGATGAAATTTTGTACATGGACATTTTAAATCCCCTGAGGATAAATCCCATAGACTTTGTTGATCAGCTGACTTTTTCCTCTGTCAGCACAGTGGGGTTGACATTTTTGGCTTTTAGTGAAATGTCTAGCCAGTTAGTTGAAGGTTCCTTATAGAATTTGGTGCACATAGTCATAATATGTCCAAACTAATTGCAGCCATTTGTTTGTACCTGAAATATTGCTGTTTAAATGCATCCACCATATAATTCCTGAGTTTGACTGACATCTCATTTATAGGAGGTACTAAATGAGTGAACAAAGGCGGGTGATTTCAGACACAACCACAGTGTTAATCTGGTCATCAGATCACCTTTAGTGCCATTGGCATTACAAAATTTCATTTTGTCCAACACTTTGGTTCATTAGCCAAGTACCTGCAAAGCTGACAATCCCATCAGTTGTACTTTGTGTTCAGTGCTCTTTAGAAAACTGTAGCATGCTAACACACTAAACTAAGACTGTGATCTTTCTGAATATTGTACATGCTTAGCATTAGCATGTTAGCATTGTCAGTGTGAGCATGTTAGCATGGTTGTTGGTTCTTAATTGTGTTTTTGCCACATTAGCACCCTTGAGACTTTCAAGTAAAGACTTGCTGAGGGAAAAATATTTTTAATGGAAAGATTTTGATGTAAGATGCAAGAAAGTACAGAAAATAACTTTTGTTCCTCAGATAAAAAGTAGTAATCATATTGTGCCAAAAAAAAGGAATGATCATTTTGCCCTTTTTGGAGTAGCTTTATGTTTGGAAGTTAACACCAGAAAATTGGTTTGCTTTGAGTTGCATGATTGATTGGAGTGGAGATTGCAGTCATTCCTTCTCTGTGTTAGTGCACTCAGGAACAATGATCATTCAACCTGCAACTTGATGTTCCTGTAGCGTGGACTAACTAACCAGGCATGAACTGACACATCAGTGTTCATATTGTCATCACTTCCCAGGTTGCTCTATTGTTGTGTCAGGACAGTGCTTCATCACCGCTAACTTAAATCTGACAAACACAATATACACTTTTTAAAAATATGATTTCAACTTTGTGAAATAAAAGTGATACCTATAAATTAAGAATTTGCCATTAAAATAAAAATGTTGCTGCATAACCATTCATGCTTGAATTTATGTATACACTTCATATCTGTTTTTTACGTGAACTCTTTGTGTTAAGGTTTGCGTCACATTAAGTCATATGTGTTTCTCCTGTCAGGTTGGGCTTGGAGGCCAAGAAAGAGGAAAACCTGGCTGACTGGTACTCTCAAGTGAGTCTCCTTCACTTCAACATCTAATAAGTTTAGCTTTTCTGAAATTTAGAAATTTCTTTTGACTCTTCCTCTTTAATTGTTCCTCCTCCTCTTTAGGTCATCACTAAAGCAGAGATGATTGAGTACTATGATGTTAGCGGCTGCTATGTTCTCCGGCCGTGGGCCTTCTCCATCTGGGAGGCTATTAAAGAGTTCTTCGACAAGGAAATTAAGAAACTGGGTGTGGAGAACTGCTACTTCCCCATGTTTGTCTCTCAGGCTGCCTTGGAGAAGGAAAAATCTCACATTGCAGACTTTGCCCCAGAGGTAATTAAGTCAATTTTTCTTGGTGATGTTAAAAAAAAACATCAACTAAGAAATACAAGCAAGAATAGCAGAAAAACACCGAAAATACAAGCAGTATACCTGACTAAAACAATGCAGAATAGAACTGCTCAATGTTGATTATTTATTGGGACTCTGTCATGCTCTTTGTGATTTTCTGTCATTTATATTTTGTTACAATGTCATCAGTCACTTATACAAAGAGCCAAAGCCAAACAGAACCTTAACTGGAGGTGAAGAGACTGAGCTGAAAAATCCTTTTAGGCAGAGGCTCAACTGAGTTTTTAAATGATATAACGTTCTTAAATGCTGTGTTGTTTTTTAAATGCTGTATAGCACTTTGTGTTGCTCTACTGTATGAAAAGTGCTATTTAAATAAAATTTGATTTGATTTGATTTGAGTGGTTACATGAAGGAGAGGTGTTAAGTAGATAAAGTAATCACACACAGAGCCCAAGAAATAACATATCAATGCTGGAAATGTAAAGATAATGTTCCCTGTAATGGTGGTGTTGTCCCCTTTTTCAGGTTGCCTGGGTGACCCGATCAGGAAAGACAGAGCTCGCAGAGCCCATTGCTGTCAGACCCACCAGCGAGACAGGTCTGAACCACAGTCTGATTCTAACACCAGAAATATGAAGACACACACTTACCATGTAGCTTGTCAAGTATTTACCTTGTTTTTAAAGAAGTTGCTGGTGTGTTTTCTTTTTTGTGGTCTTTCTTTATTGGTATGAACCTGAATATCTGTTTTTGTTTAATTCAGTCATGTATCCAGCCTATGCTAAATGGGTCCAGTCCCACAGAGACCTGCCAATCAAACTCAACCAGTGGTGCAATGTTGTGGTCAGTGTTGAAAATCACCTCTTCTATTCTTATCTTAACTCCATAATTAGAAAAGTTACCTGATCCAACAACAAGCTTGAGCCTCTTAATACTTCAGTCTTTCTCTCATGCTGTCAACCGTCCTCTTTTCCTCTCTCCTCCCTTTAGAGATGGGAGTTCAAACACCCCCAACCGTTTCTGAGGACAAGAGAGTTCCTGTGGCAGGAGGGTCATACAGCATTTGCCACAAAAGAGGAGGCAGCTGAGGAGGTAACAGTCCAGACCCACAGCTTGACATCTATAAACATGAATTCATTCACCCTGAATAATAACAGTGCAAAACAACAACTGAGCTAGACTAAGACAAACATAAAGTATCAGTGCAGTGCAAGCACAACTTTTGAAGTGGTAAAAGATAAACATTTTTGTTTTATTTTGTTACTGTTGCATGGTGTAGGTGCTGCAGATCCTGGATCTGTACGCCAAGGTGTATGAAGAGCTGATGGCGATCCCGGTGGTGAAGGGCAGGAAGACGGAGAAGGAGAAGTTTGCAGGAGGAGATTACACAACTACTGTGGAGGCATTCATCTCTGCCAGCGGTCGAGCCATTCAGGTAATGTACTGGGTTCATTCAGCTGATCCACTCATTCATTCATTCATTTATTCACACTAAGTCAAGCAGAAAATAAAGTGTAATTATAAGAGCGATACTGAGCTAAAGCCTGATGCCATCTTGCGATTGTTTTTCCTTGTGCTTCCTCAGGGTGCTACATCCCACCATCTGGGTCAGAACTTCTCCAGGATGTTCGAGATTGTCTTTGAAGATCCCAAGAGGCCAGGTGAGAAGCAGCTGGCTTTCCAGAACTCCTGGGGAATCACAACCAGGACCATTGGTGTCCTAACCATGGTCCATGGAGACAACATGGGACTTGTGCTGCCACCCAGGGTGGCCTGCCTGCAGGTAAGATGCTCAGTCACACACCTACATGGAATACAGTGCGTGTACTTGATATCTGATTTTATTTAATTTTTTCAACTGACAAAGATGTAACAATGTACCCAATAACCACAAGACATCTCCTTCTTTACTCTATATTTATTTGCAAATCAACGATAAAGTAAACAAGCAGCCTGTTATTTCTTCTCCCTCTCCCAGATTGTTATCATTCCTTGTGGGATCACTGCATCCCTGCCAGAGCACGAGAAGGAGGCACTGTTAGCCCAGTGCTCCAAATATCTGACCAGGCTGCAGGATGCTGGCATCAGGGTGAAGGCTGACCTCCGAGACAACTACTCCCCTGGGTGGAAGTTCAACCACTGGGAGCTCAAGGTTATTATTAACATTCTAATAGCAGTAATTCTAGTTTTAACTTAATACTAACAATAATAAAATAATAAAAGAGATATGTCAGTGATCTCTTTAGAACAAGTGGTTCCTAGCAGTAGCTTTATTCTTGTCTCTGACTGTCTCTGTCTTGTTGTGTTTGTCTTTGTCTCTTTCAGGGAGTTCCTATTCGCCTGGAGGTGGGCCCTAAAGACATGCAGCAGCATCAGTGTGTAGCAGTGAGAAGAGACTCTGGCACAAAGGTGACGGTTCCAGAGGCTGAGGTAGAGAAGAAGCTGACCACCATGTTGGAGGACATTCAGAACAGCCTGTTCAAGAAGTAAGACATGCTACTACACATCAGGGTGGTTCCACTTTGCAGACACTGGGTTTCAGTAAAAAAAAAAAAAAATTGACATATGGGCCACTCCAGTCGTTCACCTGGTCGACTGTCTGCACCGTATGCTAAGACTGAGTACTTCCTGCAGTGGCCATGGTCCTGTGCGGGACTGTTTTCGCACTCCACTGGGTTTCTGACCTTTACTGTCCATCCACTGAATTTGCATGTCCTCTCCTGCCTGCACCTGCAAACTTTTATGCCCAGACAATGTACAGTTCCTCTGATAATATTATTAAAGGGACGTATTTGCCATATTACATTTAAAAGAATTTGTTATTGTAAGGTAATAAGTACATATTTTGTACATTTTCCCTAGTATCTTGTTTAATATATGCATAAAGCACTTGTATTTTATTTTTGAAGGAGAGCATTTTTTGACTTGTGAGACAGCAAGTTACTCCTCAACCAAGAGGTGGCAGATTTGTGCCTGTTGTAGATCAACACTTGGCTCATTCATCACAACAAAGTCCAGGTCTTGCCATCTTTGTCAGTACCAAGTGAGAAATGTGTCCACATGTTACACTTGCCTTGCTTTGCATTTGTATTTTTTTTTTAATGCATTTGTTGACTTCATCCTTCTGGTTGCAAATTATCCTGGAACCTGCAGTTTAGTTTTTTAGTAGCCCACTTCTTTGCAGCACATTTGAAACCACCCACTCCTGCTAGCTCAGTGTTGGGTCCTGCAGTTCTCAATTCCAACGCAGTCCTCCAGTCCAGGGTTCGATTCCAGACAGGCCTTTTGCTGCATGTCTTCCACTCCCATCCTGTCTCCATTCAACTGGAGACAGGACTGTTCCTGTAACACAAAGACTAAAGCTAGGCCTAAAGATTGTAGAGTGCTTCTGCTGTCCTCGCTGTAGAATAGCTGCACTCCTAATTACCACTAGCTGTCAGAGGAATGAACTGACTGTTTACAAGTTAGTGCAGCTCAACCAGCTGGGGACAATGTCACATTTGATATGATGTGTACAAACTGTGATAGGTTGTAAATTGGATACAGACAATAGAATTATGACAACAAGAAGAGATGATTGCATGGTGTACATTAACATAGAAGCAGATGGATTAAAATGTTTAAATGTGTGTCCTTGTCAGAGCTTCAGATGATCTGAAGACTCACATGGTGGCTGCAGACACAATGGAACAGTTCCAGAAAGAGTTGGATCAGGGCAAGGTGAGCAGTACATCCCAAACGCAGACATTTCACTGTCTGTCCTCAACGGAGTAAATAACTGATGGTATATTTGTCTTGCTTGACAGATTGTCCAGATCCCGTTTTGTGGAGGAATTGAATGTGAGGACTGGATCAAGAAAACCACTGCCAAGTAAGTCTGACACGTCTGATTTGAGCTTTTGAGAGAGCTAAAGGAAACGTGGCCCATCAAATATCCATGTGCAAAAAGAACTGAATCCGATCATGATAGCAATTTTAGCCCATTTTGCTATTCAATAATTTTAAATGCATATGTTGAGGATTGTTTTAAGTTCCATCATAATTGGTCCCATTCACTTTAGGTCTAGGGAGGGTTAGGGTTTCACCCCATTTTGCTCTCAGTACTTTCAACCACTGAAGATATTTTTGTGCTTTGTCCTTCTGTAGGGACCAGGACCTCGAGCCTGGAGCTCCATCCATGGGAGCCAAGAGCCTCTGTATCCCCTTCTCTCCCCTGAAGACCCTGCAGCCTGGCCAGATGTGTGTCAGCAGCAAGGAACCTGCTCAGTACTACACTCTGTTTGGACGCAGCTACTAAATACCTTCCCGTCTGGAGCAACCGAATGAACATCCTAGCAGAAAAGGGCTTCCCTGCCTTTGTTTTTACCTGTCTATGTTTCTGATCTCTTGTGGGTGTTTAAGCTACTGGAGGTGACTGAGCTGTGGGATATAGAATGGGAAGATGTTAGCTTTGTTTTGTTTTTTTTTTAACATATGTAATTATAATGTACCTCAAAGGAAGTAAAAGCAGGAAAAACTGTTCACTCCTTGAATTCTGTTATTATCCGTTATCTCCCCAAATGGCTCATTAACCCCTAAGGTCATCTAAGAAGTAGTGGACAGAGATAGCAATTACCAACAGTTGGACAGGTTTCTCAGTATCTAATATGTTATCTCCTGCAGTCCTAATTATTGCTAGTGAAATAGTAACAGCAGCCGGTGGATTTGGAAACTGCTTTAATAATATGTATCATTTAATAGCTCCCTACCTGAAACTTCAGATTTAACATGTATTAAACATGTTTTGGTGAACATTTATTAATGAAGTGGGTTTGGGCCTTAACAAGTAAAGATAAAAAAAAGAAATCCCTGCCAATATGACTGTCTGTCTGTGACTATCTGTGGAAAAAGTACTCTTTTCCTTTTAACAGTTCCATCTCATTTGCAGTCAGACTGTCTCAGGAACTCTGCAGGTACTCAGGCTTGTAGTCCAGATGTCATTCTCACAACTTTGTCAGCTCTGTTCTATATGGGTACAGTATGTGGCTCATGGCTCACAGCTCAATCCCTCAGAACCACCAGAGTCATATAATGTACAGCTGTGATGAACTATGTATATGGGTAACAGCCGGTGATGTAGCCTTCTGTCACTTTTCTCCCATGAAGGAACTCCACAGTGTCTCAAATAAAGTAATTTCCAAGGCAAACTGTCCTGAGTGTGATCTGGATAAAGGGTTGGAGAGGGGTTGGTTGCTGATTGACAGTGTAGATGTTACGAAATGAAATAGTATGTTTAATACATAACCGTGCTATCATGAAACTGAAGTAATTTAATCTGGAATGACACTGAGCTCAACACAAACTTGGTAAAAATATAACTAATTTTTACGAGGTTATTGCACTGGTGGTCGTTTTATTGTACCAATGGACCAGCTAGGCTGGTAACTGGAATAGCATTAAAGTATGCAGGATTTTATCAGTTTAATTTGCATTGCAGGACCTTTCCTGATTATGTAAGGCTGATTTTGTCAAGTCAATACCTAGAAACTCAAACTTATCTGTATTTTCACAATAAAACTGGCCTGGTTCTAAAGCCACAAGTGTGTGTGTATAAAATTACAGGCCTTTGTAATTATACAATTGAAATGGACAGGGTCACATGGCCACATACTCTTTGTGATGTTTTAGGACGAAACAAAGTAAAATATAGGCCTTTATACTATGCACTTCGCAGTTTTTTAGTTTTAGAATTTTAATTAAGTGTTGAGACTAAAGCTTAATGATTTGGGGAAAATAACTGCATTTTTTTTTCAACATTACAATCTGTATATTTTTTTTACAGTTTGGGTTCCTTACTATTTGTGTGGTGGTGGACCGTCAGTGCATGAGACACCATCAATATGTCAACTGCTCTATTATTTAATGCAAGAACGAGAACGTCAGGATATTGTTTCAAACTTGTTTTTATTACGTTTTTTTGTAAATGCCACATGAGATATAGAGAATAATCACAAAAGCTGGGACTGTTAAATACATAGTACAAGCAATGATAACAGAATTAAAATCACCAGTAAACAATCCCTGCCATTGAAACAGGCTGATCATTCATAGACCAGGAGCAGCATTTAAGGACAGAGCATTCTGCAGGAAAGTCAAAATAACATAAATCATGGATCAGAGGCACTGCATAATTTATATTCTCATTTACAGTGCACAGCATTTGCAGTTTGCTAACTGTCTTATTTTAAATTGTGATTAAGATTTGAAATCAGGGCTACAAGGTGGGACAAGGTGGCGCAGTTGGTAGCACTGTTCCCTCGCAGCAAGAAGGTTCCCAGTGCCCCCACCGAGATCTTTCTGCGTGGAGTTTGCATGTTCTCCCCGTGCAGCGTGGGTTCTCCGGCTTCCTCCCACACAGTCCAAAAACATGTTGAGGTTAATTGGTAATTCTAAATTATCCGTAGGTGTGAATGTGAGTGTGCTTGGTTGTCTGTCTCTAAGTGCAGCCCTGTGACAGACTGGTGACCTGTCCAGGGTGTCCCCTGCCTTCACTCTGAGTCAGCTGGGATAGACTCCAGCTCCCCACAAGTAAAGCAGTGTATAGATAATGGATGGATGGATCTGAAATCAACAAACTGTCCAGCCCTCGTTTTGTTTGTAAAGTTCTTTCTTCATGTGTCAGCCCTATGATACACTCTGAACCACTCATTCTGCTGTTTACTCCTGCTGGGGTTTCATGGTCGCAGACTAAAGACATCTGTATTTTTTTTGGTTTTAGGTTATTGTGCTCATTATGATCAATGCTGCTATATTCATTACTGCATCTTCATTGTGGTGCTTCAACTAATCCATTTTTTCAAATGTTTTCCAACAGTGTGGTGAAATGTAATCCATGTTAATAATAGTGTGTATGGTTTTAGAGGCCGTTCTGGTGAAGTGTGCTCCGCCTCTCGGTGAGGCTTTTATTGTGAAGGCTGTCAGCGGCAGTCCTGTCTCCTGAACTCTGTCCGTCTGTCTGTCCGCCTCAGAGCTGCACTCCGGCTTTCTAACCACCGCAAGGAAAAATGAGCGACAAAGGTCTGTCAGACGATGCAGCGGCAGCAGCTTGTAAAGATGGAGACCCAGTGACTAAGGTAAGGTGGCGCGGAGCCCGACTCTGATCCAGACCGCCGAGCCCGACAGGCCCCGGCTCCGGCCCCGGGCAACCTGCTCTCCTACTGCGTCCATTATCGGACACAGCTCCCCGAGAAGCGTGCTTCGTTCCCCCACAGGCCACTCGGTTCGTTTAAACAACTTTGCTGGTCTTTACGGCGACTGGTTTAGCTGCATACACACACTGGAGACAGAGACGGACCGGGTTTAGCTGTAAGCTAACTGTGTAGCCGCACTCACATTCACTACAAACTTGGAGGAGAAGCTTTCCGTCGTTCAGACAAGTATGTCCGTAGGAAGAGCTGCTGTAGGCGCGGTCACCCGGAGCGGGACACGGTCCCACGGCGGCGGGCAGCAGGCTGGACACGGTTCCTGTGGTGGCCACAGTCCCAGCGCTAGCCACTAACTTGTCCAGGCGGCTAACAGATGTATTAAGATGAGCTTTTATGTTATTGCTCCGTGTGCCCTGCTGTCTGACACCGTAAACACACCAGGATGTTCTGGGGGCTGCAGCTCCTCTACGTGTTCAATGAAAATAAAAGTTCAGGTTCACTTGTAGTAGTTTTGGTGAATATTTGCGGTGGCTGTCGGTTACGTCCTTTAAAATCCAAACTGTAGTCCCAATTCGGGCAGTGATTAAACCTTTAAGACTTATTTCTGCTCGTCAGTGTTGCACACTTCCGTTAAAATAACCATTAAATAATAAAGTGACTGAGATGTGACTCTACACTGTTGCCTCCTACAACATGTAGCTCTATAAAGGCCCCACTAGGGATCAACAGTTATTTTATGTCAAAGCAAAGCCACAATTTTAAACAATTAACAAATGGCAGACCTTCAGTTTAGGACATCATCATGCTGTGTTTCTGACAGGAGGTCTAACCTGTCAAGTCGATGGTTTTACAAGTTCACCTCACTCCTTGTTTGACAGTCTGCTTTTGATGTTTCCTCATGTGGTAATGCTCCATTGCATGGTTTAAATCTGCCGCGCAGTAAATACTGGACTAAACCTTTACCTAACGCAGTTCTGTTCTTTAGAACATTCTCTCCATGCAGTCCTTCCTGCTCTCCACAGCTCGAGCGCACCAGCAACACTGCACAGTGGCAAGTTGTATTACTGAAGGTGGAAATGTTCAGCCATGGTGGTGACTGACATTTCACTTACATCTTCTATCTTACAAACAAACACCATATAGACATGTTAACAGTTTCACCAGACAGGGTCTTTAAGACTGTCAGGAGTGTGTTTGCACCTGTGTGTGCTGTGGTCACTCTGGCAGGTCAAAGGTCACACCCGAACACTTGAAAATCAAAGCGACTATGTAATACTTCCACCTTGAAGTCCTCTTTGAACCATTTCCACTTTACTCTCTCTGTTTGTTCAGTGTGCTACATAACATACCTGCACTGCTGTGTTGTCCCAGCACCCTGCAGGAAGCTTTGAAGCTCAGCGAGAAGTCGTGAATTTATTTGGCAAAACTGTGGTGCTTGTTGCATATGGATATGGCTAAATGGAGAAAAGCATGCAGTATTTGATGGGTTGCTATGGATGTACTGTGAACACATGCCTCTGTAGGAGGAAGGCTTCAGGAAAGGGGAGCAGTTGCTTGCCACAGAGATAACGCTCAAGTGTGAAACAGACACACAGAGTGGAAGTTTGGTTTATTGCACTTCAGGCTAATGTTCTGGGTAAAAACCAGGGGTCAGCTTTACCATATCTGGAACATGATGGCTGTTATTTGCGACATGATAAAATTTCTATTTGTGATAAGTCTGACATATTTTGCGAATAATATTTTGCTACCACACAACTTTGACCCAGGCGTGGATAGCCAAGTAGTGGTCTGAATCACTTTTGTGAACTGGACCGATTTTCTGAATCGGCCACCTTCAGAGCTCAGCACTGGCTTTGCATGTACAACTGGCAAAAGTTTTTGCGTAGAAAACAAGAACGTGTTAGCTAAACCCAAACAGGCCTGATCTGTTCAGCATTACAGCACTGTGTGTGTGCTTGGTTGCACAGAGGTGCAGTTATGCTGAAATCCCTTTTCACAGCTGAGTGCCAGGATAGAAATTTTTCTCTGTTGGAATTCAGGCACAGCTCGCAAAGCCAAAGAGAGATGTCTCCATCTCCACCTCAGTTATTCTGTGTCTTTGCATTCATCGACCACATCACAATATGCTGTTCCATTGTGGAACAGAGTCTGGATTTTTCATGCACGCTTTAATTTCAAGTGCAGTAGGTATGCATATTTATAGTCACAATCAAAAGTTTACATACACTTAAAAAGACCATGTATATTATGGCAGTCTTGACTTTTCAATGGCTCCTAGAACTCCCAATTTTCTTCTTTCTTGATGGGCTCCAAGTCAGGACTTTCTGAAGGCCTGTCTAAAGCATTTAGTCTAGACTGATTTTGCCATTTCCCTACTATTTTTGGTGTGGGTTTTGGGTCATTGTCTTGTTGGAACACTCAACTGTGTCCAAGATCAACCTTCTGTCTGATGATTTTAGGTTTTCTGAAGAATGTGGAGGTGATCCTCTTCTTTCGTTATTCCATTCAGTTTGTGTAAAGCACCAGCAGCAGAACAGCCCCAAATTATAATACTACTACCACCATGCTTGACAATAGGTATGGTGTTCTTGCTGTTAAAGGCCTCACCTCATTGACCTTTTGGTTTGTTCAAGTCAGTGATTTGCTTCTTCAGATCTTTGCTGAGCTCCTCAGACTTTCCCACTGTGGTGTTTGGTGCTGAGTCTAAGGAGTGGATCAGTGGGTCCTGTTTAAATTGGCTCAGAGGAGTCAGCAGCTGTAGTTAATTGTAATCACTTAAGTTAGGTGCCAAGAGGCCATGCCACTAAGAACATTTGATTAACCCAGTTTTTTTTTTATATCACCAAAGCTCAAAAGTAAAGTTGCTGTGTTTATATTTTAAATTGTCATTTTCCCAGAAGAGCAATCATAAATCAATGAAAAAACAAAACTCGTGATTGTTTTTTGTGACAACACACATTTGTTTCAATGATTCTATCATAGAAAATTCAATGTTATCAGAGTCATTGGAAACTTAAGACTGCCATTAATATCTGTGGTCTTTACAAGTGTATCTAATCACTAGCAATGTGCACAGGGGGAAACCTCTGGCCACCCCAGCCTTTGACTACAGCTGACATACAGATTTATTAAGTTGTTTGTGAACAGCTATTTGTTTTTAACCATTAACCTGTGTAGCCACAGTTCGTTTCAGCCTTACCTCCTAGCACTGTGGCAAAGCAGCTTAGAGTTCAGTTCCTCTGCCACACCCACAAATTAACCAGCTATGGTACAACGCATTGGAATTCACACTTGGACTCACTATGTTGTGTTTCTCCTCTTGGGAAGACCTGGGTTTAGGAGACTTTTTAAAGAACCAAATGGAATACTGTGGAAAATTTTAAGTCTTCTCTTCTGTAATGTTAGAACATGATAACTTATTGTAATTTTTGTGACTGATTAATAGTGTTGTGTTTTAAGTTGTTATTGTGTTTCTGTGTTGTAGGATTTCATGATGCAGCAGACCATGCTGAGAGTTAAGGATCCCGTTAAATCCTTGGATTTCTACACCAGAATCCTCGGCATGACGTTAGTATGAATGTGGCACTCAGTTCAGTCAGCTCTAATTGAGTCTCTGGTGGTCTACTTGCAATAAATCATCCACAAGAAGTGACAAGTCTCAAATATTTTACAAACTGTTCTGTCTGTGTGGGTGTCTGTGTCATTGACAGATTTCTGTGCATAAATGGAATTTTGTGAAAACTTTTCTCTCTGGTGTGCAATATTTTGCAGGCTCCTGCAAAAGTTTGACTTCCCCTCCATGCGTTTTTCTCTCTTCTTCTTGGGCTATGAGGACAAGAGGGAGATCCCAACAGATGTGAAGGAGAAAACGGCCTGGACCTTTTCTAGAAGAGCCACCATAGAGCTGACACAGTAAGGGCAGGGTCGCACATGAACTTAGACCTGGATTCAATGTTTTTAATGACAGTTATAAGCTTGATTATGTGAAAAACTAAATTACTTTATTGCACTTTTGGCATCTTTAAGGGACACTGACGTTTTCAGAATGCTCCATTGTGGTTTTGATATCTTGCTGTTCAAAAATACTGTGATTCTGTCTTGTCCTTTTCCACCGTTGTCATACTGTGAGGGTGGTGGGGTATTTTGAAACCTGATCTCTAAGTATTTTAAGATACAGTTAGGTGTTAAAATGTTTATTACCTAGTGGAACTCCAGTTGAAATATATAATTATACCTGAACTCTTTGAATTAATCTTTGTTTTACTCCTCTCTTTTGTCTCCTGTCTCCCCTGCTGTGTCCTTCCTCCTGTCCCTCCTGTCTTTCAGTAACTGGGGCTCTGAGTCTGATGAGAGCCAGTCTTATCACAATGGAAACTCTGATCCACGTGGCTTTGGTAAGACACGTTCTCACAATAGGACAGTACAACAGTGCTTGTATAAGTCATAGATTAGAGATCATAGATTTATAGATTGATGGCATTCCTGTGGCAAATGTCAAACTTGTCTTGCATGAAGGCACATAATATAAAATCACTTAAAGCACAATAATGTTCTTGGTTTAACAGTATTTTTTTTTTTATAGTACATGCTTTGATGTTGTTGTTTTCATGTTAAGCATGAACTGTTTTTCCCCACAAAAGTAAAAAAACAAAACAAAAAAACAATCCAAGTGAGAAAAAATGGGGAAGAAATGGGCAGTGGTTTCTGCTCTGAAGCGCTGGGTTGTGTCCTCTGAAGGAACTGATTGGCAGTTTTCACATGAGGTCAAATGAAATGAACTGAACCATGAACCAACCTCACTGTGCCAAATTGGTTAGATGTCAAATCACAGTTAATAAGTTACCTTCTGTAATAAACTAAGCATACAAGGAGACTTATTGGTGGACAGGTACTGTTAATTATGGCACCAGATATCGAAAGGACCCGAGGATGAAGACTAGAGAGTGAGATAGTCAGTTTGTTGTTGTTCACCAGTCGTGGATTATCCTTAAGTCCCAGTTGTCTCTGATGACATTTAGTAAAACTACCCAGTGTAACGATGCACTGCAGAGACAGGGGATCCTCAGCTCTTCCTTATGGTGGCTGTCAACAAAACTAATCCACCTCTTTCTTTTTTCGTCATTCTTAGGAAGTTTAAATAAGGAAACAGAGCTGTTCTGCAAGTTCTTGCCTCCAAGGAAGATGCGTTTGCATAGCTACCTAGCAAACTGTTGGCTGCAGGAGGTGTAGTAACTCGTGATAGGACGACTGTGATAGTATCGTATTAGGGGAAGGGTCATTCAATGTGGTTACACTTAGTCAGCAAGCCATGACTTGTGAACAAGATAGAAACTAATCAGAATTTTCTTTACACGGATTTAAGCATTTGTCTACTTGACACTTGACAGGGCATATTGGGATTGCAGTTCCTGATGTCTATGCAGCCTGCAAGTTGTTTGAGGAGCAGGGAGTCACATTTGTCAAGAAGCCAGATGACGGTAAGATGTGAGGTGTTTGAGAATATGAAGCTCATGGACAGATTTAGTCCAATAGTGATGGTCTTGATAGCCTTTTTACTGGGCTACAGTACCAGTCAAATGTTTAGACACACCTACTCAGTCCAACTACCACTGAAGTGCTTTCCTTTACTTTTACGTTATACCATAGTGCAGAACAACACTATAAGGTTGAGATAACTGATACTAGTAAAGGCAGTGAAGACTGTGCTACAGGCAAATATTGATCAGCTTTCCATTATTATATTCACAGTGGCTCTGTAAACTACAATAAAAAGAATCAATTCTCAGGAGCTTGTACAGAAATAATTATTCTGTGAATACCAACACAGCTCCAGATTTATTCACTACACCAGAACATTACAGCAGTGCATATGCTGAGAGAAGCTGTCTGTGCACTCATTCAACGTTAACTACGTATTTAATGTAATATGGCCTTTCCATGTATGGCCTCAGTACAGAAACAGAACAGAAAGTACCTGTTGCTGCAGTGTGTTGTCATATCTTTACTGCACAGTGGTTAGCGAGCACACTTTTGCATTTAAAGTATTCAATAGTTTTTTTTGTTAAAGTGTTTTACAGGTTTATTCATAAAGTATTTCGATTGCATTTTCTGCTCCCCTCCATCCTGTTGTTCTTTCCTTAGGTAAAATGAAAGGCTTGGCCTTCATTCAGGACCCTGATGGTTACTGGATTGAGATCCTGAGTCCGAACAATATGGTATCCATCACCTCCTAAAGACTAACAACATGCTACCTGCTGCAGTGCGTGAGACCAGGCCTGCTGTGGCTTCCCTGGGAGAGGGGAGTGTTGGGGTTAGCGAGGAATTTGCAACATGCAGTGGAGAGCCGAGGGCAAACGGAGCAGAATCACTTGTACGACAATCAATACGCTAGCATGGGCTGGACTATTGGAAAGTTAACGAGCAAATCGTTTAGATACATGAGTTATTGCTATGACTAGCAACTACTTTGTGTAGCTGTTGAATTTGTCTAAAAAAAAAGTGTTGCTAAAACAAAGTGGTATTACTATGTAATAAATATGAAAGCCACAGTTCACATGAGATTTTGTCTTGTTTTTTCTTGTTTCAAACAGTAAAGTAAAACTTAATTGTATTTTTTTTTTTGGTCAGAGCAATGCATGCCAGTCGCAGTTATGATTAGAGCAAGTTCTAATAACGTGACTTGATTCTTTGTTTTATTTTATTCCTAAAGGGAAAAATGTTATTTACAGTTTATATTTTTCAGAAAAAGTTTGAAGCAGACTGAACTGCTCTGTAGTGAAAACCTTCAAGTTTTAAAATCTGTGCTGTATAACAAAAAAAAAGAAAAATCCCCCCTCATGTTAAATATATACAATTTGTTTGGAAATTTGTGGTTGAAATATTTCCTGTCATAAATTGCATGTGCAGTTTACTTATGAAATTAATTCAATTCCAAATTTCAATTGAGGCTTTTGTGTGTAGTCTCACATTTTGAAGAATTTTCAAATGAAACCTTAAAATTAGTCTTTGAGATAATGTGCAATGGGCAGAGCAGTTTGTGAGCTTTGAACCAAATAATGAATGGGTGAAAGTCTGAATGACAGTATTTTTAACTGTAATAATGGCATTTTAATTAGGTCAAAACTTCAAAAAGTGTATTTATGTGTTTTTAAAGGTTGCATCATTTCAGATGTCTGTACCCATTTTGCCTACAATCAATTTTTCCACAGATGTGCAAGGTTTATATACCACTCAGCCACAACATTAAAACCATTGACGGGTGACATTAACAACACTGGTTATCTCATTACAGTACAATGTTTGGGTCCCAGCCATCATGGCCATCAGTCTGTTAATTTATTGGGACTTGGGGGGGCAAACGGCCGTTCCAGGGTGAGTACGTCTAAAAGTGTATTTAGCTTGTGGAACATTGCTCACGGATGCACCTGTGCTATGGCTGTTGTACAACCTATGCAACCACCAATCCATTTGGTACAGGACATAAACTTATCATCCGACCTACCCAGAGACGTACCTCAACTTCAAAGCCGTCTAAGTTTGGATAATTATTTCACATCCTGTGAGAGATGTTGCTAGGTTTCAACATATCCAGTGTCTCAATCATTTTGTAATGTTACAAGGCAGAGATTGTTGATGGTCGTATTTTTGCTGTTTTGTGGTAATGTGCAGCCTAACCCTGGTCCCGTGTTGCAGTATATCCACATATCATCTGATTTTAAACCCTGTCTGGTCGAGTTTATTTTAATGTGCGCAGCTTGTTATCCAAGATGGACGTGGTCAGGATTTGAGTCAAATCAACAGATGCAGATATTGTTGTAATTTGTGAAACTTGGCTGACCAAATTTATTGCTGAAAAAGATATGAACAGAAATGGATACAATGTTTACCATACCGACAGGCCTAAGAAAGGTGCAGGTGTTGCTACTTATGTTAAATCAAGATTTAAAGCCTCCATAGTTCTGTCTGAATCCATCTGCAAACAACTGGAATTTTTGGCACTGAATATGGAAATTGTTAAAGGCGTCTGTATAACTCTTGTTGGGTGCTACAAGCCCCCATCTGCCTCTAAGAAAGCATTACAATCTTTAAAGCATGTTTTGTCCAGATTGAATTACAGTGAACTTCTTTTAGCTGGTGATCTGAACTGGGACTGGCTTAAATCAGTTTCTGATGATTTTAAATCTTTCTGTGATTCTGTTATTCTTACCCAGTTGGTCAATTTACCTTTGAGTCAGTGGGAGCTGTTTCTGTGAAACCCTGCACAGACCGCCCAATGTACACTGGTGAGCCTTTTAATTTTGTACCTTTCTCCGTTCAGGAAATTCATAAAGCCCTAAAACTTTGGATCATAGAGAACTTCTGGACCTGATTTAATAGATCCTTACTTTTTAAAACTGGCACCAGATTTCATAGTAGAGCCTATTGCAATCCTTTTTAACCTTGTAGTGAAAAAAATGAAATTCCCTTGCTTTGGAAATCAGCTTTTGTTTTCCCTTTATTTAAGGGAGGGAACCCAGTGATTTTAGCCAACTATAGACTAATATCTAATCTGTCAGTGCTGGCCAAAGTTCTTGAAGTTCTAGTGAGTGAGCAAGTAAAGACATTCTTACATTCCAATGCTGTTTTACAGTAAGGAAAGCATATCAAAATCTGCCAGCTAAATCAGAACCAAACAATTTATTCACCAATATGTTTGTAAAGGTGTGTAATAACATGCTTTAAAATGTTGAAGTTCAACTCCCGTGCGAAACCCTGAAAAAACCTGCTCAAATTAGGGTACCGATAAATAATTGACGAAAAATTAATTTTTTAAAAAATCGGGCCTTAAGTAGCTTATGACGGGTCAAATCAGGTTTTTTCATGATTCTGAGTTGATTGTTAACATTTATATTTCACCACAAACACTCCATTGATGAAACAGGCCACACTCATGTTTACATTTACATTCACAGTAGCTTTTATTTTACATACTTATATAACACTCAGAGTTATTTCTCATCCACAATGTCAGAAGCTTCAAGAGTCATTGTGTATGTTATGCTTTTACACACCTTTACAAACATATTGATGAAGAAATTGTTTGGTTACAATTTAGTTGGCAGATTTGTGAAATAGCTCATGAAAGGCCCTTACTGTTATCAAACTATCAATCAGGCTTCAGAAAAAAACACCATCACAGCTGCAATGAAGGTTGTAAATGACATTATTGTTGCACTTGACAATGAACAGCATTGTGCATCACTTTTTATTGATCTGTCGAAAGCGTTTGACACTGTTGGCTATGATATTTTAAAACTTAAAATCTCGGTGCACAGAGTCCCTTGGTTTGCAAACTATCTTAGATAGGTATTAGAACCCAGTGCATTAATTAATTTGTTCCTGTCCACAAGGGGGTGCTGCAGGGTTGTGTATTAGGTCCCCTTTTATTCATTATTTATATCAATGATCTGGGTCTAAATGTGTCAGATGCTAATTTGCATTTTTATGCTTATGACAGTTATTTACTGCTGT
>NW_007577758.1:949857-951963 GCF_000690725.1 Stegastes partitus
TGATGCGCAGCTTAGCCGGGAAAAGTAGCGCCGGGTGGTATCCTCGCTTGTACAGTTCTGCCATGG
This sequence comes from Stegastes partitus, assembly GCF_000690725.1. NCBI lineage: Eukaryota > Metazoa > Chordata > Actinopteri > Pomacentridae > Stegastes > Stegastes partitus. The sequence goes on from NW_007577758.1 coordinate 949,924, forward strand.
GATCCCGGTATTCGCTGCGCAGCTTCATCACGTCGGGGCTGTAGTCTTCATAAATGCGGATCGGGTGGCCTCTGTAGGACAGGTTTCCCCTTTTACGTGCTTCACGGATGATCAGGTCCTTAATTCGGAATCGATGCAAACAGAGGAGAACAGGACGAGGTCTCGCCCCCGGAGCAGGCTTGGGCGCGAGGGTCCGATGGGCTCGGTCTATTTCAGGAGGCGAGGACAGCGTGTCTTGACCGAACACTTCAACCAAAAGCTCAGAGAAGAAGACAGTTGGGCGGGGGCCTCCGAAATTTTCAGGTAAGCCAACAATTCGGACGTTATGGCGTCTACTTCTTCCCTCCAGATCCGCCACTTTCTCCTTTAGCCAGTCATTCTCTTTCTGCAGGGCAGTTTGCTTGACCTCAAGCTCCGTAAGGCGGTGATCAATTGTAGTTGCGTCTTCCTCCAGTGATGTGATGCGAGCACCGTGATCACCGATTGTAGCATTAATGTGGTCAAGTTTCGGGGTCAGAGATTCAAATGACGACTTGAATTCAGCTGCGAGATCCTCTTTATGCTTGGCTAGTAGCGAAATGATATCCTCCACCGTTAAGCTAGCATTAGCTTTAGCAGCGATCATGGGAGCCGGTGGGGCGTCTTTTTCGCTCTGTTTCCCCTTGTTCCTGGACATGGCTTGTGGAAATTGCAAAAGTAAAGCCCAGGGAATACTTGACATTCAAAAAGCCGAAGCAGTGTAGAAACAAATTAGGGTTGAAGAGGAAAAAAGGCAATCCAATGCGGGAGCAGGTTAAGCGTGCGACTACTCGTCTCGCCTCATACCCCGGAAGTCGCATTTTTATGCTTATGACAGTTATTTACTGCTGTGGATCAACTCTTGTACAGGTTTTTAAATCCCTGCAGAAAGCCTTTGATGCTGTCCAGCACTAATTACTTCACCTGAAGCTTGTTCTCAATGCAGACATGACTAAGTGAATGCTGTTCTCCGATTCTAGGACCTGGCCACAAATTATTCCCTCAGTGTCTACATTTGAAGGAAATGAAATAGAGGTGGTTCACGTGTATAAAGAAATACCTAGGTGTCTGGATCAGTTTTTTTTTACTTTTATGGGTCATTGAATGTAGGTTGACTGTCAGAATGTCAGAAAGTTTTTATTCTAAAGGTTACACAACCCATCTGTTTCTTTACACATCTGCACAGGCCAACAACAGCAATATACCATCTTTTACCTACTAAGGGCAGCACACTTTCTATTTCTTTGTTGTCACTGCAGTGATCAGGGCTGTACTACAAAGCTAGTTCAACAAAGTCAGTATAAGTTTTTATGAATAAATAAGTCAACCCTGAGTTTCTGAACCTGGCTATGACCATGGCCATATGAACAGACGATTACAAACATAGAGAGGTCCACAGCTGTATATTTCTCACAAGAAGAATCAACTATAATTCTAAGCCAACACGAGGAATTTAGCAATATAAGATATTTAGTAATATAATACAGGCTAAAAGCAACGCAGCTGCTGCAGCCAAAGCCAGTAAGGAAAGCTGGCAAAAAACTGGCAATGCATAGGTTATTAGGTTTAATGTCACTGTCCCATCATTAACGCACCACAATTACCTTCAGGATGAGTAGGGCCCCTCCTGAAATCTCATTGGTCTTTGACGCCAAACGTTCAATAAATGCAACTATGGTGTCTGATGGCAATTGAAAGCAGTAGGATGTGCAGCAGTCACCAAACAGAGAGCTGGTCTGACTCACTGGATGTAGGCTTCAGGTGTAAGCCTGCCCCATGGACACTCATTTCAGAAGGCCTTCTCCTTCCCTTCCACTATCTGTGTGTTTTCAAAATCCACTTCACTTCAGAAAACAACAACAACCTCCAGGTAGCACTCTACCATGCTGAAAATGTTAGGTTTTGTACAGGGTTTGGATCGTGCACTAAAGGAGCCCTGCAACCTTATTTTTTTCTTTTATTTGAGTGATCAATTTTAATGGCAGAACTTGCAAATCAATCAAAACAATTAAACCTGTCACT
>NW_007577758.1:952958-954129 GCF_000690725.1 Stegastes partitus
TTGATAGCTGAGATTCTACTGGCCTATATGTCGTAACTATGCTCGTCAGGAAATGTCACAGGATTTAAGTGGTCCCTGAGAATTCTTACCTTCCTCTTTGAATACTGGCGCACCACAGGATCTTCTGACCCATCAGTTTCTAAAAGAACTGGGTCAGTAGGTGGTGTTTTACCCCAGTGAGAAATGAACCACCAACACAGTCCTATAAACCCATGGTTAAACTCAAAGTTACCTCACTTACCCCAAATCCTTCCTCTTATACAGGCCTTAGGACTTCTTCCTGGATGTCAGTACCCGCTGTGTGCCTATTAGCTCACTTGTCTTCCAATGAGAAATGCTCATAGTTTCAGACACGTGAAAACTGAAGTCATGTATGATTCAGATAGGCAAATGAACAACCCAGCTTAGGAGCTTGAAGTAATTGTACTTGAGCCTAATTTAATGGACACTGAAATATTTAACAATGTCATGTGTACTGAGAATCCACAAACTGCCACATCACTGTTGTTTCATCATTGCCCCTCATCTTACTGCAAACGTAGTCCTTGTCAGGCTAAGAATTCCTCAAGCACATCAAAGTTTACTTCTTGTGTGTTGTATGACTAAATAACAATGTGGATCGGTGCTCCAACCAGTGACTCATCTGTAGACATCAAACATCCAGCTCAGCCTTCCCTTTTCTGTTTCAGTGAACCTGAAATGACTCGATCTGTTAGACTTATCCCCTTATATTTCCACAGAAAGAAGACAGCAGTGGGCATGCTTTGACACTTGGAAGGAAGCAAGATGAGACCAAAAATGTTAATTATGATTTTATGGATTATTGTGATGTAATCCACAGTTTCAGCATAGTTAAGATATGCTTTAGAGTACAGTTCATTGTTTAATGAACAATTCAATGAACACTTACTAATTCTGTCACACAAAGCAAAATGGTGGTCTCAGCCTGGTCCAGACTTCTGAGTGACTGCCCCCATTTTGAGATGAATTTAATGACATCTTAAATTATCATGGACTCTCATCCTTATTTCAGAAACATTCACGGTGCCAAAATAAGTACAAACTGCTGTCTGCCCTCGTCTCCCTTTGTTGCATTCGAGCCACACGGCACAGCAAAATATGTGTTTGCATTTTGTGTTTTAGTTCTCAGTCGTATGCCTCCTGTGATTGG
>NW_007577758.1:954632-986485 GCF_000690725.1 Stegastes partitus
GATTTTGTAGTCAGAGATTTCAGTGTTGTGTGCCTCGCATTAAATAGCAAATCAAAGAAAACTTAAACAATTCAACTATCAGACAGCTTCACAAGGATGATGTCAACAGCCTTCAAGGGTGCTCTTCGCAATACTTCAAAGACAAAACTATTAATGTCATATAGTTCACCAAGTAGCTTGTTTCCATTCTTTGGTCCATGACGTTTGATATGAGGTGACTGGTCATACATGTCAGTGTGTTGCAGGTTAGCAAAGACAAAGCAAACCAGATGAAGATGAAGAACTAAACTAAACTAAACACTTATATAGCACTTTTCTACCTTAGCGGCACTCAAAGCGCTTTACAATGTGTTTCTCATTCACACACACATTCATACACTAATGGCAACAGAGCTATCATGCAAGGTGCTGCCTGCCATTGGGAGCAACTTTGGGTTCAGTGTCTTGTCCAAGGACACTTCGACTGTGGAGGGATGGGGGATCGAACCACCAACGTTGCAATCACAAGAAAACCGCTCAACCACCTGAGCCATAGCTGCAACTAACAAGCTCTAACTTTGTATCTTACTACTGGAAATATTGATCAATTTGGTGAAACTTGGAAAGGGATTCCTGTATGCTTTGGCATTTGAAAACCAGACAGTAATTTTGACTATTATATAGCACACAATTTCAGCACAGCTGTGTGCAATTTTCCATTCTCTAACAGGAAAAAAGCATCAGATCCAGGGCACCATGGGCCTGTACAGCCGTTAAAGTCATATCTCATCAAGTGTCCTTGTAGTGCAGTATGCATTGATGTGACAAACAGGTCTTAAGCAAATATAGTCCAGTTGCCTACAGTCTCCTCCTACTGATAACCTGGAATTGACAAATTGCCATAAAATCTGCAAAGTAACATAAACAAATTAAAATATAAAACACCAGACAAGTATTGACATAAGAATTTACCCTCTTTTAGTCAGTATTTAATAGATGCACCTTTGATCACAATTACAGCATTCAATGTGGACCAGTCTCAATCAGCCTTGTTCATCTCAATGCAGTAATTTTTGTCACATTCTTCTTCAAACTCTGTCAGGTTACATGGGGATCATGAGGGCACAACTCTTTTCAAGTCCAGTCCCAAATTCCCAACTGAATTCAGGTCTGACTTGGTCACTTCAGAACAATTATCTTGTTGTCTTTTAACATTTTCTGTGTAGCTTTCACTGTAGGCTTCAGGTCATTGTCTTACTGGAAAACAAATCTTCTCCCAAGTCACAATTCTGTGGCAGACTGAATCAGGCTGTTCTCGAGGATTTCATCTATACTTTGCTGCATTTGGTTTACCCTCTACCTCTACAAGCCTTCCAGGGCCAATTGCCAAGAAGCCTCCCCACATAATGATGCTGCCCCCACCATGCTTCACAGTGTGGATGGGGTGTTTGTGATGATGTGCAGTCTTTGATGTCTGCCAAATGTAGTGTGTAGTCTAAGCAAAATTTAGGTTGATTCAGAGCAAATAATCTTCTTCCAGTTGACTTCAGACTCTTCCACATGCCTTCTGGCTAACTAGTTGAGATGCATTATGAGCTTTTCTAAAGTATTTTTTCGTTGCGACTCTCCCATAAAATTTTGGCTGATGAGTAACCTAGGTGACGGCTGTTGGTTGAGCAGTCTCTCCCATCTCAGCCGCTGAAGCTTGTAACTCCTCCAGAGGAGTCACAGGTGTCTTGGTGGCCTCCCTTACTAGCCTCCTTCATCCATATGACAGTAGATTTTTTCAGTGACCTTCCGCATACAGATGCTGAATGTGGTTCATGTTGAAAAATGTGTAATACCTCCATTCTACATTTATCGGGTAAGTGGAATGGAGGGCAAAAAGCTTTTTCCTTTGCTTGGAGATAATACATAAAGTACTACCTATATGATTTGTATGTGAGTTCACTGGTTAAGGTCAACCTGTTTTACAAAGACCCAAGTGTCATTAAAAGGTTAAATGGTAAATGGTGTGCACTTATATAGTGCTTTTCTGCCTTAGTGGTACTCAAAGCACTTCACAATGTTTTCTCATTCACCCATTCACACACACATTCATACACCAATGGTGACAGAGATGCCATGCAAGGTGGTGCCTGCCATTGGGAGCAACTTTGGGTTCAGAGGTCGAGGATCTAACCACCAACCTTGTGGTTAGAGGACAACCGCTCCACCACCTGAGCCACAGCCACCAGGTTGCAACAGTCAGTGCATATTGTAGATTCATTTAAATGGTAAAATGTTTTAGGGCTAAAATAAGGAATACACATAACACACACTGGCTCAAATAACAAAATAATATAAAATACTTCCAAACTTGCAATCTGTGTCTTGCAATCTGTATTTTTTCTGGAACTCACTTTGTTTATTATTTCATGCCACTCTTCCTGAAACATACTGCACACTACGTACTGCAGAGGTTGTGCTGTAGTTTGACAAAACAGCCCAGCAGGGATGCCTCCCAGCTGATATTTAATAGAGCAATTATATTTATATTTTCTCTTCATTTTCTGGTTTTAAATATTTGTCTGGTTTTGAAAACTTACAATTGCTATATATCTTATTTATTAAAACCACCAGTAGGCTCTTTTTAGTTTTGTCATTCTATGTCCTTCCTCCACGTACAGCCAATAGATGTATAGCAGTCTCTGTTGCAGACGAAAATCATTTACCACTTTGTCAACTGAAATTGTTTTATTCAGTTCAGTTCAAATAATTATGGTCACAGCTGCGTTGTACTGATACTGCTGCTGTAGGTCATATTTTTTGGATGTGTCACTCTTATTTTAGTACAGTCATCAGCATGTAAGTAAATCACCTAAAATGCCTTGTAGTACATACAACAATAAGGCTGCACAACTGACAACTCACACTGTCTTTAGATCAGTAGTAAGTTCAGTCTCTTGCTAGTCGAAGTAATTTGTCCAGATCAGCACAGAGTTAGCCAATACAGGCAGTGTGTATATAAGGTGATCACTGAAATACAATTATGTACACCTGCGATTTGCAATTAGTTCAGTTGCTTGATATGGTTTTAAAAGCTGTGAACACCAGAACTTCCTCAGGGCCTGTGGGCTGGGTCAATATTCTTCTGCATCATGGCTCCACATGGAAAAGAATTGCCAGACGAATTGAAAAATTTGTGACACTTTACAAAGATGGAAAAGGAGACAGGAAGACTGGTGAGCAACTAAAAATCAGTGGAAACAGATTTGCAGGAATAATTAGGAGGTATCTGAGAATGAGCCATAGTACCATTTATCAGTTGGAGCTGAATCTCAGTCTACCAGAAATTAAACTATGTGTGAGATAGCTCCTGTACATTTGTTTAATGACGCAATAGGAGAAGGTATTAAGGTCTCACTCAATGTTTCTATTTATCAGATAGTTGAATAAGCATACAGAGCTCTGGATCAAACTTCTCACCTTCGCACCAACAAAGTTAATGTCAGGGCACGAAGTCTGACTGACTGACTCTCCCTGATCCAGTGTATTTATACTATTACATGACAATGTGCACAGAATGTGTTGCAACTAGCTGATTGGCTCCTCAGTGTCCTTGGGCCTTCTTCCACCATCTCATAGGTGCAGAAACTTGCCACTCTGCACCCAACTGTTGAGCACCCTCAGTTTCTCCCTCCTGCAGATACGTGCTTGTGACAGAGAAATATACACAAACCACCAAGTCCTGTCTCCACTTACTCATGCTGCAATTGTTTATAAGTTATGTTGATTATGCCTTCGTTTTACGAAAGATAATCATAAGAGATTAAGACAATAATAAGAGATTATCAAAACATGAATGTAAAATATATGATCCAAACAATCACAGTAATCATTCTTCTAAAATCATCACATGGACAGTCCCCTGCTTGAACAGTCTAGCTCTGAACAGCAGGCAGACATGTGCTTGGCACAGCAGATATGATCTGACGTCGGAATTATTGTGACAGCTCAGCCAGTGTGAAGGACACTTCATAATGTTGACCTCCATCTACAGCATACAAGGAAAAAAAACACAACTGCTTACTCTTTTGCACTAAATTATAAAATGACCATGAAAAGAAGGATGATGTATATAGGGAGCACATCTTTTGGTCAGACAAGTCCAAGATACATTTTCAGCTCAGATGGGATCTAACATGTTACCTACTACCACAGTGAATGCATAGTCCTGACAGCAAAGCACAGAGGTGGGAGTGTGATGATAAAGGGCTGCATGAGTGTAAAGGGTGTTGGGGAGATGCCACCATTTTATTTATAACCGACTGTAAATTGTCTCATACTATGAGATGTATACAATCACAGTGGACTATGGACTATGGGCCTACAGTTCCTCCTTGAGCTTGTTTGTTGGCTGTCTTGTCCTTTCCGTCACATCTTCAATATGATTACACTGCTGTCTAAAGCAAATTTCTATATGCTGAGTGTGCTTTCAGCATCCTAATACAGGTCAGCTTAGCTTTTCAGCTCAAGGTTGACTCCGCTCCAGCAAGTTGACTGTAATGTTATCCAATAAAATCAATTGATTGTGGTGACCTTCAAATACAGACCTGCCTGTCCACAGATGAGTGAAATGCGCAGTCACTGACATGTTTGATAATTGGATCAAGGCAAGGCAAGGCAAGGCAAGGCAGGTTTATTTGAATAGCACAATTCATACCCGAGGTAATTCGAAGTGCTTCACACAAAAGTATAAGAAGACAGATAAAATCAGTCCACTGGCTCTCCACAGGGCTGTGTGCTAAGCCCCCTATTCTACACCCTCTACACCCACGACTGCACCCCCACCCACCTGAACAACACCATCATCAAGTTCGTGGATGATACCACGGTGGTGGGGCTCATCTCTGGAGGAGATGAGACCATGTGCAGAATGGAGGTGGAGCGACTGTCAGTCCGGTGCACCATCAGCAACCTCATCCTGGACACCTCCAAGTCGAAGGAACTGATTGTGGACTTCAGGAGGTGTAAACCGGACATTCAACCCATCACTATAAATGGGGACAGGGTGGAGATCAGAATCAGAATCAGAATCAGAAAAAACTTTATTTATCCCTGAGGGGCAATTAGGTGGGCAAAGAGTGACACATTAAAAGAGAGCAAAAGAAAGAAAAACAACATTGTTTATGGTGCCAGACTTCAGGTTCCTGGGTACCTACATCAGCAAAGACCTGACCTGGACTGCAAACTCCACTTCAGTCCTGAAGAAGGCACAGCAGAGACTCTACTTCTTGAGGATTCTCAGGAAGAATAATCTAAGAACTGAGCTCTTGGTGTTCTACCGCTGAACGGTGGAGTCGGTGCTGAGCCATGGCATCTCGCTGTGGATCTCCAGCTGCACTGCAGCAGGGAGGAAGCAGCTCCAGAGAGTCATAAACACTGCCCAGAGACTGACTGGCTGTCCTCTTCCATCTCTGGAGGAGATTTACAGCACCCACTGCCTCAGGAGAGCCTACAGCATCATCAGGGATCCCTCACACCCCGGCCACCACCTCTTCAAACTTCTACCCTCAGGGAGGCCTTTCAGGGCAAAACAGACAAGGACAAACAGACTAAAGAACATTTTCTGCCCAACCCTGTGGTCGCCATGAACACCGCAAATTCCCATTAACCATTCTTCAATGTGAAATAGAAAAATCTCTGTTCATACACCAAATGCAATACTCCTAGTGCAATAATTTATTGAAAGCAATATCCCGGTTGTTTTTATTTTTGATTTTATATTAATATTTTTTATTCCATATTCCTTTTTTTCCATTCTTCATCCCTTTAGTCATGTGAATACTCGTGTGAAAATGTCTCCTCAAACTGTTCGGACCTTTTGCATGTGGTAAAACAAGAGATTGGCAGCATGAAAGTTTAGTTGAAAGTCTGCAAAAACGTGATGCTCTGTCATGCTGCAGAATAAATTTGGGACTGACTGTATTGAGTATTAGACTTTTTTAGTGTGCACACCTCTATAAGCAGTAGGTCAGGAGGGAGCACAGCTGTAACAGGCTTAGGAAACCAGCAGTTATACGTAGTGGAGGGATTCCAGCGAGATCACAGTGCAGCAATGAATGATAATAATACTTAACCTCAATACAAGCACAGCAATGACAGTGGATTAAATTAAAAATGAGTCTGATGTCTATGGAGCTGAGAAGGTCATGGCCTGTTTGGACAGTAGCCCAGAGTTTTGTGTGTCCATAAACCAACAACTGCCACCAATCAGGTGCTCCATCACTCTGAATACTAATCCTCTGCTGTAGACTAAATAGAGGACACAACAATATGTTGGATTTCTATTTTGCTTGGCTACAGCCCAAAGGCCACACGAAAGGAAAAAATTAAAATGTACCTTGATTTAACTAATTTGTTAATAACTGATTCCCCCAAGGGCTGGAAGGTGGCGCAGTTGGTAGCACTGTTGCCTCGCAGCAAGAAGGTTGTTTGGAGTTTGCATGTTCTCCCCGTGCAGCGTGGGTTCTCTCCGGGTTCTCCGGGTTTCTCCCACACAGTCCAAAAACATGTTGAGGTTAATTGGTGATTCTAAATTGTCCGTAGGTGTGAATGTGAGTGTGCTTGGTTGTCTGTCTCTAAGTGTAGCCCTGCGATGGACTGGCGACCTGTCGAGGGTGTCCCCTGCCTTCACCTTAAGTCGACTGGGATAGGCTCCAGCCCCCCCGCGACCCTAGTGAGGATTAAGCGGTGTATAGAAAATGGATGGATGGATGGATGATTCCCCCAACATGAACAGACAGAGTGTTTTAAGTTTGTTAGTCTCGCATTTGAATTTCTAAAATTAGTTTAAAGTAAAAGATTTTATTCAAGAAATTATGTGAAAATGTCCCATCCTGGGCTGACCCTAGAGTTCACTTAGTTGAACAGGCAACCCATGAACAGGGCTATAGTTCCCCGACGCAGTGATCGTGGGTTCGACTTCCACTCACGACCTTTTGCTGCAGGTCTCTCCCCATTTGCCTCCTTTTCCTGTCTATCTCTACTGCTCTAAAATAAAGGCAAAAATATTTTTTTAATAAAAGAAAAAAAAAAAAGAGACTGTCCCGTCCTGTCCTCATGTGGTGTCCTCTCTGGTGGTTAGCAAAGACCCCACCAACCTGACAGCACTTTATAAGGTACGGTGAAGGCTGAATGACAGCAGGTGCTTTGAGATTCATACCAAGGTGGTTCTTACATGCATCACTACCACTTCATCTCACATTTTGCTTCGATGCAACTTTCAGTGGTCATAGCGGAATGAACAGATGCTTTTCTCTCCTCTTTTTTTTTCTCCTTATCACGCTGTTAAAACAATCATCATGCCGTGGAAAAGATGAATGCTGATAGCTTAGTGGTCTAGGTCAGGGCTTGTTCAGTTTGAATCCAGGTCACAGTGTTTTCTACACAGTCAGCCTACCTCATCATGATTTCCATCACTTTCTGCTTTATGCTGATATTGATTCTAATGTAAAATATTTCTAAATGTGCCTTTATTCCCATGTCAGAACCGGCATTTTTATAACGTCGTTCTGCTGCTAAATCTTTAACTTCTATGTTTTTGTTTCAGCAATGGCTCAAATTGTTTTTTTCTCCAATGCTTACATTAGATTCAAGAAAGAATTGAAATTCTAATGTTTAAAGGTCAAAAAAATACATTTTGTTTGCTACAATAATGTGTTGAGAGGCTGTCATGACGGACTGCAGCCTGCATGTGTGGACACAAGACTTCCTCACTGGTGATCATTTAACACACGGAGCTCACTGTTACAGTCAGATTAATGCCAAATGTCGATGCCTTCAGGGTCGTGGAAGTTGTGGTTAGGTACAGTATGAGGCATCACAGTGGCCTGCTTATACTGCTGGCCCAGAAATCAACTGTGAAAAAGCGCAATCTTTTATCATATACCCCAATTGTGTTTGTTAAAATGAGCACTAAATTGTTTTGTGTTTGGGTGCAGTGGAACACAGTCTTAAAAAATCCTGCACATCCCCTAAAATCTCAGTGCGTCAGTTTTACAGGTTAAACAAAGCAGATATACAGCAGCTTTTTATTCAGTTAGCTTTACAGGTGCTGGTAGGGAGGCTTTATTACCTTTGGACAGAGCGAGGCAATCCCAACACTTGAAAGATGACACCTCTGGTTCTGAAAAATGGAGACTTAAACCTGCATTCTTTTTTTTATTTATTTTTTTTTACCACCAGCTGGGGAACAACTGAAAGAATGAGCTGAAAGATGCCAAAATGCTCCTTAAAGCTGAATGAAATTGGAGGGTTGGATTGTAATTCTTGTTGGGTGCAGTATTCAGTATAAATGCACACTTCAAGCCTTTATTCAAAATTTGTTTTTATTTGACTATCCTGGTAGTATGGTTGTTGTGACATGTGTCTATAGTAGAAGTTCATGTGGTTCTTCTATGCAGTTATATACAGTTGGAAAAAAGTTTACATACACTTGCAATAACTAATGGCAGTCTTGTCATATTTCCAGGAGACCTTTAATAAATCTATGAAAAAAAACCAAAATGCAAATTGTTTTTTTTTGTTGTTGTTTTTTTTTTTCACAACAAAGATGCATGTGTTTCACTGATTTCATTATAATAAAAAAAATGAGTTTTAGGTATCACTGGAAACTCAGAACTGTTATGATACATTTGGTCTTCACAAGTGTATGTAAACTTTGGTTCACAAGTGTACATTATTGTATTTTTAATGAATTGTGTGTCTTCTCTCTCCTGTAGTTTGTGTTTCGTCCTCTCTGTTCTCTCTGCAGGTATCTTATCTCTGGAGCTGCACAGGTCTGATCTGCAGCTACTGGTTTTACTAACCTGCCCAGTTTATGTTCTCTAGTAGGTTGTCTGTTTGTCTCTGTTTTCCTGTTGTCTTTCCTCTTCACTGTCACCCCAACCAGGCGAGGCAGATGACTCTATACATAACCATGATTTGACCTGAAAATGGTAAATTTCGGCAAATGAAATGTGTTGGCTAGATAGGGAAAAAACTCAAACCAAAACATGAGGGTTTTGAGTGTTTTCTTGTTTGACATTAGTGCTAGATTACTTTCAGGCAAACACAATTAACAAAAGTATTTTCTATAAAGCATTAATTTGATAGTCTAAATTGAATTGCAGGATGTGCAACGAAATAACAAATGGTGAAAAGAAAAAACCCAGTGGAGACCATGGTTACCTTCTGTTCATGTTAAACCTCACAGCAGATGAAAAACATTCTATAAAGAACCTCTCTATTATTCCTGTGTTTCAGCGCCAATGCTACTGAGGTCCTGATGGACGAGTGGAAAAGGCTACCTATTAGTGATGCTCTTAGAAAAACGTGAATCACAGGAAGAAGCTGTGCTAATGGAATCTTCTAAACTGAAATAGCGTAACAGAGACTGGCAAAATAATAAGCATAACAAGGTCTTAAAGATAGTAGTTAATGCCACTTTAACGGCTCACCAAAACTGAACCATGCATGGCTTGGCCCACACTGTGAAAAAAGCTCAGTAACAAACTACAAATCTGGCAAAAAGTATGCCAGCAAAAGTACCTTAAAAAACACTGGCATTCTGTAATATTTAATAACGATGAAATCAGTTTATAAAGGGGGGCAAACATCAGACCAAATTACAATGTGAAAAAAAAAGTTTTTCTGGACATTGTAGTTTTTACTTGTTTTTTTTAATTGCATTTTTACATTTATCATTAACACATTTCAAGTTATTGTTTGTAAAGGGAAAATAAGGGAAATATATGAAATAAAAAATATTTAACGTTTTTCAGTCTTTAGTATGCATAGTTTCTCTCCTACAGTCTTGGCTTGCTTTGTTTCATTATTTTTAAGTTAACATATAGATTAATATTTTTTTTCCTGTGATTTCCTTGTTATTATCTGTAGTTAAACAAAACGGGCAAAATTACAGTAAACCGTTGAAAAAAATGAACCAAGGACTTTCATTTTTCACAGTGTAGTTCATCCTGTCTCTACATTGACGCAAAACCTCGTTGGACACATTAGTAACGTTAATGGGATCAGGTCTGGTGTGGTGTGGATGCTGACAGGAGCTGCGGTGTCTCATTACATTTATCCAGACAGAGTTATAATTAGAAGTCTGGTCGGAGCTACGGCTTTATTAACGTGATGCTCGTGGCCGCGCCCACACTGACGCAGCGCGCCGCCGAGCGGTCCGCTGCTGAGGCTGAAGACTAGAAGAGGCTCCAGCTGGAGGATGCTCACTGGCAGCAGTCTGACTCGGAGGAACACAGTTGACTTGTTTTATCACTCTTGGAAACACTTTGCTCCACGACACCAAGGATATACATGTGAGTTTGTTGTAGGTGTTTACTGCATTTACAAATGTGTGTATTTATTGTTGCATTATTAGATATGCAAGTAGGCATGCCGCAATGTGTTGTACTTGTTTAATTATCTCTGTTGCTCTTTACCTAACATTAAAATAACCGTCATTATGCGAATTAGAAGCACAGATTAAACCTTTTTATTCACTGCAGATTTCCCGATCACTGTTAAATAATACACTTGTCTTAGAAATAAACATTATTCTCAGAATTTAAGTTTAAGTGAGTTCAGTTTTATCTACACAGTTCACAGCATCAGCCATCTCAGGACACTTCACAAGAGGTCAGACCTTACAATTTGCTACGGAGCTCCTATAAAACTATTTTTCATCTTTTTTTTAACTCCTAAAAGTCTTGAGTGGTTGTGACTGTTGTTGCTTTGACAGATTCAGCTCTGTGCACATAATGTGGTTAGTTAGAGGCAAGCAGTGTCTTTCCACCTCAGTAAGCATCAGAGGGCTCTACCGAGAAGACTTCCTCAATGTCAGCCAATGCATTACTCCAGATTTTTAAAAATGTTTTTGCAAATCTGTGCAGATAAATCTTTTGCATCAAATTCATGCATAAGGCTCATGTATGGTACACTTTGCTTTATCTCCCGCTGGCAAAATCAGCCTCCATGCAGCTCAACAAAATGCTGACTCCTTGGTGAGGGTCAGAAGATGAACGCCTCCTCCTGCCGTGGTCCTCCAGTCATCATGTATCAGCAGAGCTTAGGAGTTGACCTCAATGCCAGCTGGGTGGTTCCTCCCTGTAACTGGACCTCTGTGGACAGCGTTCCGCAGCTGCCTACCTTTACCACAGCGGCCAAAGTCAGAGTGATTGTTACCTTCATCCTGTGTGGCATATCAGCTTTTTGCAATTTGGCTGTACTTTGGGCAGCTAATGGGCACAAGCGCAAATCCCACGTCCGGGTGCTAATAGTCAACTTGACTGCAGCTGATCTTTTGGTTACCTTCATCGTGATGCCCGTGGATGCTGTGTGGAACTTCACAGTTCAGTGGCTGGCTGGCGATCTGGCCTGCAGGTTCCTCATGTTCCTCAAGCTACAGGCCATGTACTCCTGTGCTTTTGTCACAGTGGTGATTAGTCTGGACAGGCAGTCGGCTATCCTCAACCCTCTGGCCATCAGCATGGCTCCGAAAAGGAACAGGATCATGTTAATGGTGGCATGGACGATGAGCGCCTTGTTCTCAATCCCACAGGTAAGGACAGGTGGTACAGGTTTGACAAGACAGGCATTTACAGATTGACTCAACGTTTTTAGGATTCTTTGATTCACAAGAGAAGTGATCGGTAGTGAACAGTGTTGTGTTAAGCTTCCCTTTGTAGCCTACAACTGAAACCTCCTCCATGCGCCATGAATTATCACAGCCTATGGGCCTTTATATCTGGCAGCAGATGATTGCATTTGCATTTGTTATCTGAGCCTCACAGAGGTATTAAACTGGAGGCAACATATGCTAGAAGAAATTAAAATCTGGCTTTTGACATGAAATGAATTCCTCTACAGGGTCTATAAATCTCTGGGCTTTCATATCTCTGAGTATTTATGTATTCACGTAAAATGTCACATTTCCTAGAGGTTCCAATACATACAACCTACCACACGCTATAGAGGGGCCACAAAGTCTCAGTGTCAGAGACTCGTAGCTCAGTTATTTAGTTACATAAGGATGAGGATCCATAATCCTGGCAGTGTAGATGCTTCGCTGTGACCAGTGAGACACGTGGTGGCGTGGCCTGTTCAACTGTTGATCATGTTATGAAATAAAAAGCAGAAGTAATGGCAACATTTTGAAATGTTCAAAAATTCCTTATCAGCTACACATAGAAGATGCAATGAGATTTTGCATTAAAAGGTTTAGTTAATTAATTGAATAATCATTTGACTAAAAAGGTATCTGGAATTATTTTGATTTTCATTGTCCATCCTGCTGCTTCCAGCTTCTCAAGTGTGGAGATTTAATACTTTTCTGTCATATATGACAATGAACTATATGTATTTCAGCTTTTGGACCAGTGAGCTGGCTGGCTTTATGCTTGAAACTGATTTTAAAACAGGGTGTCTGCATAGGGTCTCACACGTTCTTGATGGCACATACAGTATACGAACAGACGAGAATACACTTCTGTGCATTATCACCTCAGTAATTGTGTTATTTTGAAAGTTGCTCTTATGTAAAATTCAGACCTGGATTTACTATATTGAATAAGACTTGTTACAATATTCAAAACACAGTGTAACAAAACAGTACAGCTTTCATCATTGAAATTAAAACGTATTTGTTAAATACTTTATTTTGATGACAGACCTCTCCGTGGAGGATTACTGTGTTGCACGAACTTATAGAGATGTGTTCTGTCTTTCTTCAGGGACTGTTTCTTTCTCCCTGCTCTGTGCTCGAGGGGTTGTCTTGCTCTATTTTTCTCTTTAAAATACACAAAGGTAGGACTGAGCAGAAACAGACATCGTAATTTGCAATATCATTTATTTTAAAGTCAAATGTCAGTCCAACATCCATTGTGTAACAGACATTAAAACATGTGATGGAGCATTATCACATAAGACACCATCAAATGCCTGACTGTCAAACAACCAGGATGGCATGAATTTGTAAAACCATTGTCATGACAATTCAAACTCTAGATCAGACATTGTGCATGATGTGTTTTCTAAATCTTTGCAGTTGATGGCACAGTTTAAAAATGCAATTTCAGTTTGAAATTGATTAATTGTTAAGCCTATCCCAAATATTTTCTATTTGATTTATTTCAGATGACATACTTGTTCAGGTCATAGTTTTCACTTGTTTCTTTTTTAAGAAACACTTGTGTGGTTTTGGCTACTCTGGAAGGTTGTGGCAGTTTTAGGAGGATGGCTACTGCCTCTCTGATTAGTGGTACTATGGATTGTTCTATACATTCTGATTACGACTGCAACTGTGTTTCCACTGATTTTTAGTTGGTTACTCATCTTCCTGTATCCTTTACCATCTGATTTGTCAGTTCTGCTCGAAGTTCTTTTCCATGTGGAGTCATGATGCAGACATGCAGACAGACAAAGCCCATAGGTCTAAAACTGAGAGAGATCTGGTGATCACAGGTCATTCTGTAACCATGTTCATGCAGTTAGGCTGATTGGAAATCACAGGTGTTCTCAGTTTAGTTTTAGTGATCATATATGTAGTCACTTTCAGAGAATCTTAGTAAGGAAAGCTGCACTGACTTTTGTTGCATTGAGTTCCTACTGTGGAGCCTGTAGCTTTATTATTGTAACTCTTAGCTGTAAGTTAGGGGTTAGGGATCTACACTGTACTATGGTTTCAAAAAAGGAAAAAAAAAATGGCTAGAGCTGTATTTTCTTTCCCATAAATACATATGTTCTATGTTGAAGTATCTATGCCTGTTGCTTTCCAGAGGCTTAGCTTAGATATTTAATTCAATTTTATTTATATAGCGTAAATTCACAACATATGTCATCTCACAATACTTAACATAGTAAGGTTACCAATTTAAGCAAAGAACCCAACAATCCAAAGTAGTCTTTGGACTCCCTCTGAGCAAGCGGTCGTCACTCATAGTCCACAAGACATTCCTTCCACAAGAATCCACAAGACTTTCATTTTCTGCATTGTACAGTATTTTGAGTCACATCTGCATATACATTACCTTAAAAAAAAAAAAAAAAAAAAACATCAGATAATGACTGTAACTAACAAAGATTTATACCACTTCATGGATGTAATTGTAATAATTCACAATATGTAATCATAAATTTCTGCGTAAATTATATACTTCTATAAATGTTGTAATGCTGCTTAGTCTTGAAACCAATGGGCTATACAGTCATTGTTATCTTTTTCTTTGTGTATGTTTATTGCTACTTATATAAGGGAGGTATATCCATGACTCATTTGGGCTGTCTTTCTATGCTGTATGCATGCGGAAATTTAAAAAAGACAGGAAACACGGAAATAAAGCAACAAACATGTTTGTGTATTGCTATGTACAGGTTACATTTTTGCATTGTTATATATTTGTATTTGTTTTAAAGTTTCACTTTGGAATAAAACAACAACAGAAAATGCTTTAAGATTGAGAACTTTAATATGTTTAGCAGAGTTTGCTAGAATGTACATTTTCAAAGTTTAATAAATAAATAGGGCTGAAGATTTAAACGGCATTCATGTCCAATTTTCACACAGCGCAGAAATACTACACAATCAATGTCTCTGTTTTGTTTGTTTTTAGCAAAGCATGTAACTGTATAAAATAATGGTAATGATAGTAATAGCAAACCACTGTTGGTTAAGGAGTCAAGTGAACTTTCAAATGTGTATTATATGTGTATTAAACATGTCCACATCTTTAGATTTTGCTATGTATCATAGATGATACAGTACTTACAAGCGTTAAATTTCTAAAATGTTTGTTATTTTTTAATCCAACAGATATTTATTTTCCATAACGTGACCATTACCTATCCAGCAAACTTCACTCAGTGCACCACTAGAGGGAGCTTCATCACTCACTGGCAGGAAACAGCCTACAACATGTTCACCTTCTCCTGCCTCTTCCTGCTGCCGCTGGTCATCATGATCATCTGCTACACCAGGATCTTCATCCAGATCTCCAAGCAGATGACAAAAAAGAACTGTAAGTGCCCAAATTAGTTAGAGGTTCAGTTGTATCTAAAATAGACAGACACCTGATAAAGTCTGGCTCAAAGTGGGGAACATGTCATTGGAAAGACCTGACTCTACCTGTTTGTGACAGTACTCTGTCTAGTCATGCACTTCTGCTCAGGTTCTGATTTCATCCCTTTATCTTTTTCCTGTTATTCTGACCTATCAGTCAGTGGCGGCTGGTGAAATTTTGGTGGGTTTGGGTGGGAGGGCGCAGTCTGCAAATGACCTTTTATTTTAAATCAGAAATTAGAATATGAATAGCATCAGGCACAACTATTTACAGGAATGCAAATTTTCTACCTTTGGAGGATATTTTAATCATAAACTAATTTAACATTATTAAGATTTACCAGAACTAAGTTTCAAAACCATTCATTAAACTTTCATCAATATTTACAGGATCTGTACAGACTCAAAACACACAACATTAATAATAATAAAAAAACACTATTCAGGGCTCCAGACTAACTTTGTCACTGGTAGCAGTGCGACCAACTTTCTCATTTTGTTGCACCTTCCACCTGGTCAAAGGCAAAACGTATGACTTGCTGAACATTTTCTTGTCGATAGACACTGCGATTTACTGATGCTCCCTGAACGCCCCACATAGCAGGCAGCGGTAGCTGCTTGGCGGCTGTGGTGCTCTGACAGGTGTGTGACCAAAAATTACTTTAAAAGTCATAAACTCGGGCGTTCTCATGTCAGATTTGTCCGAGGTTAAACCCAGTTACATGTATTCTACACGCTGTCTTTTCTATGAGCGGAAAAACAGCGAATGCAGGCGCGCTCTGTTTTTCAGGAGAAGACCTCGTTTTTAAGCGTAAATACTGCAGTACAACAAAGTTATAAAAGTTCTACTTTCCACCACTGTGGTCCACACAGCAGCTTCCTGTGCCGGTAACAGCGACACTACTACATGATCATCACGCTCATTAATTCACATTCTCAAAAAGAAGGTCGCAAATGCAGTCTGGAGCTATTTGAAGAAAAACTTGGCTCTTCTCTCTTTCTGCTCAGCAAACTTATCTGTTACTTTTTGGTTGAAGTCACTCATCTCTGTGAGCAGCCTTTTCTCCATTGACAGCGTGGCCGATGCATTAAGTCATCACGACAGTAGCTGTCACCAAGTAGAAGAGCGACAGGAAAGGCTGTGTGACGCTGTCAGATATGTATTTGAAGCACAGTCGTAAGAACATCAAAGGACAGTTTTGATTTCCAACCACAGAAGACAAAAGCAAATAAAGACAAATTAATTGGCTTACAGCAAAAGTGGACGGGTCCGGGACGCACCGAGCTGCGCCCCGAAATCTGCAGCTGCCAATCAGAGTCCGGGCCGAGGTCACATGATCACGAAAAGTTTTTCAAGCTACATACACACTCGTGGCCGACGACCCGCATCTAGGAAGTGTAAAATTAGTAAACACGCAGTGAAGACTAATTTTGAATCTGTTAATAATACAAATACATAAATATCTATGATGACAAAGCTTAGGGGAAAAGTAAGACATTTGCTACTTGTTCCACAGTGTTTGGGGTAAAACCATAAAAGCACCGTTTCCCTTTGTTTTCATCCTGGGATGTTTAACAGTAGCTGGTTTTCAGCTCTCAGGGCTCCAGGTGAAGAATATGGTATTAAAAGTTCAGATATGAAGAATCAGACTGTGTAGAGATTTAAAAGTGATCATCACAATCCTGAACTGAATTCCATAATGAATGGGAAGCCAGTGTAATTCTGCCAGACCAGAGATATGTGTTCCTGCATCAAGTGTTTGTTAGAAGTCCTGCTGCTCAGTTCTGAACCTGCTATAGCTGGGTGAATGTTGCGTCGTTCAGGCAGGAGAATAAAAAGTTTGCAGTAGTCCAGGTGCAAGAAAATTAGGGTGTGTATCAGCGGATCAGTGATGTTTCTGGTGAGAATTGGTTTGATCTTTGCAATATTTCTGAGTTGTATGTGACGTGATTGGACCAGTCCTGATGTGCTGGTTAAAGTTGATGTTGTGATCAAACATTGCTCCCAGGTTTACTGCTGGGTGTGTTGTGCTGGTTAAGAGGGGTCCATGGTGGGGGTGATATTCATGTTTCGCTTGCTGATTCAACAATAAAGTGCATTGCAATCGTCCAATCTGCAGGAAATAAAAGCATGGATGACCTCCCCATGTGTGCATAAAACAAGATTGTTCAGTATTTTTCCGAGAGGTTCATGGAGTGAACGCTATGTAACTGAATTAAGGAGTAATGTATGTACTGCTGAGGTGACGTAAGAGGTTTGATGGTTGTCAAAAAACTACAAAGGAAAGATAAAAATTGCTGGTTGTATTTGTCAAAATGCATGTTCTTCCAGAAACTCTAATACCCAATACAATTTCTATTTCTTCTATAAGCCTATTTCTCAGAGCTCTTACAATCAATTTGATGTCTTAATTGAAATCAAAGAAGGCAGTAAAGCAACTAAACTCCTTCTCTGCTCCAGTGTCTTCCAGTGAACCCCATCTTCGCTGCTCAAAAAACAACATCCCCAAAGCACGAATGAGAACTCTGAAAATGAGCATGGTCATTGTGATCTGCTTCATCGTGTGCTGGACTCCGTACTATCTGCTGGGTCTGTGGTACTGGTTCTTCCCAGATCACCTGGAGGGAAAGGTCTCTCACTCCCTCACCCACATTCTGTTCATCTTCGGGCTTTTCAACACGTGCCTGGACCCCATCATCTATGGCCTCTTCACCATACCCTTCCGGAGGGGGCTGAGGAACTGCTACCATAAAGCCACAGTAATGTCCAGCCTGGAAACTAACATGGTGATAACGAAGTCCCTGAAGTGTACTACAGCCACTTTACCCACTAAAAGAGGGATTACTGCTGATGAAAAGGACAACAGCTGTGAACAGATGGAACCAAAATTCACTGACAGCAGAGTCTGACTGGGCTCATGCAGGGGGGAGGAGGGCTACTTGGCCCATTTCAGCACTGTATTTAGCAAAATATGATAAAATAACAGGACAAGCTGCTTAATGTCTCTGTCTGATGAACTGGTTAGTTAATATTAATTCATCTTCTTTAGGGTTTTTGTTTACTACACATTTGTTTCTCAGTCATTACCAACATGCATGTGTTTGTCTCCACATGTGATTTTGTGTGCCTGAGGATGACCATCTCAGTTCAACGTTACATAACCTCTTTATAAACACAGCAAACCTGTTTGGAGCTGTTTGATGGTTTTTATGTTGTATTACCGGCTCCCATTTAAAGTGTACTGAATACAATATACATTAACCAGGCTCTGCAAACAGCTCCAGCATTAAAATGGTGAAGAAAAGACATAATTGCCAGGTTACACAACAGTGCTGCCTGTGTTCTGTTACACCGACCTAGAAGTCTGTCAGAGAGCCTGAATGACTGTTAATGTTTCTAAAGGTGCAAATTTTCATTTAGACATACAACAAGACAGAAGTTGATGTTGCAAAAAGATATTATCCAGCCTATTGCCGTAGGAAAAACACAGAGTATACTGACCTTAATTTTTAAGTCAGAAGTTATAACATTATATGTGCAATGAAGAAAAAGAAGAATTCAGTTCAGTTGCGCTGTAGATGTCGTAGAAACAACATACAAAATCCCCCTGAAGTCACTCCAGCAGACCTGAGTGTGTAACTACAATCATCTCTTTTACAGCCAACACCTTGATGTGTTCTAGTATGAAGCAGACTGTGTAAATAATTCTAGTAGTGACAGTGTCACAGTGAGCGAGTCTGCACAATGCCACAATCCTGAAACTCAAACGACTCATTATTTATGGCTGTTTACGTTAAAAACGCTCCAAGTGAAAAAAGAAGTTCCACATTTTACAGCACTCGAGTAGAACAGACTGAAGAGATCTATCTTTTGTCCTTTTTTTGACAGTGTTTTCCTTTACAGCATGGAACATTATAGAGCACGATTGCATGTCACTTTTATGTAGATTAAACTGATTGTTAAAGGCATATTCAACATTTGCAGTTGCTAATATATGGATTATGTAAACAATCTGCTGTTTGTTATCTTAATTTCACACTTGTGCAATTTCACACACAAAGTATTTTTAATAAAATAATTGTTTGTCTAAAAAATGTCAGAAGTTGGTAAAAATTGAGTGTTCATAGTTCTAAGAAATCCCAAATGCAAATCACAAATCAAAAATAAAAAGAAAAGGAAAAAAAAACCAAGGACGGGAAAAATTACATGCTTGAAGACTGCTAAAATTATATGTGTTTATAATAAACCTAAAGCCATTTAAGAATTCAATTCAATTCAATTTTATATTAACTTTCTATTTTATTCCCTAATTATTGTTAATACATTACTTTTACATGTGAGTACAGCTGGAGGTGTAATGATTATGTGCTGTGGAAGAATTAGCTTAGAACACACACACACTAAACGCTGCTGAAATCTGAAGGTGATACATCTGGCTAACTAATGTGTTCAGGAAGCAAAAAAAAAATGAGATAAGTTTAAAATGAGCTTCATGCAATAAACATTAAAGTCTCAATCCTATTTTTCATATAAATTAAAATAATCAGTCAACTAATACACAACTGTATTACAGTTTTTCTCAACTGTTTACACACAAATTCTGGTACTTGAGACACAATGACCACACCATATAACTCATGCACCAACCCCCTGAACCAATTCTACTAAACTACAAACACAATTCCTGCTTTACACTCAAACTGCAGTTCTAAAACACACTTTTTCAAAACACTAAACACAATTGTCTGCATTTGGCACAATTTTCATGAAGAAAATCTCTTGTTTTCACAAGGAACACACTGTCATTCAAAATTCTAAAGTCAATTGCCCTACTATGCACACTGACTCATCACATGGGAAAACACCTGCCCCACTGTTTTACAATTAGCAATCAGAGCTTTAGCATAAAAGGGCAACAGGACGGTGAGCTCTTCTGTTCTGAGGCAATGGATGCCAACATTGGAAACAGAGGCAGAGCCAGAGGAGTGCGAGTAAGAGGAGGAGGACGGAGAGGATGAGGACGAGGAAGGCCAAGGACTGTAATCTCTGATGAGATCCGAGCCACTTTGGTTGACCGTGGTCTAACAATGAGGGAAGGCTGGGCAAAGGGTACAGCCAAATTTGAGCAGGTACACTGTAGCATCTGTCATCTGGACTTTCCGAAATGAGAATAGGTAAGAAATCTACTCTCACTAGAAAATTGTGGTACTGCATATCAATACAGTACTCAGTGAGTACAGTAGTACAGTATTGCCTGTGGACTGTTCTGTAAGACTAAGTATTTAGGAATTGTATTCCTACTTTGTATTCCTACACAGTATTTACAATATTTTACTATTTGTATTTCAGAACTGAAAGATTACCAACACAAAATGGTTGGGAAGGTCTTCTGTCTCCTGAACAAGAAACTGAAATCATGAACATGGTCCTAGAAAATAGCGCCATCACATTATGGTGAATACAAAGAAAACACTGGAACGTGTCTTACGTAGAAATAATCTGAGGATGAAGCAGGTCTATAGGATGTCACTGGGGGGTGTCAGAATTGTGATATAACTATGTGCAAGTAAGTCCTATACAATCCCACAATTAATGCATACTCTCAACACTGTATAAATTATACATATTTCAGTTTTGTAATCATAATGTTTTTTTCTTTTCTTTTCTTTTCTTTTCTTTTCTTTCTTTCTTTCTGTTTTTTTCTTTTTACTGGAACTGTATACAGTCAGTTCTTCTGTTGTTTCGTATGTCGGCCACTGTATGTGGAACTTTGTGCTGCTTGGGATTGGATACTGTGTGCATTGTTTTTGCCTGTTCTGAGTATAAAAGTAATACTCTAAAACATTTTACAACACTCTTATTTATGTACTGTCTGTAGTAAGTGTAACACTGAACAAAAAAAAAGGTCTAAGTCATTATGATGAATGGAGAAGAAGTGTTTTCCGTTGAGCACATCAGTATTCAACTGGTTCTTATAAATGTCTGTTCATATGATGGTTTGTGTCTATCATTTGAAAACAAAATACCATTTGAGAGGAAATAACATTGTTTTGAATGTAAAGCTTAAATTTGCAGGAGAATTAAGGCCCATTGTGTGTGTGTGTTTGTGATTTGTGTGGCAAGTTCTGAGAGTATGAGGCATACTTCAGGAAATGTGTGCAAACAATCAAGAAAAACTGTTAGAAAAACAGTAACTGACTGCAGTTTTCCTTTTGGGGTAAACAAATTAAATCTTTACTTTCTGGGTTGAACTGGGCTCATAACTTAACTAGCAGCCTCTGGTTCACATCTGAAGTTGGCTTCTGATCATTGTGAGCCTCCTGGTATGACCTGACTACAAATCTCCTTCTCATGCGTAAGACAGAGCAGTTTCTTTGCTCCTCCTTTTTGTTGCTCTCTGATGTCAGGGAACACAGCAGTGACCATGGATGCTGTGATGCTTTGTCTCCCCTCTGGACCTCAGTGTCTGACCTCTGATCTACATAAATGTCAGTAGCAAAGAACGTAAGCTGACTAAACCTTTGTACAGAGATCACTTAAATTCTTTCAGTCAGTCCTTATGTAACTATATAATAGAATACAGCCAAGGGACAAGGGTGTAGGGAAAACATCCTTCAAATGGACAATGATGAGCAAATGTTAAACATACTGTGTTCTATATTTCTATTAAGTGCATATCTACAGGCAGGGCCGAAGACAAATGAAAAGAAAACCAATGTGTCTTAGTAAATGTTGGTACACTGCATGCCACCAGAACAGCTTCAGTGCACCCTGGGACTGACTCTCCAACTCTCTGAGCTCTACTGGAGGGATGGACCATCATTTTTTTTTTAAAGATATTCCTTCATTTGGTGTTTTGATGGTGGTGGGGAGCGTTGTCTCACGTACCATGTGAAGCTTGCCAGACTTTAAACTGTGTAATTGTGGCCAATTCTCAGTTGGTGAAACCAATCAGTGTCCTAGTAGGTGTGAGTTAGCCTGTGATAGACGGTTAGAGATAGATGGTTTAGCCAATCACCTGACAATTTTTTTTTTTTTTTTTTTTTTAAATTACCCAACCTTTTCCAAACAAATTCCACAGATGGTTTCTAAATTGGTTCAGTGTCGCAAACCAGCTGCAGTCATGCACACATTCAAATGTACCATAAGGCTAGAAAGAAAACTGAGCTGGTAGGCAAATCTTTTTTTAAATGGACAGTCTTTCTTTACTCTTTCACCCACCCTTTCTTTTAGCCTGTAGCCATGAGTGTGATAGTGACCGGAACAAAATATATTGCAGATCCAAACAGTCAGAATGATGTGTCTCAAGAGATTAATGGGGTGCGTCTATCCATCCATTAGCTGTCAGCTGTCCTTAGAGGGTTACATACATGTTTGACAGTTCCCTGTGTCTTGCAGAACTAACACAGAAAAACAGACAACAATGCTTGCTCACATTCACACCCACAGTAAATTTGGAGTCACCAGTTAATCTACCACTCATATCATTTGAGGAAGTCCCTGCAGACTCAGGCAGGACATGCAAACTCTGCACCAAGAAAGGCCCCAGCTGACCTTACATTTACCGCCCATTAATTGATTACAACATATGTTCTATTATATGACGTTTACATTTCTTTACTTTGAAAAAAAAAAAAAAAAAAGCCGTAAAGATATAGTTATTTGTGCAACTTTATCCCCCTTGCAGTAGATTTATCCCAGTGTAACCTTCAGCCCTTCAAGCTGTCAGTTTGTTTCTATAAAGAAACACTTCTGTCTCACTTCTGATTACATTTTAATAGCAGTTTGACAGAATATAACAGTATTGTAGTGACAAAATGGATTGCTCTGCTTGTTTAAAGTTCAATATACAAGATTTTCAGCATAGATAACAGTAATAACATATCATAATATGTTATAATTATCCATCCATCCATTATCTATGCACCGCTTAATCCTCACTAGGGTCACAGGGGGGCTGGAGTCTATCCCAGCCGACTTCAGGTGAAGGCAGGGGACACCCTAGACAGGAAAGATCCCAGTGGGGGCATCGGGAACCTTCCCGGATGTCCTCACTGGGATGCGAATCGACAACCTTGTTGCCTTGTTATAATGATCTTGAAAATAAAGCATTTTATGTCATTTACCTAATTCATGTGCACACATTTCATTTCAGCTCAGTGTGAAAGTCTCCTCTGCTTCTCCTTCTTCACCATGTCTGTTCCACTCTGATGTTTATGTGTCTCTTCAGTCCAACACACCAGTGGAAACAGACAAAATTACAAAACGTGAAATTAGTGCATTTCAACAAATGCCAAACTATTCCATTCACTTATTTCAGCATTTCTGATAACACATTACAATTAGAATAGGTAGTAGCCCCCCAAATGTCTGATATGTCAAAATCCTGTCATAAAATTTTGTAGTTTGTTGTCTCATTGCCGTCTTCTGGCCCCAACTGTGAAGACACATCTGCTTTTACTGGCTTTAGGAATTTCTTTAGATTGGCTGCTGTTTTGAACAGGATTAAGTGATTATATTCGCAGAATCGCTAAGGTGACTTGGAAGCCTAAAACATTTTATTATGGATGTTGTCATCTTGCAGCCATTTCCACTGAACCCTCTGGACACCCTGAAGCTAGATCCCTGTTAACAGAGCAGTCAGCACAACTGGTCAAGGACAAACTACATGACTGAGTTGTCACTTGCTTAATGTAACAAAGCATCATACACAGCTGTAGTAAACCCCAACAGTACTGTTGTTTTAATGTGTTTGGTCACCGGCCAGGATCCATATCACTGATACTAGAGCTGCTTCTATTTTCAGCCAAGACTGAAAGATACTGTGTTTGCTGACTTTTCTTGTTGTGGTAGAACAAGCTCTTACATTGTTTGGGACTTGGCCCACACTATTTTCTCATCTCTTTCCGGCTGGAGAGTGCCAACTCATTCACTGCTCACTGATCCTTCCTAAGCCTGTCTGCTCCTATTACATCTCCTTTAGTGAAAAGAACAGTGTGAGATGAGTACATCACCACACAGGCCTCTCTTCAACATTTATCCTAGTCGTACAACTCAGAAAACAGATGCATGTACCAGCAGCTTGCTAAAGGACAGCTGCTGCAGTAAAAAAAGTTGCATATTTTATGTTCTTCTCTTTGCAATTACTAATTCAATGCACCAATCAACTGGAAACCCACACAGATGTACAGCTACTTATGGACATGGAATGTAATGTAGCACTTTACCCCCTTTGTTGAATATTCATGCTGCTGTCACACCTGAATTTCCCTCTGGGAGTGAAAGTCAGTCTAAGTCTAAGATCAGAAAACCTTCGCTTACATATTTGATTGAAAATCATGCTGTGTCAACGTACTGAATGAGCCAACTGCTCTGGTCAAGTCTAGCCTCTGAATTACCACAGTTCAGTCATGTTTCTCACATACTGAGAGCAAGTTCTGATAATGTGTCTGACCAAGTATCTGACTGACTTTTGTCACTGCCATGATCAGAAAGAAAATACAAGCTATCATCTGCTGCTGAGAGACAGTTGCTCAGGATGGTCAAGAGTCAACAAAGAATCACCAAAAAGCGGGTCTACAATGAATTAGAAGCTGCCAGAAGACATCACAATGGGGTGAGATGCAAGAAGGTAGTACCTCCTCTAGAAGCAGCACCTTAAGGCTCAACTGAAGCTTGCTGTTGATCACATGGTCGAAGAAAGGGCCTTCTGGAAGAAAGTTCTGTGGTCAGATGAAACAAAAATTAAACTAATTGGCTGCAATGACGGGCTGCAGGGTGGCGCAGTTGCCAGCACTGTTGCCTCGCAGCAAGAAGGTTGCCAGTTCGCGTCCCGGTGGGGGCACTGGAATCTTTCTGCGTGGAGTTTGCATGTTCTCCCCGTGCAGCGTGGGTTCTCTCCAGGTTGTCTGGCTTCCTCCCACACAGTCCAAAAACATATTGAGGTTAATTGGTGATTCTAAATTGTCCATGGGTGTGAGTGTGAGTGTGCTTGGTTGTCTGTCTCTAAGTGTGGCCCTGTGATAGACTGGTGACCTGTCCAGGGTGTCCCCTGCCTTCGCCCTAAGTCAGCTGGGATAGGCTCCAGCCCTAATTATTAGGATTAAGCGGTGTATAGAAAATGGATGGATGGATGGACGGTGTATAGATAATGGATGGATGGCTGCAATGACCAGAAATATGTTTGGAAGAGAGAAAGTGAGGCCTTCTAACCCCCAAAACCCCAAACCTACTGTCAAGCATGCGGGGGTAGTATTATGCCCCGGGGCTGTTCTGCTGCTAGTGAAACTGGTGCTTTACATAACATGAATGTAATAATAAAAAAGCAGTCATATTTAGTCTAATTTCCAAAAGACTTCTAATAAACATATGAAAAAACAAAATGCATGATTGCACAGGGGGCAGAAGCAACCAAATGTGGATTTGAACTGTGGCTTCATGCACCTTGAACCTGGTTCCATCGAAGTTCTGTTTTCTAAACTAGAATCCCACTTGTGTGGTCACTAACAGCTGACATATCACACTCTATAGGTCATAAACATCAATTAAAGTTTTTTGAATTATTTTTTCTGGCCTCTTTGCCTTTATTAGCCAGGATACTGCGAGAATGAGACAGGAAAATAGGGAGAGACCTGTAGCAAAGGCTCATGAGCGGGTCTCGAACTCACGGCCGCTGGGTCAGGGACTATAGCCCCTGTTTGTGGGTCACCCGCTTAACTAGGTGAGCTATGTCAAATACAGTTTCTGTCATAAAAACTACTTGTTATCACACTAATGTTTGTTCCAGTTTTAATTTTCTGATTGGTTTGCTATTGATTAATTATTTGATGCCATAAACAGGGTGTATGCTACTTTGAATAAAGTAGTTGTGGATGCACCTCCAGACTTCTATTCAGGAATTCAAACAACTGCTCATTTTCTTAACTATAGGGATTTATCGTCATCTGTTTCAAACCATAAAATGAGTTGTTCTCTAGTAAATTGCACTAACCAATACTGTGAAGGTGAATTAATGTATGGTGTGCTGGGTAGGAAGGACCTTGATACCCCGTCTCGATCCCCCAGATCACTACTGCACAGGCTCAGGTTACATACATAAAGGGTATACAGTGCTTCACACAAGTTCATATTGTGATTTTCCATGCAGTATTTTTTATAATCCTGTGGTGCCATTTTGGGCAAGAAAACATCACATCAAATTGCCTGTCAGTGGCTTTAAATTCTACAGAAATCTTGTCATGCAGAAGAGAAAATGTCCCCTTGTAGCTAAGCCTCGCTTTTTAAAGGTTGCTGTTAGTCAATGGCAAATTTGTTGGGTTGAAGACTTGGCATTCTATCTACTGTTCAATCACTTTGTGGTGCAGACTAATGCAATTTTCCCTGTCAAATACTGGTAAAGATAAAGTGCAGAGATAGCTGAGAGTCATTAGGAGAGCACTATGGGCCCAGCCCTCATTTTCCAGCTGCTGGGAGCTGCAGTCATTGGTAACTAGTTTTGTCATTCTAAATTGGCATTTAGCACATAGTGACCTTTTCAAATGTGCCAACACACTCAGGAACTGGACTGTACTTTGAGTTCTGGTGTAACTCAAAGTACACCACTTCTTAGAAAAAAATCTGTATTGATTGAGTCACACACACACACACACACACACACACACACACACACACACACACACACACACACACATCCATATATAGTTATAGTTATGTTGAATTTATACACTAAAATGAAATTATTGTTGAGAATGTTTCACCAATATGTAGCTTATTTTCACTTATCTATTTTCATACACAGGGCCTTGTTCTGCAAATATTTCCCCTCAACTGTTTTTCTGTCGTTCGTTGTTCCTCCCATCCCACCTCAGAATGGACACTTTTTCTGCTCATCGTTGGAGTCTCCTTTGCTGCCTCCTCTCAGTATAACAGTAGTTAAAAACAGAGATGAAGCAGATCAGACTCTTTGCTTCCATCTTTATATAGTCAGACAGAGCTGGGACAACAGCTCTCTCAGGTTTAACCATCATCCTGACACTCAAGTTTACATGTTTTTTTCCTCCCCCAGTACAGGTTGCCACTGACATGCTCCTGTTGATCATTTCCTGGGTGGGTCCTGCTTACTCCTCCTGAATCATTAAAGTGTTGTACTAACAGTTCTGAAGCAAAAGCCCAGTTTTGGTAGATTTTTCTAATTGCAATTAGTGCTGGTGATCTTCCAGCACCTCTCCTCAGTCAGCCAGAGGCCTGATTCACAAATTATGTCGACTCAAAAACATATTTATACATCCATACATATTCACTCCACACACACATACTATACATGAATACATTATGTCCCAGTGGACCAATCATTCTTTAACACTTCTATAAAAGAACACTGAAGGAATATTATTTTTTATTGTATCTCATAAGTATTGTGTGTGTAGCAAGAAGCCTGAGATAATGTATCAGTGGCATACTCCCTCATTGTTGTCCAGAGAAAAAACAAATAAATGAGGGACACTGAGACACATTCCTTATTTGCAATTAGGAAGGGCTCTACAATTCATTTTGAGCTGAAGCTACTACTCATACAAATATTCTGTACAGGACCAATCCTGGTGCAGTAAATAGTTCACATTTTGTATCAGTGTATTAAGCATTTGCATAAAAACTACTCAAGTATTTTTTTTTAAAAAGTTTTAAAACTTTTTAAGTCTTGTCTAGAAAGAAACAAGTTTGGGTTTGAGGGCTGTGGGAACTGGGAAGTACAGAGAAAAGAGTTCAGTTATTGTTGGTGCTTTGTGGGAATTTGGTGACAATAAGAAAAATATCACCAGTCAGAACCTAGTATAAAGTGACTGTACAAAATAAAATAATTTCTGCTTTGGCTCTTTGTTAGGATACTGAAACTGAAGAATAAGGATTATATGATTAACAATAATGTTTAAACCAGTTTTTGGACTGTGTGGGAGGAAGCCGGAGAACCCGGAGAAAACACACACTGCACAGGGAGAACATGCAAACTCCACGCAGAAAGATTCCAGTGCCCCCACCGGGACGTGAACCGGCGACCTTCTTGCTGCGAGGCAACAGTGCTTAGAAAACAATGTGATCTTTCAAAATATCGATAGGGTAAGCTTATCAACACTGGACCATGTCTTACGTAGAAATAATCTGAGGATGAAGCAGGTCTATAGGATGCCATTTGAATGCAATTTGGAAAGAATCAAAGAATTGCGATATAACTATGTGCAAGTAACTCCTATGCAATTCCACGATTGATGCATACTCTTAACACTGAACAAATTATACATGTTTCAGTATTGAAATCATAATGATTGTGCTTCACAATATTGACCACTCAATGTCTATTTCTGATATTGTCGTGTGTGTTTCAGGGAGTCCTTGAGCTAGAGGGGGCTGCAGTGGAGCACCAGTTCATATATTTATTGATGAGGTTGGATTCAACCTCACAAAAAGATGAAGGAGGGGAAGGAATGTCATCGGCCAGCGTGCCATTGTTGAAGTCCCTGGCCAGCGCGGAGGGAACATCACAATGTGTGCAGCAATTAACCACCACAGCGTCATCCATCACCATCACCACCCTTGGTCCCTACAACGCTGCACATCTGCTCACATTCCTGGACACCCTACACAACACATTCATTCCACCAGAGCAGATCGACGGCCCAGAGCAGCTCAGGTCATTTGGGACAACATAAGTTTCCACTGGGCTGCTCTGGTTTGTAACTGGTTCATTGCCCACCCATGCTTTTTAGTTTTTTTCTCCCTCCATATTCTCCATTCCTCAATCCTATTGAGGATTTTTTTTCTGCCTGTAGATGGAAAGTCTATGATCGAAATCCACAAACGCATATACCCCTTCTCCAACCATGGAAGATGCATGTGGAAATGTAGCAGGTGATGCTTTTCATGGCTGGATTCGCCATGCGAGGCAATATTTCCCCCGCTGCTTGACCAGGGAAAACATTGCTTGCGCTGTGGATGAGGTGCTGTGGCCAGACCGAAACAGAAGACAAGATGCAGCATAGTTTTGTTTTGTTTTATTCTTTTTACTGTAATTGTATACAGTAATTTCTTCTGTTTTGTATGTAGGCCACTGTATGTGGAACTTTGTGTTAGCTGGGATGTACACTGTGTACATTGTTTTTGTGGGAAAAATAAAATATAATTTTTGTCGTGTATTTGCGTATAAAAACAATATTCTAAAATATTTTGCAACACACTTATGTATGTACTGTCTGTAGTAAGTGTAACACAGAACAACAAAAAGGTCTAAGTCATTATGATGAATGGAGAAGAAGTGTTTTCCATTGAGCACATCAGTGTTCAACTGGTTCTTATAAATGTCTGTTCATATGATGGTTCGTGTCTATCATTTGAAAACAAAATACCATTTTGAGAGGAAATAGCATTGTTTTGAATGCAAAGTTTCATTTTGCAGGAGAATTGAGGAGTTTTGCCCATTGTGTGTGTGTGTTTTGATTTGTGTGGCAAGTTCTGAGAGTATGAAGCATGCTGTCAGGAAATTTGTGTAAACAATTGAGAAAAACTGTAATATTTCTGACCTCACTCTGCGCTCACTTTGCCAATCTAAATTTCACAGCCTAGCTTGTTGAATTACTTTGAAAAACTTGAAGCAGTGTCAGTGCACTAAGTGCTTCTTTGTCTCTGTCATTCATTTAACCCCTAAAAACTCATGGTATCACACTTTAGAGATTTTTTCTTTACCCATTAAGAGATTCCTTTCCTGCCTTAAACTAGCTTAGATATAATTCTGCACTGTTGCTTCCTCTGCATTGTGCAGATTAATGAATCCCCACATCTCTATTTTCCCTGCGTGCTGCTAAAACTACTCTACACTACACAAAGAAAGGAGAAATTCATCCATATATGTTTGACACAGAAAGAGGAAGAGGAGTAATGATTCAGAAAGCCACACTCTGTGGTGGTGGGATTGGTTTGTTATGTCTGTCGCATATGAAGCCTCGGACACAAATCCATGGAGGTTTTAGAGGATAAAATGGGGCTCAGCAGCTCTTGGTATGAGGCATCTGTACAGGCAGCACAGTTAATACATGTAGCATACAGTGCTTAACAAATTTATTAGACCACCTGTCGAACTTGTTAGTCATATATATATATATACACACACACATACACACAAATACATAGACCTTTCGGTAACATGAAGTGCTTTAATGTGAACTCATCTCTCCACATTTAACCATTTTGAACAGGAATGAGGAATTTCAAACGGAATTCACCTTTTTATGCTTGAATCTGTGCTGGCTCACTGGGCTTCTCTGAGAAGTAAGAAATGAATCACAACATTCAACAACTAAAACTAATTTTTCTGTTCAGGAATGCAAGTAAATAACTATAATTTGACAACTTGATCAAGAAATAATGATGTGCTTTACTATTGTTTCTTTCTTCTTCTTTTTTTTAAACTGTACATTTGAAAATTCATGGATAACAATAATAATTATGTTTTAGCATTAAAAATATCACTTTAGTTAAAGATCTTCTACATACTGGTGTATTAATCATTATAGAAACATAAAGAATGATTTTGGTAATTTCCAATGCTGTTACTTTAGGGCAGCTGTGGCATAAACCTGACATTGGGTGGAGGTCTAATACATTTGTTAAGGACTCAACAAGCTGGACGAGCTACATTTGCTGAGAAAAACCAGCAGAGAGTGGAGGGACTGTGTGTTTGCTTTTACAGAGACGTGGCTCCATGACAACATCCCAGACAAACATACAGCTGGAGGGGATGCAGACAGACAGACCTGGGCAGCATCTGTGGCTTCACCATCATCACACCATTGTGTGTGTCTTTGTGTCCCTGAAGACAAACCAGGACGAGAAGAGGTTCACCATGTTCAGTGAATGGCGGCCCCTTCAGGAAACAGCGACAGCGATTTACGTTTAGTGTCTAATCCCAGACGAACATTCCACAAAACTTGCTGTTTGAATAATCCTGAAGAAACGCTCTTTCATCTTGCCTGTACTACTGTGTATGTACAGCAAGATGACAATAAACCTGATTTTATTTATTTATTTATTTTTGACTGTACATGGTTGGTGTAAACTAAACTACAAAGCTCAATGTGAGAAATAACCTTACAGAGAGGTAGAGAGCAACCAATCAGTAACCCAGGAAAACTGAGTCTCCAAAGATGTGGATTGAAATGACTAAGCCTGTTGCATCAACGGAAGTGAATGCCAAAGCTTTTCGTCCTTTATGTATACTGAATGGTTGGAGATACACATGAGATGCAGATGCACCACACACGTGTGAGAAGGGATTTGCATAAAATATTATTTAGCACTGCTTAGCTGGAACATTGTTATCTGCTTTTTCTGCGTACGTGGATAAAACCTAATACTTTATCAAAAGAGGGCTGTGTCCAGCAGATCATGCTGGTGCATACAAATAAATCATTTCCATATTTGCTGATGTTGTTGCTGTGGAGTTTCATTTTGGACACTGAAAATACTTCTGTTTTAAACCAATGTATAGAGTGATTTATTCAAGTGCTGGATGAAATGGGTTGATTCTTTTTCAGCTTTGCCAGCAATTATGCTACATAAAACAAATGATATAGTTATAGTCATTTTAGATGTTTTTGGTTTTGTGTAACTTACTGAATCTTCACACTTTTGTATTTCTAAAAGAGTAAAGGTGAAATAAAATAGAATGAAACATTGATTCATTGCCATGCAGAAAGGCTCTTCATGCTATTGTTTGTCAGGTGTAGCTGACATATTAGTTACAAC
>NW_007577758.1:986575-1006670 GCF_000690725.1 Stegastes partitus
ACATCTCCTGAGCACCACATTGATTTCTTGTTAATCCCAATCCTTTCTTTAGACAGTCTTGTTGACACCCTGATCCAGAGCAATAAAGAGAGCGAGTATAGTTCAGTGCTTTAGTCATGGGTAGTTTCACTGGGAGATTGGCTGTAGTGTGTCTTCACTCAAATAAAAATACAAACCAGTTAGTGAAGTGGATTACTTCAGTGGACCATCCCATAGCACAATGGACCCAGTAATCCAGGCTGGTTCTTTTAAAGATTAAAGTGGAATACCATTCTACAAACCCACATACTATTTGCCACAATGTTCACTGAATCTACGTTAAAGAAAAAACAAACTAACATTTAATTACTATTAGCAAATATCTCTAAGCACAATAGAATTTAGGATTTTTACATTTTGTCAAATTGAACTACTTGAAAATGCACTTTGCATAGATCTTAGCCATTTGGTAGAATTTTTGTCTCCCAACTAGGGACAAGTTCAAGGTGCAATAAGACGGTCTATGAAATATACTATCTCACTTACTGAGGGTTAGATAAAAAGAAATCAAAGCTATTGATGTTTCTATAGAAATGAAAGTACAAACTGTAGAGATTCTGAACATTCTGACTACTCGTACTATGAAGCTTTCATTAAACTGTTCAATACTAAAGTATAAAATTACAGAACTGTGGAGACTTCAAGACATCACTGCTTCTGACCAAGCATCCAGTACAAGCATGCCCTTACCCTATTAGGTCACTCTGGGTATGCAAAGTGCTCAAGGGTCTGTATGACATACAGTAAACCCTTTTTTTCTCACTGTCTGACATTAAATCAGACTAAACTTTTCCTGTCTGAGGTCAGTGAGGATTACCAAAATTATTTGTATTTGCTAAATGCCAAAATAATGAGAGAGAGAATTTTTTAGACACTTTTTTATTGCTTTCTTCAAAGTCAGAAGTTTACATACATTTCCTTAGTATTTGGCAGCATTGCCTTTAAACTGTATGGCTTGGGTCAAATGTTTTGGGTTTCCCTCCACAAGCTTCTCACAATAGTTTGATGAATTCTGGTCCATTCCTCCTGACAGAACTGGTGGAACTGAGTCAGGTTTGTTGGTCTCCTTGTTCCACACACCTTTTCAGCTCTGACCACTAATGTTCTCCAGGATTGAGATCAGGGCTTTGTGATGGCCACTCCAAAACATTGACTTAGTTGTCCTGAAGCCTCTTTGTAACTAATCTGACGGTATGCTTAGGGTCATTGTCCATTTGAAGACCCATTAGTGCCCAAGCTTTAACTTTCTGGCTGATGTCTTGAGATGTTGCTTCAATATTTCCACATAATCTTCTTTCCTCATGATGCCATCTACTTTGTGAAGTGCAGCAGTCCCTCCTGCAGCAAAACATCCCCACAACATGATGCTGCCACCCCCATACTTCACAAAGTAGATGGTGTTCCCCCTTTTTCCTCCAGATGTAACGATGGTCATTATGGCCAAACAGTTCAATTTTATTTTCATCAGACAACAGGACATGTCTCCACAAATGAAGGACTTTGTCCCTTTGTGCATTTACAAACTGTAATCTGTTTTTTTGTTTCTTCTGGAGTAATGTCTTCTTCCTCTCTGAGTATCCTTTCAGCCCATGTCGGTACAGGACTGGCTTCACTGTGGATAATGACTCTCTCTTACCAGCTTCAGCAGCATCTCCACAAGGCCTTTAGCTTTTGTTCTGAGGTTGATATGCACATTTCTCACCAAAACACTTCATCTCTGGGACACAGAACCCGTCTCCTTCCTGAGCGCTATGATGGCTGGACATTCCCATGGTGTTTATACTTGAGTATAATTGTTTGAAGAGATGAACGTGGAATCTTCAGGCATTTGGACACTCTACCCAAGGATGAACCAGACTTGTGGAGGTCCACAATCCTCTTCCTGATGTCTTGGCTGATTTCTTTAGATTTTCCATGTTGTTATAAATTGAAGCAGTGTTTTTTTTAGGTGTGCCTTAAAATACATCCAAAGGTGTGCCTCCAATTAACTCAAATGTTAATCAAAATCAAAAGCTTCCAAAGCCATGACATCATCATCTGGTCTTTCCCAATTAATTTGAATGCATAGTAATCTTAGTGTATGTAGACTTCTGACTTTGAAGAAAATAATAAAACATTCTTTCTCACATTATTCTGGCATTTAGCAAACAGAAATAATTTTGGTAATCCTAACTGACCTAAAAGAGGAAAAGTTTGGTCACATTTAATGTCAGACAGTGAGAAAAAAATATGTCTTTTTATACAGTGTATGTAAACTTCTGGTTTCAACTGCAAATCACACAGTACTCTAAGCAAACTGAAGAGTAGATTAACAACTACATGTCCATAGTGTCTGCAGGAAATTCTAAATTTTCCAGAAATCCTGTGCTGTCTGTCCACTTTGTGCAGCACACTTCAGGAATGATCGTGGACACAGCTTTATATACCTGTCTACAACTACATGTTAATCCTTTAAGAAGTGCCAAGTCTCAGCCTTCCAGAAACATCCAAGGGAGTGCTGTTTTCCATGTTCAGTTTTTTTGCATGTTTATTTCAGTAAGTTTTCATCAATCTGCTTACAAGGATGACGAAACTATGACTTGGCCTTTCATACATTCATTCATGATCACACAAGGGTCATGACATACATATTGTCATCTCTCCAAATCCACAGCATCAGTGCAGGTCTATCTGGGAATGTCTGCATACAGCTTTATATTTTCTGTCCAGTATTTATGCTGTGAGTTATCATTGAGTTTATCAGATATTGTTCATCTAAAAACAGTTGGAAACCATGTTGATGAAAACTGTGAGTACCACATGGAAAAACACATTAAAAGATGCTGAAAAACTCCATAGAGATGAGTGGAGTTAAAATTCTTTTTTGGCTTGTGACTTTTTCACGTTACAATCATGGAATCTATATTGACTGAAGCCTCACAGGAACAAGGGATGATAAATAAAAAGAAAAAAGCTCAACAATAGCAGCTGTAAAAAAAATATACACTATACATATAGATGCATACATGCACTTACATTGCTTATCGTCCATCCATCCATTATCTATACACCGCTTAATCCTCACTTGGGTCGTGGGGGGGCTGGAGCCTATTTTAGCTGACTTAGGGTGAAGGCAGGGGACACCCTGGACAGGTCGCCAGTCTATCGCAGGGCTACACTTAGAGACAGACAACCAAGCACACTCACATTCACACCTATGGACAATTTAGAATCACCAATTAACCTCAACATGTTTTTGGACTGTGTGGGAGGAAGCTGGAGAACCCGGAGAGAACCCACACTGCACAGGGAGAACATGTAAACTCCACACAGAAAGATTCCAAGCATCCTAACCGGGACGCAACACGGGGATCTTCTCGCTGTGAGTTGACGGTGCTAACCACCGCGCCACCTTGCTTACTGTATACATGGATATACTAGTATTTGTATAAAACATTTAGGATAAGATAAGATGCCATAGAACAATATAAATTCCAAAAGTAATCCTTAATTTCTATCATCCCAACATAATGTTCTGCTAAAAGGCCTTATAGAGCTGCCAGCAAGAAGATTTATTATGTTGCTTTAGGAATCCATTGTCTTCCAGAAATCATGATCTCTTGTGTAATGAAAAACATGTTCACAATAGTAGTACTAGTGATATCCAGCAAAACAACTGTAAACATGGCTTTAAATAGACATAGATTAATAATAATCATGAATAACTGATAATAATTCCGATGTGACCTTGATCTTCTCAGTTTGATCTCACCTGTAAAACTACAGCACCTTTTTGAAATATATACATTTAGCATTCGTATTGCTGATTAAGTAAATTTTATGCATTTACGCATGCACATTTTTGCAGTGACTTGTCTAGACATTATAGACTTAGAGGCATTATAGTGGGGCTCTTCAAGCTGCTATATCCATATTGTTAACAATGGGGTGCTATCGCTGTGGACGCTTTGTTTGGGATTTGAAGTACACGTGGTAAGTTGGAACCATGTGCACAGGATGTTACAAAAGAGTCCCAGTGAATAAGTACATGATTAAAGGGCTGCGTAGGAATGCAAATGAAAATGAGGAGATGGATGCTATACCATGTTATATAAAATGTCAGCTTTGAAAACACAAAGACAAGCTCTAAAAAACAGAAGGTTTTTGGAGCAGGATATTTTTCCTGTCAAATGTGGAGATCTGAACATTCAGAGTGAGGTTTACATGCTAAAGGTCACATGGCGGATATGTCAGTTATGGAGACTTAAACTGGCTTGATGTGTGAAACATGCATGCCTCCAGAGATGTAAGCAGAGTGAAATCGAGGAGCTCATCAGTAAAAAATTTACTAATGACAAGTCACATACAATATATTTTATTACAACATAGCAGATGTTGAAGGATGAGAGGGAGGAGCTTGTCATTTCCATCCTTAATCTGAACCTGTGGCCTCCAGTCATCTCCACACCAGGACATGACAAAGAAATGTAAACTTTAACGATCTCAGTGGGTTCGCATCCCGGTGAGAACGCCTGGGATCTTTCTGTGTGGAGTCTCCATGTTCTCCCCTTGCAGCATGGGTTCTCTCCGGGTTCTCCGGCTTCCTCCCACTGTCCAAAAACATGTTGAGGTTTATTGGTGATTCTAAATTGTCCATCGGTGTGAATGTGTGTGTGCTTGGTTGTCTGTCTCTAAGTGTAGCCCTGTGATAGACTGGTGACTTGTCCAGGGTGTCCCCTGCCTTCGCCCTGAGTCAGCTGGGATAGGCTCCAGGCCCCCATGACCATAGTGAGGATTAAGTGGTGTATAGATAATGGATGGATGGATGGATGATCTCAGTGACAACAGTGTAGAAAAGCAGACACTTTTTTTTTTTTTAGCAACCACAGAAGTGAAAAAACATGAATGCAGACAATACACATGAATGGCAACACAGTCAGCAGCTGAAAGGAGGTTCAGTACGCACATACCACGGACAGATTATTAGGATTTGCTGCCACCTAGTGGCATGAGGTCCACAAACAATCTAGTATTTCTATCAAAATAGCCCCGAGGTTAAATACTGCAGGCCGTCTTCACAGGAAATTATGACATGGTCTATTAATAGAAACACAATCACAATTGTTAGTGTTAACATTAGTGCAGGCTCTGTGCAACAACAAGCACATCAGTAGGGTCTGAAACTGAAGCAGCTGAATAACGTTCAACCATCATTTAATTATCTGCACCTATTGTTTGATAAATCAAAATATAAGTTTATTACATTTCAAACTATATGCACTGTGCTGAATATTTGAGATTACCTTTTTACTATATTTATTCTATGTAATGCTGGTCTTGCTTTATACATCTAAACTTTTATTCTTTCATAGTTTGCCAATTTAGTGGTGTTTTGCTGAAGTACTGTGCTTACAGTGAGCACCATTTTCGAGGTATATTCAGTAACGTTCAGACATTTGGTCATAGGTTCTCATTGCAGTTTTTCTTCAAATTTACTTTTTTAAACAACGTAGAACAAAACCAAACACATTCAACATTATGTAGTAAAGAAGCTAGCATAAGCAAATCAGGGTAAGGTTCGTATTTTATTTTTCTCAGAGTAGCCACTGTTTGCTTGACAACAGTATCTTAACCAGCTTCCTGAGTCTGCCACCTGGAATGGTTGACTGCTAACAAGGCAGCCCATTCAATAATCTGGTAGAATTTCTTTCTTTCTTAATGTGTTCAGAGCAACAGCTGTGTTGTGCCAAAGTAGTGTTGGTTTATAGCAAATAGCACTATTCTTCCACTGTAGTTTCCCATTTTACGGCAAGAACCGTTACAAGTAAAGAGAAATAACATTATTTTGAGAAACTGAAAAATTCAAGAACTTTAAAGTTTCTTTAAAGGTGAAATATATGAGATTTTAAACTTCAAAATAGCAATAAAAAGCAAAAAATTATAATTTCCTATATGAAGAGTAATGGTGTCCTCAGCAGAGAAGGTGTATGTTGTCATTCAAGCTCCTCTCTTCTCTGTTTTGATTATTAGACATTAGAGTCAGCAATCTCAGACTAGAGCTCACATCTATTCTTGCTACAGTTCAAGTACCAAACACATCTCAAAATCAGCTGTTGGCAGGAGACTATGTGCATCAGACCATGGTTGAACTGTTGCAAAGAAACCTGGACTTGGGATCAGATGAGTTCAACTTTAAGATTCCTGGTTCCAACTACTGTGTCTTTGTGAAACACAGAGAGGTGAACAGATGGTATCTGCATGTGTAGTTCCCACTGTGAAGAATTGGAGGAGTTGTGATGGAGCCTTTTCTGGTGACAACATTGGCAATTGACTCAGAATTTAAGGCAACCCTTAGCCAACATGGCTGTCACAACAGTGTGCAGCAACACACCATCACATGTTGGGCAATGGCCAAGGCAGAATTTCTAACAGTTATTTAATTAAGAAGCAAAATGATGGAGAGCTGCATTGCATCACTCGGCCTCCACAATCACCCAACCTGAGCCCAGTGGAGATGGATTGGGATGAGCTGACAAGGCAGCCAACAGGTGCTCAGCATATGTAAGAACTCCTTCAAGTCTGTAGGAAAAGGTCCAGGTGAGGACTTCATAAAGCTGGGTGAGAGAATGAAGAGTTAAAGCTGTTATCAAATCAAATGGAGGATATGTTTCCACCAAAGGGATCAATAAAGTTCTATTCTATTCTTCTATTCTATGTTGGTGAATATAAAATGTAAAACATTTATTGGTTTGTTTGCATTTTTGTCATTTACAACATGATTCTTATTTCTGTGCCAGTAAGACATGCCCTTCTTATTCCTGCTTTTCTTCAAAATTACTGATTTGGGCAAATGCTGTTAATACAAATGTGTTGAACTCACAATGGACGCATCTCTATCTTGAGTGGTGCTTATGTGACTTATGTTTGTAGTGGAATATTTTGACACTGTTGCAACTGTACTTTTCCTCAAATAAAACACCTGAATATAATCTCCACCCCTAACTGAACTGAATTGGATTGAATCATTTCTCACGTTATTTACAGTGACCTCCAGTTGGCCAAATCAAATACAGGTATACAGGCATTGATATTCACATTTCAGAAACTTAGCCCAGTAGATTAAAAGATGCTAAAATGAAAATGAAAGGAAATCCGATGAGATTTGAATAGACCACATGTAAATGTTTGTAAGGCATTGTGACAGCAAGTATTTCTGCGTTCTTTGTTATTTCAAGCATTTCAGTATAACAGAATAATTTTACTAGCCTATGTTTTATTATGTATTTTTAAATATTTTTTTAAACATAGAACATAGTCTTATGTCATACATTTTCTGTGATTATTAGAATGAATTTCTGTATTGAATACAGTATTTCTGTATGAAAATAAACATTTTTTCCTCTGTGAGCATATGCTTTATTGTTTAATCCTAACAGGTTCTACTGTGACACAAACAATGGCTGGTTTACAGATATTTTCTGTAAGATTCACGCATTTGTAGCACAGTAGAGAAGAAGTGGTCAGTCTTTCGTGTGTTGAAAAGGGCAATCCTTATACATTACAGAGCCTGTAGGGAAATATCCCCACTTCATGGCAGAGATAGTTGGCAGGCAGGCGGCCGGGGTGAGAGATACCACAGGAAGATGAAAAACAGATGGGATGAACATGTAAAGGCTTCCTCTCACTGGGGTAAAGGGCAAAAAAAATCTGTTACGACCTCAGCTCATCCAAGCTTTGGGAACCAAAGAAAACCCCAAATTCAGCAATATGAGACAGTCAACCACTTTTTCATGGACATTGTCTATCAAGCTGATATTTATTGTCACTCACTTTGAAACAGCAGATGAAGCCACCCACCCTCACCCACCCACTCACGTCACACCCCCACTGGGATATAGGATCCTAACACCTGTTTCATTGTGGAGCTAAAAAGGGAGCAGTTATTCAGATGCCAGTCTTAGAGGCAAGTGTTGCTATTACATTACAGCAACTTCCAGCATCAGATACAGGGACAAGTAGGGGTTTGTGAGTCCCTGCTTGGATTTGTTGTTTGTATAGTTTTCGATAGCTACACATACATTTATATAAAAATGACAATGCAATCAATTGACATAACATTTACTGAAGACACATAGAAACTGACTGTTTCACTTACCCTTCTCCTGTACATACACAGTAGTACAGGCAAGATGAGAGAGCGTTTCTTCAGGATCATTTAATTGGCAAGTTTTGCAGAATGCACGTCTGGGATAAACAAGACACTAGACGTTCACTCTCACTGTCTCCTGAAGGGGCCGCTGCCTGCATGTGTGCCGCCATCACGTTGAACATGGCGAACCTCTTCAGGTCCCGTTCTGCCCAGAGAGGAGAAACATCCAGCTCGGTTCTCAATGCTGATGAAGTCGTACTCGTTGGAACGCACCTTGAAGCGGATGCAGGTCGTGCTTTCGAAAGCCTTCATGGCTTTTGTGACCATGTTCTTCTGATACCGACTGAACTGGTTGCTCACCACGTAGGGGACCATCACCGTACCCCTGACTTTCTTCCACAAGCACCTCTGGGACCAGCACTTCATGGCGTTTCTGGTTGTGGGAGCCAGCAGGTCTCCTTCCAGCAGGTTCTCACTGGAGCCGTTGTTGGTGGTCAGAATCCTGGTGGTCATGTCGACGGTGTCTTCTTCTTCTTCTACTTCTTCTACTTCTTCTACTTCTTCTACTTCTTCTTCTCCTTCTG
This sequence comes from Stegastes partitus, assembly GCF_000690725.1. Classification (NCBI taxonomy): domain Eukaryota; kingdom Metazoa; phylum Chordata; class Actinopteri; family Pomacentridae; genus Stegastes; species Stegastes partitus. The sequence continues at coordinate 995,327 of NW_007577758.1, forward strand.
GGGCTCCTTCCTCTTCCACAGGAAATGCCCGAGAGAGGCCGAGCAGGAGCAGCAGCAGCAGGCTGGTAGAGGGAGTCATCTTCAGGGTCGGTCTGGAGGCTGTGGAGCTTCTGTCAAGAGCTGCTGTGGAGAGACTCCTTGAAGCTCAATGTCTGACTCAGTTCAGTGCAGGGTCTTTATACTCTCCTCTGCAGGTGTGTCTGCAGGAGGATTTTAGGTTGGGGTCCACACTGCTAGGCCTAAATAAACCTCTGAAGGGAGGACTCCACAGGCAAACCTACTGTTCCAACATGGTTCGTTGTCTCTGGTTTTTATAGGGATTAACACAGCTTCACTGGTTGGATCTTGTTTAAATAAACACATTAAATGGTCCTCAGCCGGTAAGGCCTTATGTCATTTTTAAAAACAACCTTCACAAAAGCAAAATAATAAAGAATATTTTTGCCTGTTTAGATTTCTATCCTTTGATTATTCCGTCAAAGAAAAAGAACAATAACAGTATTCTTGCTCCTCTGGTCGACTAATATGTACAGCAGTGCTTTAAGCTAAATATTATGCCAACAAACACACAAAGACATAATGGATAAGCTGATTATAGCAGGAGGCTGAAAGGTGGCTCGGTGGTTAGTACCGTCGACTCACAGCTAGAAGATCTCCGGTTCGTCCCGGTTAGGATGTCCGGGATCTTTCTGTGTGGAATTTGCATGTTCTCCCCGTGCAGCGTGGGTTCTCTACAGGTTCTCCAGCTTCCTCCCACAGTCCAAAAACATGTTGAGGTTAATTGGTGATTCTAAATTGTCCATCGGTGTGAATGTGAGTGTGATGGTTGTCTGCCTCTAAGTGTAGCCCTGTGATATACTGGTGACCTGTCCAGGGTGTCCCCTGCCTTCACCCTGAGTCAGCTGGGATAGGATCCAGCCCCCCGACGACCCTAGTAAGGATTGAGCGGTGTAGCGATGGATGGATGATTACAGCAGGAATCTGAACTCTATTCACCATCTTAGTTTTCATGTTAGAATTGCCAACAGTATTTGGTCAAAAATCTAAATACTGGACACATAAAAATCTGGGTGTAGATATTCAGGAAGAAAACTGTTCCTTTATGTATATTTGACACTTTGATTGTAGCTTTAATTCATTGCCATCACAAAACAATGTAGAACTGAAACACAAAACCAATCAATTTGGTCTTCAGGAAAAAGATAAAAAAAAGGAAAGGAAAGCATCGTCTTTGTCTGACGTTTACATTTGGCCATGTTCATTCATTGATCTTAGATTATAATTAGTAGACTGTTTTGGCATCTTCAAAACTTCTAAACAAATCTATTTCTCAAACTACCTGACTGAATATTAATGCTCATAACTTATTTTAATGGTGCTATTCATGATGGAAATCTGCAGTGAGATCAAGACTAAAATGACCTTAAGTCACTAACTCAATAAGATGACAGACTAACAGCAGTCAGAAGGTCACAGTTGGAGACACAATATCTGTCAACAGATTCCTATGTTGTCAAGCTCACAGAGATCTTCTACAGCCAACAGAACTTTTGCTGCTTATGTAATGAGCATTTATTTTGATGTTCCAATTACCAATTACCAAAACCTGCATGCCAATAATGCAAAAAAAAAAAAAAAAAGTGACAACATTTTTGTTTGTTTTATGCATCCCAGTATTCAATAAAGATGTGAAACTTTAAAATAAAAAAGTGTCTGGTTCAACAAGTTCAGATGAACAAGAAAAATTCTACAAATCCCCAATTTTATATTCTTTTAGGGATAGTATTTCATCCTTGGGTAAATTATGTATTTTGGTATATTTTTCCTCACAAACTGCAGAAAACACAATTGTCATATTTTTAGCACCGCTTTAACACAGTTGTTCTCTCAATGTCTTCAAATCAAAGGTGACATTCATATAGAGCCCCCATTTTACACAGATATTTAACACAGCAAAGGCATATAGGTGCACTATTTTATACTGTACATCATGCAGAAAAACAACAAGAAACACACTCGTCTGTCAGTATGAAGCCAAAACCTACAAAGGGCATCAAAGGTTTTTGCAGTGAGAATAAAGTGTGACATCATATACATCTGTATTCTGGTGATTTATTTGTTTGTTTCGGAGTGGATGCATAAATGCATTCTTCTTTCGATGGACCTTGTGATTAAGAGGCATCCTAAAATAATGTCTTCAGTGGGCTTGCACTGCATCAGCAGGCACTGTGGTTGATCTTAAATCACCCAGAGTACTCTGAGTGACTCCATGAGAAATGGACGCTCTCCCTGCTGAGTCCACAGTTCGCCTGATAGATTGTGCTGCTTCAGATGCTATTGAATTGGTCCTGATAGAGCATCTGAATTGTCCGAGAAATATTGTCAGCCAAAAGCTGCAGGGTGAGTGGTAAGTGACCTTGGCACTCAGTGCTCCCTCATTTTATGGTTATAATAGAGTCTCTTCTCCCTGAGTTTTTATAACTACTGTCTCTGTGGCACTCTGTCCCACCCATCTGCTATCATTTTCTTTCTTTCTTTTTTTTAGTTTAAAAAATGAAAATTAGGCCCTCAGTGCATGTTTGCATTGTTTTGTTTTGTTTTTTATCAGCTAAAACATGCTAAGTGAAAAAATGCCCAGCATAAGCTACTATGGCAACATGTAACTCATGGCTATAGCCCAGCTAGAGGGAATTTTACGCACAGGAGCCCTTTTGGAGGTGCTGCTGGTCTGATTCAACCATCACAATCACAGCAGAATTCCAGGAGGCATTAATAAATGGCACAGTGGGGAGGTACATTACATCTGCGTGACTCATTGTCGGATACCTTGAACTACCTTGAACCCGCAACACCAGCACTGTACAATCAGTACGTTCAGAAGCATCATGGCAGCAGCTACCTTTTGGCTGAGTGGTTACAGCCATCACACATTCAGTTCCCAGACCAGCTGTTCAGAACATTAGAACAGTATAACAAGACACACATAACCTTATCACCATTTAATCACTCTAAGGAGGAGAACCCACCAGCATAAATGCCAAAGTATGGCTGTTTAAAACTTAAACTGCATATTTAAAATGATAAATTATTAAGAATGTCAATGTAATGGTCCCTATGTATTTGTCAACACTGATACAATAGCACTTCATAGGGAATATTTTGATGTAGAACATCTACAGTAGTACAACACAGAGGGCTGCTGATGTGTGTAAGAGAGTCCTTGTAGGGCAAAGTTTTGAATTTTTAACCATCCTGAGCCAGCAGAGTACAATTCATTCAAACATGAAGATAGATTACCCAAGCTGCTATTAAGATAATGCAGCAACTACCCACTGCTACCCAGGATACATTTTTGTCTCAATAAGACACCTCCAGGCTTCATGTTTGCCCTGAAGAGTCGCTCATCGGTGTCTCCATTGTTGGATCAGGAGATCCTGTGGTCAGTTCAAATGCCACACTTGTGAACTGAAGCAAAAATTAAAATGCACTATATCCTAAATTAAACCAAAGTAAAGGCTTACCTTAGCAAAATTATAATCTTGTGCAAGATTGCTTTATATACAAGAAGGGCCAAAGTCGTCTCCCCCTGCTGAGGAGACTGAGGTCCTTTGGAGTTTGCAGGACTCTGCACAGGACATTTAATGACACCGTGGTGGCGTCTGCTGTTTTCTATGCAGTGGTCTGCTGGGGAGGAGGGAGCACAAACAGGGACAGAAAGAGACTGAACAGACTGGTTCTGTCCTGGGCTGCTCGCTGGACTCCATAGAGGAGGTGGGTGAGAGGAGGATGTTAGCAAAGCTCACATCCATCATGGACAACCCCTCTCACCTGCTGCATGACACTATGGAGGCTTTAAGTAGCTCCTTCAACTGCAGACTTAAACATGCTCTCTGCAAGAAGGAGCACTACTGCAGGTCATTCCTACCAACTGCTATAAGACTGTACAGCAACAGCATTACAAGCTGATGTTAACCAAACAGACAAAACTAACACATGGTCATAATTCACTTTGCACAGCAAATTTGCACAATCTGTTTTCTTTTTCAGTGTAAATATACATTTTTTCATTCAACAGTATATTTTTGTCATCTTGTGTACGTACTTATTTTATTACTTAATTATTATTATTTCCTTGTACTTTCTTTCTATATTTTTTGGATGCTGCTGTAAATTTCCCCAAATGGGAGATCAATAAAAATAATTCTATCCTATTCTATCCTATACAACTTTTCTAGTTTTTCTTTACCTTGACCCCTCAGAGTTAGCGCATCTTACTGAGTAGTTACCTTTGATTATGTGTCCGTGTAGTAAAATAGAGCATCTGCAAAGTCATTTGAATCTAGTGACTGAAATTCTACAGACTCATAGTCTCATTTGCAAGATGTAATTTGCAGCAAAATCTTTCTATTGGCTACACATTTCATAAGGCTTTCTCCTCCCTTTCCACTATCTACATGCTGCTATTCCCAAAATACCCTTCACTACGAGAAACAACAACCACCAAGTAATGACCTACGACACAGAAAATTTCTAGTTTTGCAAAGGATTTTGGATTGTGCAGTGAGACAGACCTGCTTGTCTCTTTATTTTGTTTGTTTTATGACACAATAGTATGTCCCAGTTGTATGCACACTGCATGCAACGATATGTACTTTGTGAGGGTGGCTGCAGTACATTCTGAAAGTAAAAAGAAAAGTATAGAATTTGGAATGACAGGTCAGTGGTACATCCTCCTAACTGTGGCACATCTAAAAATGAGTAGAGAAGTGGAGCCAGAGTGTAGTGGAGACAGGTCATGTAAACATCTCTGGGCCTTATAAGCAATGGACATGGTGGTACGTGATACGATGGTAACCACCTGCCACTCAATGTGGCAGTGCCCTTCATTTTGCAGAGCTCTAAGCAGCAATCCAATTTGAATGGGTGAGTTATAAAAAATCACTTCCTGTACAGTCTCTGTGAACAGGAAAATTTGCAATCAATCAAAAGCATTTATTGCACCATGCTGCAAACATTTATTTCTGCTGTGAAGTCTGACATCTGAACATGGGGGCTGCAGAGATGGACTTTGGAACCAGCCTCAAGTGGTCAGTTGAGGAACTGTGGTCCTGTCTTCCACCCCTTTCTTCCTTATCCTCCTTATCTCACTCTCATTTTGTTGTAATGTTGAATGTCAATAAAACCTCATGATAACTATCCCTCCATCAGTAAATCCAGTCACCTCGGACTTGACACATCTACATGACAGCCGCTCTACACAGGATGGAATGCTCTAGAAGTTGATGGGGAGTTTCAGAGGATCTTCTCAAGCTAGGATATCTTGTGTCTATTCTACATAGAATAGCAGATCAGTGTAAAATAAGGCTGAATTATATTAAGGGAGCAAGTATTGTGGCTGCTGTGGCCTGAGGTCCATTTACTGATAAATCTAACTGTTGCTCTGCTATAAAGACTATGTGTGATGGTTTATGAATGTAGCAATCCGTTTCCCAGCTTGGTGCTTGTGTTTCAGTATTAATCTGCAACACAAGGCATTATGTATCACTGTTTATGGGGACCTTTGGAGCGAGTTCTGATGAAATTGTGTGTGGCAATGATGGACCTGAATGTCTCCACAGGTAGAGGATGATGAGGGAAGCACGTTGGAGGAGAGGGGGAGGAACGGAGAGGGGAGGGAGGGGCCGTGAGGTAACAGCTCTACGGATGGGAGGAGCGTCACAACACCGCTTGCAGGACGCAGAGCTGCGGCTCGGAACCGGGCTGAGAAACCAAAACCAGTGCTGGCTGGCGATGTAACGTCCCGGATGTGGGAAAACAGCGTCCTGTTGTACGTCGGGTCTTCGAGGCCGTCATACATATACATGCGTCGCCTACGTATTTAAATATGATGTAGCCCCGCTGATCCGCACTGGCTGGACAGGAGCTGAAGAGAGGTCGCTGACGGACTGTGCGTAATGCTGAGTGGACAGCAGAGCTCCTCGCTGTATATTCCAGCCTAGACGGGCTATTGACTCGAGATTCGCACTTCTTCTGCAGTGCAGCTCGTCATCATCATAACCAGATGCTCTCCGCCGGACCGGACCCGTTCAGTTTCATGCCGTCCAACCCGACCGGAGCCTGAGCCGAAGGATGCAGGTTAAAAACCAGATCTGCACAGAGCGGAGCAGCACCGACGACCCGGAGCAGGATGACAGCCAGAAGAAGACCTCGTGTTTTTCCAACATTAAGATCTTCCTGGTGTCGGAATGTGCTCTCATGTTGGCACAGGGCACAGTGGGCGCCTATCTGGTGAGTTTTATGGACACAGTGCTGGTGTGGAGGAACGTAGCTTCTCCGGTAACATGGGGTTAACGCAGCGTCCTTCAGACCGGTTCAGGCAGACAGTGAGTAACGATGCGGCGCTTCAGCTGATGCGGTTAATAGTCGTATTATTCTGATCACATTAGTATAATCACATCCCTCAGTAAGCACAGGACGCGCTGCTTCGCCTGATTGATGAATGCTGCGTATTATCCATCAGGCCTATGCGCCATCTGCATGACACAAAGCGCGTCACAGCGGCCGGAGGCTCCACGTTGTTTGGGGAATTTTATATGCGTATATGGATGTTCTGCTGGAGACCAGGTTACGAAACACTGGTCAGGAGGTTCATCCAACCTGCCGGCTCTGCTACACTCTCTGCACCCATATGCGGTATGGGTGCAGGAGGCCTTTGACACTGGAGGATGGAGGCCTAGGAGATGACGTGATCTCCACAACAGAAAAGACGAGAGCTTTTTCTTTCCTTATTAACACTGCATTTCCTGTGACCATGTGATTGAAGTATTGTGCTGATTTTAGCACTCTGATATCATGAGATGACTGTCAGTTTACGATTATAAGCGATAATGTCATATTCAGTGAATGAACAGATGGGTTAAAAACGATTTTAGGACCCAGAACAAAAGAATATAGCAAAAAAGTCAATATTTCATTCACAATGTGTAATGCAGAGGTATAATGAAGATATTTTGAAGTGCAATGGTATTAATACCTGCTCTTTGTGGTGTGGACAAAGGCTTAACCTCAGCATTGAGAACATCTGCCTACATTAGTCTTTGGCTTATCCACTTACTGTAAATCTGTATAAAAGAGCAAGATGCCATTGTAATCATCTTTATTCATCACATCAAAGCCAATTCCCCAGATAGATGTCAGCACAGATGTGATGCCATAAATACGTGTAGGTTCATAACAGGATGGTGCTGAAGTTATTTTTAATGAGTTCAGCAAAACAGCATCTTTACACCTGTCAGATAAATATACTCTGAGAGGTGTAGACCATTAGAAATGCTGCGTTTTTCTTAGTCTGATCAACACAGTTAAGGAAATAATTCTGAAAGGGCAAAGGTCTGTGGCTTCATTCTCTATAGATCTGGCTTTTATAGCCTACTGGTGCAGTTTTTGATTGCTGGTTTGGAATGGAGGATTTGTTTAGAAAAATCTGAAAGAGCTTGCAAAAAATGTTCCTCCATGGCATTTGTTTAACTCTGCAGCTTGGCAGACAAACAACTGAGTTGGTTTATTGTGTTTTGCAACGGTTATTTTTCTTCCTTGAAGACTGCAGTGGAGCGTCCTCCTTTAAAACAGCATTCCAAACCAAGAATGCATCTTTAGCAGATAAAAACGCTGTAGAAGCACTGTCTATCCTCTCCTGTATAAAATATTGTTCATCATCACCTTTATTCTCTCTCTGTTATTTATTCAGCTACTGTGCTGATACAGAGTACTTTTTTTCTCAGTGGCACTTAATTTTAGCTCAACAGACTTTTGTCTTTCTATTGTCTATGAATGTCAGAGTGGATTGGACTGAAGTGGCTAATTCTGGAATATAAAAGCTGCAAAGGGGCTGTTCTCCTGAAGCATTCAGTCTGAGGCCATGCATAAAGCTCTTTCTTATCTCTGTCTTAAAGATCCTTTGACCTCTGAAATGTGCCCTCCCAATTTGTTATGTTATTGAACACATTTTTTTCTAACCAAAGATAAGATAGATAAGTTTGATAAATGATAAATAATTGAAAATAATTTTCCGACATGCAGCTGTAATTGCTGTATTTTGTCAGACAGTCCGTCCATGTGTTTGATGACAGAACTAGGTTAGTGTTCCACAGCTGAAATAATAGGCGCTTGACAGCCATCTTCCTATTTTAGAAGTGAATTACAGATTGTTCATCCTTTTTAGGAAGGTGGGGGCTGCCAGTTGTCTAGCTTTGTCGAATGCTGTCCAGACACCTCTGGTGGCGTTTCTCTAAGGACAGGCTCAGTACAGCATGACTAGGCTGAGGGCCCCTCAGTTGTTTCTCCTTCAGTGAGCATGTGATCCATAGGTTTTTGATAAACATAGAACCTGTAGTACTGAGTTACCCAGAGGTGGTCGTCCTCTACCAAAATGACTTTTGGACGGCAAGATTAACTAAAAATAACTAATAAATTGATTGACAGATTAAACTGTTTTTTATTAGCTGTTTTGATAATCATTTAAATGCCAAGAATGCCTTAATCCCAGCCTGTTATGGAGGAACTGAAGCTTTTCTTTGATGCGATAGTAAAGGGATATAATAGTGTTCTGCGGTGTAACATTCTCATTTTGGGCTTTAAGGAATTGGAACATGCATCTTTCCATGATATTGATTCATCACTATTGGAAATAAACCTGACTTAATAATAATAGCCTAACAAAAAAGACAAGAACAAATTGTCCTATTTTGCAATGCAGTCTGACAGCTGTGATTTTACCCCTGTGACGTACATAGAAATGGTTTAATTTTCCTTATTACCTTGAAGTGCTTTGAGAAATCTTTTGGCCTATGCGTTTCCCTTTTTTTGTTTGTTTTTTTTGCTGTGGATGAATGATTAATACAAGTCTAAAATAACTCCTGACCAACCATTTACCCTCAGTCGTGTAGATAAACCCAGCACACATTTGATGCAAGTTCATCACTTCCTCACCCAGAACACAGCTGGTACAGTGTGTTTGTGCCTAATTAGAACAGCTGCGTGAGGTTTCTTGCCTACAGCCATACACATGCACATATCTCCTCACTGAGGTTGGCGTCAGGCAAGCCTCGGGGATGTTGTTGCATGACGGGGAAGAAGATGGGGCATAAAGATGCTGGATGCAGCCACTCTGCAGTGCATCTTAGCTACTGCGTGTCACCAACAGGTTGCTGTTGTTGGTATGAGCTGTGAGACAGAGGCAGACGGCTGGAGTTCCAGCTTCTACTGCATAAAGCCTGACACTATAAACTCTTATTATTGCGCACAATCATTTATATGTAAAACATGTCAAATTTGCACTCTGATGAGATCAATACAGTAATTAATAGCATGTCCACCACCTGAAATAGTTAATGGGTTGATGTCATTGGTTGTTAGTTGTAACACTTGTTCTCTGTCTGTCTCCTTCTCTGTCAGGTAAGTGTTCTGACCACTCTGGAGAGACGCTTCAACCTCCAGAGTGCCGATGTGGGAGTCATTGCGAGCAGCTTTGAAATCGGCAACCTGGCCCTCATCCTGTTTGTCAGCTACTTTGGCGCCAAGGCCCACCGGCCCCGCCTGATCGGCTGCGGCGGGATTGTCATGGCTTTGGGGGCGTTGCTGTCAGCTCTGCCCGAGTTCCTGACTCATCAGTACGAGTACGAGGCTGGGGACTCGTGGCACGCTGAGGACGGTAGGGACGTCTGTTCCAACATCTCCAGGTCAGAAAACCGAGACTCTGGGTTTAAATGTGGCAACCGTGCCAACACCAATATGATGTACCTTCTGCTGATCGGAGCCCAGGTTCTGCTGGGTATCGGGGCTACACCTGTCCAGCCTCTGGGAGTGTCCTATATCGATGACCACGTTCATAGGAAGGACTCCTCACTGTATATAGGTGAGTTGTGGGGGAGAGCAGAGCACAATGTAATACATTTTGGTTTTAGTAAATCATTAAAAATAAGTTGGATTAATCATGTTTTTATACTGCAAAGTCATTTGAATCCAGTGACTGAAATTCTACAGCAACATACACGTCTCCGCGACGACAAAACACTCAGGTTTCTTCCTAGGACCTACTACTCTTGTACAATCTCACCAAAAGATGGTTAGTTGTAAAACTGAAAAAAGTCAAAACGCAATAATTCAATATAATTCTACCTATATACTGGAGGTCGACACACTCTGTGGAGCTATCTATGAATGACAGATATCCACACATCTGTTCATCTATCCATCCTTCATTTAGAATGTAATGAAATGTTGCTACGGAGATGAACAGATATATCTGGATATTATTTATCTAAGGCCTCTTTTATCTGTGGATGAAAAGGTACATGTGGACACCTGTTTGTCTTTTCATCTATGTCATGGATGGATAGATAGGTATCTGTACACTTCTGATTATCCATTATGTATTGGTCTATCATCAATGAATATCCAAATGGATGGACTATTGGAAATAGATACACATGTGGACAAAATTGTTGGTACCCCTCGGTATATGAAAGAAAAACCTACAACGGTCACAGAAATAACTTGAATCTGACAAAAGTAATAATAAAAATTCTATTAAAATTTAACAATGAAAATCAGACATTGCTTTTGAACTGTGGTTCAACAAAATTATTTTAAAAAATAAACTCATGAAACAGGCCTGGACAAAAATAATGGTACTCCTAGAAAAGACTGAAAATAATGTGACCATAGGGACATGTTCAATCAAGGTGTGTCCTCTAGTTAGCATCACAGGTGTCTACAAACTTGTAATCAGTCAGTTGACCTATTTATAGGGTTACAAGTAGTCACTGTGCTGTTTGGTGACATGGTGTGTACCACACTAAACATGGACCAGAGGAAGCCAAGGAGGGAGTTGTCTCAGGAGATTAGAAAGAAAATTATAGACAAGCATGTTAAAGGTAAAGGCTATAAGACCATCTCCAAGCAGCTTGATGTTCCTGTGACTACAGTTGCACATATTATTCAGAAATTTAAGATCCATAGGACTGTAGCCAACCTCCCTGGATGTGGTCGCAGGAGAGAAATTGATGACAAATGGAAGAGACGGATAATACGAATGGTAACAAAAGAGCCCAGAACAATACCTCTACAGACATTAAAGGTGAACTCCAAGGTCAAGGTACATCAGCGTCAGATCGCACCATCAGTCGGTGTTTGAGCCAAAGTGGACTTCATGGGAGACGATCAAGGAGGACACCATTGTTGAAAACAAATGATAAAAAGCCAGACTGGAATTTGCCAAAGTGCATGTTGACGAGCCACAAAGCTTCTGGGAGAATGTCCTATGGACAGACGAGACAAAACTGGA
>NW_007577758.1:1007455-1040053 GCF_000690725.1 Stegastes partitus
AAAAAAAAAAAAAAAAGACATTAACTAGATACAGCACAGATCATGTCCTAAAATGACATTATTAAGCATTGTTTGGGAGCCAAAAATCTGATGGAGCTCACTGTGATGGATGGATGTCTTATTCTATGAAGCTGTAACCACATACGCTGTCTAGAGCTGCTGTCAAACCTTGATAACACTTTCTGTGAGTTGGTTTTATGTTTCAAAATGATGTTGCACTTTAGACAACAAGAAGGTTAATATGATAGTATAAGGTTGGATTCACATCCTAACACACATGCCTCATTAATCAAAATCAAGTATGATAAAGAAATGTAGCTACATGCTGGCAAAACAGTTTTTGCCACAGATTGCCATAAAACATGTCCAAACTGTCCGAAAATCACAAGGACACTTTTCTCTTGCAATGTGGTAACCTCATCTGAAGCACACCCTGCTTGACCGTCTGTATAACTACGCAAAAGGTCTGTATTACATTTAAAGTTATGTTAGTGTGAACCCCACACACGACTATTGAGGAACTGTTCAGGTAAAGCATGCAAGATATTTGTCAGGTGTAGCCATGTTTAGAGATGCTCGATATGTGAACAGTTTAACGCAGACTCTTTAAGCAACAGTGACAGAATCAACAGCTTTTTCTGATGGTGCTGACTGAAAGCACTGTTGTCAGCTCAGCCATAATATACAATAGTGTTTCTTTACTAATTAGGAAACAAGTAACAGACTTAAAGTAATTGAGATTCCAGGACTTAACTGAAGATGTAACAGCATCTCAGTCTTAACAGCAATCACTAGCCTGTGTGTTCAGTACAGTTTATGTCACAGACTGTATCTTTTATATGTTTTATTAGTTTAGTAAAAGACAAGAAGCGGTGGGAAACAGCTAGCATAGTACCAGCACCTAGATCCAGATAAAACCACATCAGGTGGTCTTTTATATTTCCGTTTGTGTACAGACTAAACAAAAGAGAAATAACTAGTTTGGAGGTATTTGTTGGACCTGTGACAGTTTTTCTTGGAAGAGAGCAAGGCCAGGTGTTTTCATCTGTTTCTAATGTTTGTGCTACGTTAAGCTAAGCATATTCAGTACACAGCCTAAAATGTCAAAAAATGAATCGAATAATGTGTGCTTGAAATAAAGACCAACCACACTGACTCTGGCTAAGCTACACATTTAAGAGAATAATCAATGGTGAGAATTATTTACAATCAATACCAGCAACAACAACAACAACCAAGAAAAAATAAACAAAATTGATCCATGAACCCTCAAACAAACACCAGCTACATTTTGATTCTTCCATGTGCTTGCATTTGACCTGTGATTTTAGTTAGTTGGCCATAATAAAAACAAATGGCTACTGGCAAAAAAGGGGTTTAATTCCAGTTGTCTGTCTGTTTAATTGATTAGATTAAACAATATCTTGTAACTGATTTATTACATAGTCACTGATAATTCTGGATTCGGATTGCGTGGACAGTGCTGATGAGATATTTGTAAGCAAGGAATTACAGCTTAGCTGTCTGCTGTTTTTTGTTCTCAATGAATGCACCAGTATTGAAGTGTAGGTAAAGACAGCAACAGCTGATTCTAAGCTAAAAAGCTTGGGACTAGGGTTATTTGTGTAACTGCCAACAACGTATAGCAACTCTAATTTTAATTTATATAATACATTTAATTTTAAATGTGTATCATTTTCGCATTAATCTAGAAGCTCAGCTAACCTTAAGACAGTGATCTAAATACATTTAAGTAGTCACAGCGAAGCTGGTACCCTGAGTCAAACCATTTGTAGTTTTTTTGTTTTGCATCTCCAGTGCTGACACAGCACTGTGGAGAATGGTCTGCCTGCACCTCATAATCATTTTGCTTTAGGGGGAAAATGCTGTGGCGTGTTCATATTTTTGTAGACCAATTAAACTTGGATGTAGCGATGTTGGATGTACAAAAGCACAAAAGCATTGGGAGCAAATTGTTTTGGTAGAACATGCTTTGAAATGGAACTTTTTCACTAACTGTTTGGCCAACGTGCCAGATTATCCCTGTTCGACAGCAAATGTTTTAACACATTCTTTGGTGATCTTCAAAACCAGTGTGTAGGTTTCTACCTCAGAGATTGTTGTTATGTCCTTCCCCAACTCTTCTCCCTACTTCCCTGTCTTCATCTTCACTTGCCTATGCAACAAAGGCCAAAGAAAAAATAATATTTAAAAAAAAACAAAAACATACGCAATTGAAAGCCTCGCTTTTAGCTAGGTGGTTCTTTTTACAAACACAAAAAGCACAACTTGTCTAGTATTATCCAATCTGTAACCTCCACTGAGCCATAAGTAGTCATTATTAGTTGAAATAGTGCGCTGAAGCACAGTGGGTAAAACAGAAAGCAGCAGTTGGGTATTGCATCAGGCTGTTGGCTTGAGTGGCAGCACTCTGTGATGGGTCTAAAAAATTCTTGCAGAATCAATGCAAGTTTTCATGCCACCCCAAAGTAATGAATATATCAGTGTTCTTTTAGCAAAGTGACCTTTATGGTCTATTGACAGAGATCAATATCTTTGTCCTTAAATGTATTTTACAGCAATGTCGACAACATTTTGTGTGCCATTCCTTGTTCTTCTCCATAAAGCAGTGTTGTACACTCACCAAGCAACCTTTTAGAAAGAGTATACTTGTCATGGCACCTACATTTGTGCCTAACTATGGTCTATTTTATGACATTCATCACTGAGCACTTTATTAGAAACACCATACTAATGCTAGGTCAGACCCCCATCTTCTTTCAGACCTGTCTGAGGTCTTAGTGTCATTGATTCCACAAAATGTTGGAAACCCCAGTTTGAGATTCTACTCAACGTTAACATGGTTATGTCACATCATTGCAGCAGACTTTCCAGCTGCACATTCAGGTTGCCAAACTCCTGTTGTACCTCAAACAAAGGTGTTGTACTAGATTTAGTTCTGGTGACTAGGGAGGCCACTGAAGTCCACTGAGCTAATGGTCACTTTCATGAAACCCAAATTGTGAGCCCACCACCGGCAGCCTCAGTGGAAATAAAGATTCATCAGACTAGGTTCCATTTTTGAGCCTGTGTTTTGGTGTGTGCTCACTGGGGCCTCAGATTTCTATACTGGGCTGACATAAGTGGAACCTGAGGTGGCCCTCTGCTGTTTTCCCCCATCTGGACGTGTTATGTGTTTGTAGCCACTTCTCTGCTCAACACTGTCAAGTACGACTGCAGCTATTGGTTCCTTTTTATTGTTGATTGATCTGTTGATTATATTCTCAATGAAACAATCAGTTGTTTGGTCTATAAAATTTCAGAAAATGGTCAAAAATGTCAACCAGTGTTTCTCAAGGCCCAAGATGATGCCCTTAAATGTCTTATTTCGTCCACAACCCAAAGATATTCCGCTTCTGATCCTGTCCTCATTCATACAGTATACTATGGGGCCCTCAAGCAAACTTGAGCAGCAGTGTACTGTGGTTATAGCTACAGCAGCACCAAGAGGTCGACATAACACGCATTACAGTCTGTCTGCCAAAGTTGCCAAGGCAACAGTTCAGAGACAGTCACTGAAGCTATGTGCCATTCCTGTTCTCACTGCTCAGTGGCCTACTAGTATCAGAGCTCCATCTGGGCAGAGAGAGAGGGAATGAGATGTAGGAAGACAAGTAGAAAGAGATACCAATTATCACTAAAATATGGAATGTACATTTGAAAAAATGTTTTGTTTTTTCACTACTAGAATTTCAGTCAATGATCAAATCCGACAGAAGCTTTGGTGTGAAAGCTGTGATGTGACTTTGTTTTCACACAGCAACCAAAACTATGTCGCAGACTGATGCTTTTCAGCAGGTCAGACTGATGAATCTTATGAGCATCATGAACAGTGAACCTTTTAATCAAGACAGAGCCATACAGAGAGCAGACGTCCCACTGTAATCAGACTCAGCATTTGCATAGTAAGTTTGTTTGGCTTCTCTTATGGCTGAGGTTTTACACAAACACATATGACTTCCTTTATTCCACTGGCTTTTTGTTTTTCAACAAATGTGATTTGCCTGGTCATTAGCTGTGGCTATGATGTAGTGTCCTCTGGTTTCCGATGACTTTTTCACCCTGTATTTTTCCTCGATGGGTCTGGTGATCAATGACAACACTGAGGTTATTGTTAACCCGTGCATTTGTCTTTATTCATATACATGTTTTTGCTATTATTGACTGCTATCTCTCAGCCCAATTGCCCCTCTGGGAAAAACTTTACTTAACTCCACTCTACTAGTTGGAAGTTGTATGGTATTGTATAGACTTTGGTATGTTGGGGCTGTCCATCCATTATCTATTCAATTTTTGTTGTTGTTGTTGTTGTTGTTTTTTAATGAATATTATTTGCAGTGCACATTAAGAGAACAAGAAATATTTTTGAAGAACAATATCTGTAAGAGACGTGTGTTGGGTTAATTCGAAATATTACAAACGCTGTAAAGACAGTGGGAAAATATAGCAGTCAAGATAAACGTTTTCACCTTCAGGCCTCTTTACATTTTTACAATTGTAAGGATAATGTTGTTAATTACTGGTTATTTATTGTTTTTTGTTATCAACCCTGAAATTTCACCTTAGTGCATCTCTAGCATCCAGTGAATTTTGAAAAAAAAAAAAATCTGTAATTTTCTAGTTGTACAGGACAGTTAGTTACTGTCTCGTACTTGTAGAATCACCATCACATGAAACCTTCAGGAGTGGATGCAGCTGTATGGCACAGTGCAACGTTTCATCGGCTTGTTGCTTTTCAAGAAACTAAGCTGCTGATAAATTTGTTCCTGTTTTCTGACTACCATGTGTTAGTTGCTTCTCACCGGCTCCATGGTTAGTTGTATCATGGCTTCTTGTGTTTCAGTGCAGACCTCTTTGCAGGATGAGAAGGCCTCCGGTTTGTTCTGTACATGCTTTGATCTGCACACTTTCTGCCAGCAGCACTCAGAGTGGAGAGCAGGGAGGAAGGGATGGACAGAGGATGGAGGAGAGGAAGGAGGGCAAACAAGGCTAGCACAGCACCCGATCGTCCACAAAGCCCCCCGCTTGGCATCATACCAGATGCCCAATGTTAGATGTTGCATTTCATATTTTTGTATTGTTTTGGAAAATTTTAAGGAATTCACTTTTCTGAACAAAGTGCATAAACTATACACTTTTCCATTATGTCATGGCCCATATTCTCTATACATTTAACTGCTCTAAAATGTCTTATTATTTGCTTATGTAAAAGAACCAACCCAACCATGGAGGAAAAAGACACTACAGTTGGGATCACAGTTCAGTCTAGCATTAGCATGTTGTTTGGTTTTCTAAATATCTACCAGTGTTCCAATAACTTGCACATTTTACATGTCCAGCTCTATACATTAGTAGAATATAATAGCCCAAGACCAATGGCTGCATTAGCTAAATGGTAGCTGTTATGTACACTGTTTCAAGCCTTTTTCAGACAGGACACATGTTGCATTGCTGCTTCATCAATCTGTTTAAGACACTGCATTGTGTTATTTTATGTTCCTCGTGATTTCATTCAGACATACTCGCTTGACGGAAAAAGCCACGGTATGCCTGCTTTCAGTCCTTTGGAAATAAGAAGAACTTCATTTTTCACCTTTTGTCTCATCAGTATTTTTTCTAATTTGGAAGAAGATGAGGACATTGGTAATACGATGTATTTTTACTGTCTGTCTGTGTGAGGAGCTGAGCAGTCCTGTGCACCACATAGAGTCTGTTCTGAGAGGATGCTGGAGAGACCAAACGTGCAAAAGTGCGATTTCACTTATGTACAACTGACACAGACAATGCTCATTGCCATAAATGCAGAAACAGAGCCATCTGTCGAAACATCCAGCAGAAGTTCATCACATACAGGTAAAGAAGTGCACAGTTGTTGACTGCCTGCTCATAGTTTGTCCCTCATTAGTCAGACTCACCGGATGTAAGTTGCAGGTATAAGCCTGCTATTGACCGATTATCTCAGTGGGCATTCTCTCCCCTTCTGCTATCTGTGTGTTACTGTTTTCTTTTCCACGTGAAACTGCAACCCCCAGAAGGCAAACTACCACACTGAAAATGAAACTGAACCGAAAGCATTAGCTAGCTGGATGTTATGTTAAGCTGTGACTGCAATTATAAATTCAGCCAATTGTCCAGTGCATCATCTTAACTGTTGTTGAAATATCTAGTTTCAGTTTCAGTTTCATAGACCAGCAGACAGATTTAGTGGTTTGTGGGCTGATAACCTATTTTACTTAATTTTCATTCTTTATCTGAACATTGATGTTTGTGGTA
The DNA here is from genome assembly GCF_000690725.1 of Stegastes partitus. Classification (NCBI taxonomy): domain Eukaryota; kingdom Metazoa; phylum Chordata; class Actinopteri; family Pomacentridae; genus Stegastes; species Stegastes partitus. Next base: position 1,013,789 of record NW_007577758.1, read on the forward strand.
GAAGATGCACTGTTTTCTCAACTAAAAATAATCACATTACACAGTAAAAATACTGTCAAAGAAAAAGTCCTTTTAATTTTTAACTTAAAAGTGACAAGTGAAAGAGATGTTATGAGCACAATATATTTACTTGACACCTGTTCATGGTGGAGCTTTGAATTCTTATACAATGTTGGACAGTTGAATCAAACACAACGCATAATATTTTATTTTGTAAGTAAAACCTGTAAAGCCTGTCTGTTCTTAACCACATTCAACTTATTGTTTTTGCCATGAACTGTATCATAGTCTCAAGTTTGTCCCAGTGACTTTTTAAACATTTTTTTCCCCATAACTCTTGATAGTCTTTTATAGTATATTTATATATCGCTTTTTTTTTTATCTCTTGTGTACACATTTCTTAAAAATCTCTTTACAAATATCGTGATTGTGAGGATAGAACTGTTGGTTTCTTGACTACAATTTTAAAGCCTTGAATTTGGAATTATTTAATAACGTGTGCAGTGGATCTGCCTGAGAACTTGAGGACACTATGCATGGTGATACAGTAGCAACCTGGGTAGCTAAGGTTAAGGTGTCAATTAGTTTGGAAATCTGCATAAATTGCCTTATGAACTGAAACATTAATGCTGATTTGGTATCAAGTCCACTCCATTATTATCTCCTGGTTTTATTCAGTACAGCCTTTTGTCTTTCATAGCAGCCCCCAAGCTTCTTCCGTCAACACTTACGGATAGTATATTATTCTTTTCTCTCCACCACCCCCTCACTGTTCGCTGTCTCTGTTCTTCGTTTTTTGTCAATCCAGGCTTGTTGATTGCCATGGTTACCTCCTACAATGTCACTGCTGTTGTGGCTCGGTAATTGCATGGAGCCCGGTCTTTACACTGCATGTATGTGTATGTGCTGCTTAGTATTTCTGCTGCCTCCTTTTTTAGTCTCAAGGTGGTGGCGTTGTTTGACAAGCTTGATGTGTGAAGGCACATTTGCATTGTAAGAAAACCCTCTGAATAATGCAACGTGACAGAGAGGCAGTTAGGAGTAGTTTAGCAAACATCTAACCAGATGATTAAATATTAAAGCAGCAGCTCTCCACGGGCATTGTAACAAACCAGATGATTGAAAGAGAGGTTGCTCTTTTGTGGCCACCTCTTCACCCCACATGGATCAATACCACCTGAATGAGAGATTGAGAACACATGGAATACTCAAGAGTAAACCAGAAAACATTAAACAGTTGTCGTGGCACAAGTCTCCCACCATATTTGTCCTGTATCTGTTCTGTCTCAAAGCAGCAGCCTGGTTTTTTTTTCAGATGTTGTGGGCTTTCACTTAGTATCCAGTTCTTCTCTCTGCATGTCTATTTGAATCATAGTGAGCACAGATCAGGCAGCAGCCTGCTAAAAGAAACAGAGACTGTTTTTTCCAGTTAGCTGGACATCAGATCATTGTGCCTTCTGGCAGCTGAGAGGAAAACAAAAACTGATTTTAAAATTGCAATAATACAGCAGCAATAAACTGCAGCATAAAGCATAAGGAGCAGAATCTGCGTAATGGAGAATGTCCAGAGAATACAGCCATGCTAGCAGTTCTGTGAGGCTGTCCTTAGGCAGGGCTTTGATCTAAATGCCAAAGCCAGCATGCTAACATTAGCACAAGGTATAGTGTTTGCAGTGTTCACCGTCATAGTTCCACACATAGTGCGAATCACAAAGTGCAGATGCAGCTGATGGGAATGCCTGTGTCAGTATGAGACAAATCAAAATGCCATCCTCTTGGCCACAATTTATCATCAAAGTTATGAAGATCTATCCTATGAGAACGATAAATTAAGTTTTTCTGCCAATGCATCCAGTCATGTTGAAATATTTCACTCAATAAATTAAGATGCTGCTGCTACTGCTGCTGCTGCCTCTCTGAGGACCACCAATGTCTGGCAAAATTTCCCAGCAATTCATCCGGTAATCATGCTTCTCTGCTGGAAATCAGTGGATTGCTCCTTCTAGCTGAGGATGAGTTGCTTCAAATTTTAGGTGTCTTGGGGTCCTGTTCACAAGTAACGAGAAAACGGAGTGTGAGATGCACAGACAGATTGGTGCAGTCAGCAGTAATGTAGCGTTGTGCCGTTGTGATGGCAGCCAACCTATGTTCCAGCCACACCCGTGATCATGATGCTGTGTAGTGACTGAATGAATAAGATTGTGGATACAAGAGGCAGAAGTGAGTTTCCTCCATAGGGTGGCTGGTCTCTGTCTTAGAGATAGGATGAGGGATTTTGATATACAGAGGGAGCTCAGAGTCGCTTCTCATTTGCATCAAAAGGAGCCAGGTGAGGTGGATCAGGCATCATGAGGATGCCTCCTGGGGGCCTTTCTGCGAAGGTTCTCAACCAAAAGTCGCTGGAGGGCTTACATATCTCCTCTGGCCTGGAAATGCCTGGGAATCCTCTTAAGGAAATGGAAAGCATTGGGGGCCACCATGTCCCACCTCAAGCAGAAGATATGGATTGATGGATCATCCAACAGTTGTTTCAGACATGTCAGTCTGGGGAACTCACGGTCGGCTGTAGTTTTAGTGTATGCATCTTTTTTTGAACGTGTACATCCACATTAAGGCTTCAGTGTGTCAGTGTTTGTTTAATATTTAAAGTCTTGACCTGTGGCTTAAATGGTCAGCTGAGATAATTCCTGATGTGGGGAGAAAATGGCTTCCTACAGAAAGACTAACCTGCTCTTTTGCTTTGTGGGCTGTAATGTCCAAGCCAGATTGTAATTGGATTATTGATTGCTGTCTACTGCTTGACTGATACCGCAGGCGAAGTCAACTAACCCTGCTATCTATTGTATCCCTCACAGAGGGTCTAACAAAAGGCAGCTATTCAATTAGTGTATTCATGCTCTATGCTGTTTTTTTTAACAATATTGTAGCCCTAAATAGTTTCTGCTTTGCATCCTAATGGGATTCAGTGTGTGGTGCGGTATAAATGTTTCTATCTCAGAAATGGAAGATGTAAATCTCGTCATGCTACACGTTGGTCCTTTGTGAGTTCCACAGCAATGCTACAGCTTAACTCAGTCATGCATTCTCATTTAATCTTTCAATTTAAATGAAGCTTTTACGAAAATATTTAAACATATAAAAAAAAATCACGTCTCAACAACTGTTGAACTGGGTACATGTATTTCTTTTGCCCTGAGGACTAACGATTTTTGCTAATCTGTTAATTACTGAAATAAATAATTGTTGGTAACCTGTTAACTTTTTATGTAGTACCAAAATCAGGTTATGCGTTTCATCACAGTAGTCATATCATTTAGTTTTCTGCTCAAAAAATTTGTTGTGATCTGGTACCTCTTTAAGCATTTGGTTCTAGGCACTGCTGTGTTAAAGTATACTCTTGCAGAGATCGAATTGTAACTGTGAATTATCAGTCAAGCTATTTGTGTTTAAGTGCGGAACCAACAGAATGACAAAAACAATACAGCAAATTACAGGATAGAACTGTAAAGTACAGTAACCTACAATACATCAAAGCACAGTAAGAGGCCTGTGGTGTCCCACGCTGTAGCTGCTGGGTCAGCTCCTCTCTTCTTGTTTCATGGCGTAACCTCTATTCATCGCTGTAATGCGTTTAATGAAGCGGTTGAGGCTGCAAGTTGAGAGTCCACTGCAGCAAAATGTTTTTGCTCCACTGGAGTTATTACTCTTGCACAGTAGGACAGCAGAGGAAGGAATGGATGCTGACTCAGCACACGCTGTCCGCTCAGACCGGCCCAGGTTGTTTTATATGTGCACCTTTTAGGAGCACCTTTGCCAAGATACAAAGTGCCAGCGATTGAACTGTGCCATAATGTGAGTCTGAGTGTGAAATTATTCATGTGTTGGCAGTGTGACCAGGTAGAGGAGCATTGTCTCACACAGTATGACCTTGCCTCTGCTGCATTCATTCCTGCTGGGTGTACAACCCCTGGCAAAAATGATGGAATCACCATTCTTGGAGAATGCTCATTCAGTTGTTTAATTTTGTAGGAAAAAAGCAGATCACAGACATGCCACAAAACTAAAGTCATTTAAAACAACAACTTTCTGCCTTTAAGAAACACTAAAAGAAATCAAGAAAAAAAATTGTGGTAGTCAATAATAATTGCTTTTTTAGATCAAGCAGAGGGAGAAAAAAATATGGAATCACTCAATTCTGAGGAAAAAATTATGGAATCACCCTGTAAATTTCCATTTCCAAAACTAGCACCTGCATCAGATTAAATCTGCTCATTAGTCTGCAGTTAAAAATTAGTGCTCACACCTTGGAGAGCTGTTGCACCAAGTGGACTGACATGAATCATGGCTCCAACATGAGAGTTGTCAGTTGAAACAAAGAAGAGGATTATCAAACTTCTCAAAGAAGGTAAATCATGATGGATTGTTGCAAAAGATGTTGGTTGTTCACACTCAGCTGTGTCTAAAATCTGGACCAAGTCCAAACAACATGGGAAGGTTGTAAAAGACAAGCATACTGGTAGACCAAGGAAGACACCAAAGCATCAAGACAGAAAACTTAAAGCAAAATGTCTTGAAAACAGAAAATGCACAGCAAAACAAATGAGGAACAAATGGGCAGAAACTACAGTCACCAAACTGTAAGAAACCGCCTAAAGGAAATGGGATTTAGATACAGAGAAGCTAAAAAAAAAGCCATCATTAACACCTAAACAAGGCTACAATGGGCTAAGGAGAAGCAATCGTGGACTGTGGATGACTGGATGAAAGTCATATTCAGTGATGAATCGCAAATCTGCATTGGGCAAGGTGATGATGCTGGACACTTTTCTTATTCCATCAATTGAAAGGATGTTTGGGGATGATGACATCATTTTTCAAGATGATAATGCATCTCGCCATAGAGCAAAAGCTGTGAAAACTTTCCTTGAAGAAAGACACATAAGGTCAAGTCATGGCCTGCAAACAGTCCGGATCTCAATCCTATTGAAAATCTGTGGTGGAAATTGAAGGAAATGGTCCATGACAGGGCTCTAACCTGCAAAGCTGATCTGGCAACAGCAATCAGAGAAAGTTGGAGCCAGATTGATGAAGAGTGCTATTTGTCACTCATTAAGTCCATGCCTCAGAGACTACAAGATGTCATAAAAGCCAGAAGTGGTGCAACAAAGCACTAGTGGTGTGTTGTAGTGTTTTTTGGTTTGTTTTTCATGATTCCATAATTTTTTCCTCAGAATTGAGTGATTCCATAATTTTTTCCCTTTGCTTAATCTAAAAAAAAAAAAAAACAGTTTTTATTGACTACCACATTTTTTTTTCTTGATTTCTTTTAGTGTTTCTTAAAGCCAGAAAGTTGTTGTTTTCAATGACTTTAGTTTTGTGGCATATCTGTGATCTGCTTTTTTTCTACAAAATTAAACAACTGAATGAACATCCTCCAAGACTGGTGATTAATTATATATAATAATAATTTATATATAAATTTATTTATATATAATTTTTGCCAGGGGTTGTAGAAGACGTAGTCAGGGACAAGAATTTCAATCAGGCTGAATCTGATTTTCACCACTTCTAAGTCTGCCATTATTTATTTGGAGTCTTTTAAACACCATGCTACGATATCAATAACAATCACAGACTACAGTGTATATTGTTTTAAATTGTTGTTCAAAAAGGAAATTGATTTTGTTCTTGTTTTTGAAAACCTGTGATAACTGAGTGGTTTAAGCTACACTTTTACATTTATAGCCTACTGAGTGATCAGTAAAACAGAATCCTCTCTTCAGTTACGTATGATCATTGCAGTATTTTAGACTCAGTATGCAGTATTCACTTAAACAAACTTAGGCCCAATAATGTATGATGTAAAATAAAATGATGCTTAATTGATCATAAGGGAATTCTTGCAAGTAAAACTAAGCAAATAAATAAAGAATTGTCCATAACTTATAACAGCCAGTTTGGCATCTTTATGCTGAGAAATAAAAGAAAGAAAGAAAAAAATAATAATTAGGTAATAATTAGCAAATAAGTTCCTGACTTATGGCCAAATATGTTTTTTGTGAATCCAAATGGATGTTTGTAGGAGACATAATGAAATTTCCTCCTGGCGTTCCTGACATATTGCGACATATGGACAGACAACCCAGAAACATAATACCTCTGGCCATAGTTATTGCTGGCATGGAGGCATCACAAAATTTGTTTAAAAAAAAAAAAAGAACAAAGAAAATTGAACACACACACACACATATGTATGTGTATATATATATAAAAGAAAAATTGTGATCTTGACTTTGTCAGTATGAGATGCACAAGGGGAAATGGGACTCGTAAAATATGAAACTTAGTTATTTTTGGCAGTGTATCCAAGAAGTGTTGATTTAATTATGATATTTTAAGACTGTAGTGTTGCTGCCATTGTATAGGGTTGTATAATTTCATAAGATGTTGTTAATATTTTTAAAAAAAATCCAGAATATTCCATGAACATGGACGATATATATATATATATATCTATGATTAATTTGATGTAGTTCTGTTGCATGTTTATATAGTTTCTGTTCAATAATGGTATTTTTTACCCACAGGCAGCAACCTGTGTGGGGTCAGGCCATGTGGCAGAGTGATATTATAAAAAGGACTACACTTAGTAAGCTCACAGTCTCACAGTAAGGAGGAGCTGTCTGTCACATCCTCTGCAAGCTCTCAGCTTAAGTGGAGTGTCTCTACCTGCCATTTCCAAATGTTAGGGTGAGACAGACAAAGACCAGGCTGCAGAGTTTTACATGGAAATCTCATCTCTAAAGCTCTCAGCCTCTCCAGAGTGTCTGCACTTTAATAAATAATCCTGTGAATTATACATTTCTGTTTCGGTCACCTAGGTTCATGTGGCACAACGTTACTACGCAGACAGCAGTGTGTGAAAGGAATAAGGAGTGAGTCCTCTCGGGAACATAAATGAATGCTCCATCAGTGTGTTGACCAGCAGGATTGTAAAACCATGAGCATGTCACCAGCTACATGTCCTCTTGTGCCTAGGTTCACTGTCGCTGCACAGACAGCAGGTATACGTTAGTGTCTGTTTTTAAAAAAAATTAAAACAATTTAAGTCCGGGCTGCAAGGTGGCGCAGTTGGTTAGCACTGTTGCCTCGCAGCAAGAAGGTCGCCAGTTCACGTCCCGGTGGGGGCACCGGGATCTTTCTGCGTGGAGTTTCCATGTTCTCCCCATGCAGCGTGGGTTCTCTCCAGGTTCTCCAGCTTCCTGGTTGTCTGTCTCTAAGTGTAGCCCTGTAATAGTCCAGGGTGTCCCCTGCCTTCGCCCTGGAAGTCAGCTGGGATAGGCTCCAGCCCCCCCGCGACCCTAGTGAGGATTGAGCGGTGTATAGATAATGGATGGATGGAATGGAAGTCCATTAAAACTGTCTGTGGAAATACTTCATAGTGCACAACATGTAGAAGAGCCAGCAGCACAGTTGCTTGCATTGTTTTGTCATATTTCACTTATTTCTTCTTCTCTGTCACCTAGAAACCTAAAAAGGTTATAAAGTACACATGGTTATAAAACCTCTCTCTTTTTTCTGATTTGCAAATTCCTTGATGTCTGAGAGTACAACAGCACAAACATCTGTGGGATTCAGTTCATCTGACCTGCAGTTTAAAATGACTGAGATCATTCTAATCTAATTTACATTATTTTTGAAACATTACCAAACTGACTATACATCAAGTTCTTACATACAGTGACCTCCAAACGTTTGGAGACTACATACACCTTAACAATTGAATCATTGTGCACATTTGTAATCCTTTTTCATTACATCATTGGCTATTTATAAAAAGCCAAAGCTTAGTATTAATTGACATGTGCTCGCCATCAGTTGTATAATGACTAGATTTACATGTTTTGGTAATCAGGACATTTATGGCTGAAATGAATGTTATCAGAAGCTCTCGGGTTGCTTTATCATTCTAAATGAAAACAAAGATTCACCAGGTGCCATCCTGACACACGGAATGGATGACTGTAGTTTTGCAGCACATTCTGATATAGATGAAAGTAACAGCAATAGTACATCACCTACACAATCTGTAAGAAATATTGTATGTAGATAAATAAATAATATGCATTCACGTATTTTCATACTTGATCTCAAATTCAAATGCACGAAAGAGCAAGAACAGCAGTTTCCCTCTGCTGGTATCATCATTTTGAGGGCACTGTAGATAGTACATAGTTTGTAAACTAGATGAAAGTGAGATATTTCATAGTAAACTAATATTGTTTCCCAGAATGAATACACGGGAGGCTATATTTGGACAGCAGCATCTTGAAATATTCAAATCATTTCACCTCCTCCCAGTGCTACTTTAGTCAAGTGCCTGCTGGAGTATTTAGCGTGTCATGTACAGAGACAGACATCTCAACTAAATATGTCTTCTCAAGAAGATCACTCTCAAACACCCTGGTTTTATAGTGTGACAGTCTTCCTGTACCGCACTCTGCTGATTGCATGTTCCAAAGCCATCAATCCTTCGCAGCTATGCTGTAGCTCAACTGAAGACATGGCGAGCGGTTTCAATCCTCAGCTACACTGAGGCAGAACTGCAATCATTGCAAAGTCAATAAGTCCTGAAAGATTTACATTCTGCCTCTAATGAGCAATGAAAAGTTAAACCAATCCTGTGAACGTTAATCTATGACAGAGGCATAGAACATCTTTAAAATGTTGTACACATCATCATTCCACGAAATAAGTCCAGTAGCTGCTGATGTTTGCAAATCGTGTGAAATTATGATGGAGAAACTTCAACTTAAAGCAATATTCAAGTTTATTTTTTAAATTTTCCTAAAAAAAAAGCACAACATTGCTGTTAGTTTAAGAAATGCCAAATGTTATTTTTTCCCAAGTTTTGTGAAATATTAAGCATTACATTTCATCCCGCTTCTAAAACAGCTTCAGGCTTGTGATCAAGGTACACAAATTGCACAGGCTTTCTTAAAACAGACTTTTTATTATGATATAAATGTGTATGTTTCAATGTCATATTGTGTGTGTGTGTGTTTTTGTCTTTTGGGGAGTCCTAAATATCTCCAAAATTTTACAAGTTTAGATACTTATTTTTTTTTTACTGTGTTTCGATCACACGTCTGTGAATTGTAAATTGAACTCCATGTGATTTATCAATTTTTACCTCTAAAAACATATGTTCTGTTCGCCCAGATCTTATGATGACTCCATTATAGAAATTAGAATTACACAAATTATTAGAGTTTCACATTCAAGACATGTTGAGCACTCTTGCCTTCAGATATGAGTCAAGAAAATACAATGTTTGAGTACTGCAATGGTTTTGACTAAACGGTACAGGATGTTTTACTGTACTGTTAAAGCCTCAGCACCTCTCGACATTGATTCTTTCACTGCCATGAACCTTCAGTATTGTCTCCAAGGAAATGGCCTCAGATGTACCAACTGTTGAGTCCAGACAGCAGACTGGCATCAGTCCTGAGTATTCTCCTGATGGGTGTCCAGCAGCTGTTGCTGTAGGATTATGAGCTTTCCGTCCTTTCTCACGGCAGAACAAAGCTCATTGCTCATCTCCGTCATCATGCGTATTGCTTGTCGTCATCAGCTGTTTCACTTTGAAGGCCACTCCAGGCTCTTACCTTTGTCTTGTGTAACGGGATGCAGTAAAGCTGGCTGTACCCACACTAAGGTTTTTTACAGTATTGAGCGGTGGTGTGCTGTAGGTCAGATTGGCTGGAGCCCAACATTTTCTGCTGGTTCACTGCCATGTTTGTGTGTGTGTTCGCCAGCCTCACTGCATCACATACATTATGGATTAGTTGTCCTGTGTTTGTCTGTGATTTGACCCCAGTGGAAGGCAGAGGAGGATATAGGAGGTTGTTCATTGGTTGGTGGTTGAGTTGGCCATGCTTCAACTCCAGACTGCCTCTGTCACCCGACTCGAGCCCCGCCAGCATTAGTGACTCTGCAAATGAACATAGCTGACAGAAACAGTTGGACAGGAGGGCTGACTATTGGCTACAGTCACTGATGTTATAGCACAGTTTAAAAGTAAATACACCAACTGAGCTTCTTGGCTTGAAAGCTTGTATTGCCCCTTTTGACAAAAATGACTTGTTGGTGTTTTTCACAAATGTCAACACGTCACTGACATCAGCTTGCCAAATGTTTTACCACTCCTCCGGGTGAAATTCCTTCATTTGCTGAATGTTTGAGGATTGTCTTACATGATCTGCCAGTTTCAAATCTCCCCACAACATTTCAGTTGTATTTGAGTCTGGACTTTGTCAAGCCCATTCTATAACCCTGAATGCCTTTCTCCTGAGTCATTGCTTGGTCAATTTGCTCTATACTTAGACTGATTGTCCTGTTGAAAGGAAGGTCTACTTCTGGTTCAACTTCAGCTTCTGGTCAGATGGCCTCCTATTGTCTTCAAACACTCATTGATATGATGAAGAATTCATAGTTGAATCAATTACTACAAGCTTCCCAGTCTCTGAGTAGTGAAGCAACTCCAAACCAGAAGATTTCCACCAAACTGCTTCACAGCTGGTTTCAGGTTTTTCTCCTGACAAGCACCAAACATGTCTTTGATTTGTCTGTCCAGAGAACATTATTCCAAAAGGCCTCTTTGCTTGCAAGTTCAGTGACAAACTGTAGTTTTGCACTGATGCTCTTTTTTGACAGCCAAGGTATTTTCCAGACATACTCCCCATGCACATCAAATCTGTGAAATCTCTTTGTGATTGTAGATGCAGTAATTTGACAGCTTCAGAGTTACCTGCAGATCCTCTGATGAAATTTTGTATTTCTGAGAACCATAATTTTTTATTTTATGCTCTTGGACTGAATTTGCTGGTGTGGCAAGTACTGGAAACATTGGCTTTGTTTAAAATCTAAGCCATTTGTAAATGATTTTCCTCACAGTGGACTGATTTGAATTTCAAATCATTCAGAGATTTTTTAATGCCTTGTAGAGTTACAGGCATCCATTTTTTTTCTGAAGGCCTTAGAGAGCTCTTTAGATCTTGGCATGACATCACACTTTCAGAACAAATGCAACACTAGAGGTTTCAGTAAGACGGGTTCCACCTGTCACTTCTTAAGGAGCTTCTAATTATTGGCACCTAATCTGGAACCTCTGAATTTAACTTCATAGATTTAAGGACTTGATAAACATACTCACTTTTTCAATGTGACTGATTTGCTTTTTAAATTTAAAAAAAAAAATAAAATTATGAAGTCGACAAAAAAGTAATTTTTTAGTGTTATTTGTTTGACAATGCCACTTTTAGTGTAGGCAGTGATTTTGCCCTAACATGCTGAAAAAATGAAAATAATGTGTTCTTGTGCTGTAGGTAGAAATAAAAAAGGTTGGTTTTTATTGCAGAGAATTTATTTCTAGAAATGCGTTCATAACATTACTCTGCTCTCACAAATAATAACTGGCCATAACCACCGGACAAATCATTTAATCGCTCACAGAAAAATTGACTGATCCTCTCACTCTGCCAGGAGGGAACTGCTCTGGGCTCCATTATTAGCAGTCAGGCTACTGGAGCGCTCTCTGCTACTGTTGTTCCACTTACCACCAGCACGCGTGCACACACACACACACACACCCACACACACACACACACACACACACACACACACACACACACACACACAGTCTAATGCTTCATGGTAACCTCTCAGCCTCTGGACCAAAGCAGGGTAGCTTATTGCATTCAAATGAAAGTCAACCAGAGCTGCTGTATCAGTGGCTCCCCACTGCTCTTGGGAAATGGGAAAGAACCCATTTCCAGCTTGATTATTTATGATCCTGCAGGACAATCTCGTCTTAGATCAATTACACTGTGGAACCTGTGGACTGCATTTTACAGTGACACTGAATAAATTTGTCTGAGGGAGACATCTGATGAAATTTAAAGTCCCTCTGCATGGATTCAGTGCGTAATCTTTCTTTGAATAGAATACAGTTGGTTCCTAATCATACAGTGGATTTAACGAAGAGAGCACTCTGTGGTAAGATGCTTGATATTTAATAAAATGGTCTGGTAATATACACCTTACAGTCTTGATACAAGGCTGCCCTCTGCTGAGAGATGAGATGTAATGCATTAATTACGTTTATCCTTATGTGCATTTGTTGGTTTGGCTGACTTTCTGACAACAACATTGAAGTGTTGCTGAGTTTTGGCTGTTGCTGGCTGCATCCATATTAGCTAAGTGATATTTTATGTTCTCTTGTCCCTTTGTTTTGTCTTTCAGGTATATTATTTTCAACGTTAGTGTTCGGCCCGGCCTGTGGCTTCATCTTAGGTTCTGTGTGTACCAAAGTCTACGTTGATGCTGTCTTCATTGACACTAGTAAGTTGGCAAATTAAGAAAATGGGGGGGGAAATACATTACAAAGTCATAGCACAATGGAAAAAAACAAACTTGTACATAAAAACATTGCCATTTTTAGTATCATTGCTGCTCTATTTCTATTTGCAGCCTAACAGTATGAGTAATAATCAGTCATCCTACCTCCTTAATGACTGTTTCCTGTCTTCTGTCCAGGTAAGCTGGACATCACCCCAGATGACCCTCGCTGGATCGGGGCGTGGTGGGGCGGCTTCCTCCTCTGCGGTGCCTTACTCTTCCTGTCAGCCCTCTTCATGTTCGGCTTTCCCCAGGCGCTGGACGAGCAGGACATAGACGGTGGAGGGGAGAGTGAGCAGGCCATGCTGCCTTCTTCCCTCACTCTGGAGTACCAGGGTTCGAAACCCAATGGGGCCATTCATGGCTTTGATATAAACAGTGGGCTCTCAGTCTGTGAGCATCTGAGAGGTACGGAAGGAGGTGGTGTAATCAGTGACAGATAAGATTTGATCAATAAAACATTTAAAAATCAGACAAATACTTCTGTGCTCTTCCTCTTTCTTCTACTGTTGATCTTTTCCATCTTTCTTCTTCGTTTTTTTCTTTGCTGTCCTAGTGATCCCCCGGGTAACCAGGCACCTTCTCTCCAACCCGGTGTTCAGCTGCATCACGCTGGCAGCCTGCATGGAGATTGCTGTGGTTGCTGGCTTTGCTGCCTTTCTGGGAAAATACCTGGAGCAGCAGTTCAACCTTACCACCTCTTCAGCCAATCAGCTGCTAGGTAGGTGGGTCATTGTCTTGCAAGAGAGGGCAAGAAGTTTTTTTTTGTTTCCAAAGAGTGTTTTCCTATTAAGTCATCACCAAAGAAGGTTGTTCAAGTTATACAAACAATGTCTCTGCAGTACAGAAACCTCAAGGGAAAATTCAAATGTACATCCTTGTGTTTCCCTCTCCAGGTATGACGGCCATCCCCTGTGCCTGTCTGGGGATCTTCCTTGGAGGGCTCCTTGTAAAGAAGCTGAACCTGTCAGCTCTGGGTGCTGTCCGTATGGCCATGCTGGTTAACCTTGTGTCCACTGCCTGCTATGTCTCTTTTCTCTTTTTGGGCTGTGACACTGGACCTGTCGCTGGGGTTACAGTAGCCTATGGAAACGAGTAAGAGTGATAAGTTGCTGATGTGAATGAGTGGTCTTACGTCTGTATGTCCATCCAGAGTCAAAATGATACAAAAGTGAGAAAAAAACAATTCCTACAGGAAAAGTTAACTCTGACTTTCACATTGTTCCTGTGGTTGATGAAGTAATGCAGCGGTCCCCAACCACTGGGCCGCGTACTGGCACTGGGCGGAAGGTCATTTGATACCAAGCTGCACGGAAAGAACAAAAACATTTTGTTGGTTTATTTTATTTGTTTGCAGGGTGTGTGTGTGTTTTTTTTTTTAAATGACTAGATCGTCTGCCGTCACTTCCATCTGTGCTTGTTTCTTATCACTTGACTGTCAGTTTTCCTGCCTGGACGTTAAATGGAGTCGTCAGTCTAACTGCTGCCAAAATTAATAAAAAAAACTAACTTCTCTGGAGAGCTTCTTTAAAAAGAGAGAGAGACTTGATGATGAGACAAAAAAAAGTAAATTCAGCAATAAAAAGTAATTGGTTTACGACACTTTTTTAATTGAAAAAAAACAAACAGATTATTTGTTATGTGCACAATGACTGCTCCGTAGAAAATTGTCTTGCTTGAAACCAGTTCCTGGTGCAAAAAAGGTCGGCGACGATGTAATCCATGTGCAGTATAACACCTTACATGACCTCTGACCTTCTCCACAGGACTTTGCAGTCCTGGCAGCAGCCTGAGTCAGCGTGCATCAGTAACTGTAACTGTTACACTGCATCGGTGAGCCCAGTCTGTGGTTCCAATGGCATCACCTACCTCTCAGCCTGCTTTGCTGGGTGCACCAAACCAGTAAGTAAAGACCCTTAGACTGACTGAAAGAAGCTGGAATTACAGTAAACCTGCCACTACAGGGCTCACCATAAATGACAACATACACATATGCATTCATACATACAGTGCTGCAGTCTTGTATTAACCTTTAACCTTTTTGGTCTCGTTTCTTGTGTTAGAACTTGACCAGCTGTACATGTATATCCAGCACCAGTGAAGACGCAGTGGCTTTACCAGGAAAGTGTCCCAGTCCAGGCTGTCAGCAGGCCTTCCTCACCTTCCTGTGTGTTATATGTGTGTGCAGCATGATCGGCGCCATGGCCCAGACACCCTCTGTCATCATCCTGATCAGGTATGAGTGCGGCTGCTATACATAAATGTTCCACAAGAGGGAGCTGATGACATTTACAGGCAAACTGATGGATGCTGAGTTGTATCAGCTGTCTGAAACATGACAGAATGATTTGTCATGGTGTCACTGATAAGGACAAATACTGACACGTAGTGAAACATTATGTCATACAGAAAGATGAAGAACTTTGTAGGTACAGAACAATTGGAAAGATGTATAAGGACATGACTTCCTCTTGTAGTTCTTCAATTGTGGCCATCATTGCCAAGGCATTCACAACCTTATAACAATCAGTATGATTTTTGTGTGTTTTGTTGATGAACACTGTTCTTCCACAATAGTGTCCACAAAGAAAAAGAGGCGCAGCTCACTGTGAAAACAATTCAAACAAACTTGTGTATTCCTACATATTTTCAGTTTTAACAGAGATATTTTGTGGGGTGTCTGTGAAGTTTAATTTCAGTGACAGTCAAAAGTCAGTTTGCTGGATGGCTGCCATTATCCATGTTGAATCAGTACCTGTCAGTAATAAATGGGTAAATACACAGATGTCTGTGTATGTTAACTGCTGAAATAGTGACAGTTTGTAATACACAATCTAGAAGCAGTACGTATAATGAATTTGGGGCAGGCTGGCGCATATGCTCCTCCTTTTCTTAGGTATATTTTATTGTAGAAGAATAGTGCCAATCAACAGCACACTGGAAAAAATGTTTTTAATGTATACTGACTTTCTGCAGTACTTTTTTTTTTTGTCCATTATCCACTCTGAACACACAGTACTACTAGACAGTTAACAACACAACTTCTTGGTTTATTTGTGACCTACGATTCTTATCACAGTTGAGGGATCAGTGAGCATCATACCAACAATATTACTTTACATTAAAAAAAAAGACTTACAGTAGATGTAAAAGCAAAACTATTGATTTGTTTGCAACTTGACTGATTGTGAACTTCACTAAAGCGGTGTTGCCATGTTCTCAGATGTAAGCTTGGGGTTAAAAATGTTGTTTTAATCTAGGCTGTAATAAATCAGAGTTGTCCTTAAAGCTGTAGTAGACAGAAATCTAGAAAGTGGGGGGAAAAAAATCCACCAGAACCTGAAAATATAGGGCAGCTCTTTCATCTACTCTTTCTGTTGTAAATTCGTCCCACCAGACAAGCATGCACTTCAAACATGCAAATACAGTCAACATTCATTTGCTGCTTTGCCCAGGACTTGAACCCTGCTTTCCTCCATCTAATCCACAGCACCACCACATTCTGTGGACTTTGTAGGTATTTATAGTATCTCTCCTGCTCTTGGTGAAAAGCCCTGTGATTGGCTAAAATCTATTGTCACGGGCTAAACTTTCTAAATCCTGGCAACGGTGCCAGGAGGAGGTGCAGGAATCTGATTTCCTCTTAGACCACTTCTATGTATCGAGGTTTGGAGTTGGTGCCAAATAAAATAAAATACTACCTATCCGAGCTTTAAACACAGCTATGAGGTTTTCCGTTTGCTTGATCCCAGTTTAAAAAAAACAAACAAAAAAAACCCCAATCTGGGTTCTGTTTTGCCTTTGCTCATCCTATTCAGCTACAGCTAGCCACTGTGTTCACATTATTGGTATATACTGTTCATCACAATTGTTTCTTCATTTTCAGAACTGTAAGTCCGGAGCTTAAATCGTATGCCCTTGGAGTTCTGTTCCTGCTCCTAAGACTGATAGGTAACTTAACATCTACTTTTCATTTATTTACTTTAATTCTGGTTTGAATGATGTATACACACACACTTTATTTATATTGGCACACATTCTGCAGTACGTCTCTGTTGTGTTGGTGCCACCAGCTGCTCCTCTGTACTTTTATAATTGTTTAGAATGAACTTCATCAGTCTGTCTGCTCAGATACAATGGGAACTTGAACTCAACCTGGTGTTCTTTTTCACCTTTTGACCTGCTGTCTGTCCATTATCTCTTCCTGCTGCAGGTTTCATCCCTCCCCCCCTGATCTTTGGCATGGGCATCGACTCCACCTGTCTGTTCTGGAGCTCCGTCTGCGGAGAGAAGGGAGCCTGTATGCTGTACGACAATGTGGCCTACAGGCATCTGTATGTTAGCATCGCCATCGTCCTCAAGTCATCAGCCTTCATCCTGTACACCACCACGTGGCAGTGTCTGAGAAAGAACTACAGAAAATACATCAAGAACAGCGAGGGGTACCTTACACCCACTGAACTCTTCGCCTCCAACGTGACTCTGGACAATTTGGGCAAGGAGATCACCCAGAACCCAGCCAACAGGACAAAGTTCATATACAACCTGGAGGACCATGAGATGTGTGACAACATGGAGTCGGTTTTATAGTGGTGATCTGCACTGGAGCTGCAGACTGGAGCTGTTGATGTGTAACTGAGCTGATGTGTGATGTTTCTTTGGTGTCGTATCCATTTAGAGGAATGTCCTCAGTAAGGGTTTTACCTTCCTCTCATTTGAAACATCACACATACTGAAAAAATTGAAGTGATGATTCCCAAAATCTATATTCACATTTTTGTCAGCTAAATACCAAGCTGGCCTATAAAGATTTTATTTATTTATTTATTTTTTAGTTATTCTGAGTATGTTTTGTTTTTTTTGTTTTTTTTACCCTTATTTGACAGCAGAGTTGACATTGACAGCAATGAGGAAAGAAGGGAAAATCACATGCAAGAAGGTCCCCCACCACAAAATAAGTCAAACTCATTAAAAATTTAGTTACAAAAATAGTCATGTTAAGTTTAGATTTACTCCAAGATACAAACTTTATCAGTTTATTTACTTTTTGTATTTCTCAGGTCCAGTTATCAGAAAATGCAAAAAGGATGACAGTCAACACAGTGATCTTATCTTTAAATGATGAATTTTTCAGCTCTTCTTTGGAGCACTTTTCCATACAGCTGTAGTGGACCAAATTGGACCACTCTTGTCACCACCAGGCAACCCTACAGAAAGCTTTCTAACACACTTATGTGTTATTAACCCCCTTAACCTTCACCCAGTTTTCTTTCAAATCAAAACTCATTAATTTGTAAGCAAATATGAAACTTGCATGTTTCTTTAACCTTAACTTCTGTGATTTTATGAACATATACTAGCAAGTTCATTGTTTGTGTCTTATAAAATTGGTCCAGAAGTAAGGTTTACAGAAATATATATATATATTTTTTCTGTTTCTTTCTTTCTTTCTTTCTTTCTTTCTTTCTTTCTTTCTTTCTTTCTTTCTTTCTTTCTTTCTTTCTCTTTCTTTCTTTCTTTCTTTCTTTCTTTCTTTCTTTCTTTCTTTCTTTCTTTCTTTCTTTTTGTGCCACCAGTCATTTCCAAAAGTAGAGGTTAGAGGTGGATTATCTCATTTTGGAACCAAAGTCTTCAGCTTGAGTCGATGTGAAAAATGTTTCACACATTCTTGAGAAAAACAAGGAACAAATTTAAACAAACAAATAGCTTTCAGTGTAAATGGCAGCTCTTCGTCTAGAGAGCATTTTAGGACATTGTTGGAAGTAGAGGACTGTTGAGCCAACAAGGAATAATTATCCCTTTACTGTGTGATAGTGTGGAGTTTTGCTATAAATGCTGGACAAAATTCTGAGACCAAATTTCCATTTCAGAGCCACAGAACAGTTTGTTCTTTTTTACTTAACATGCGGAAATTAGGTGCAACTTCTAAGAGGAATTTAAAATATAGACTTCAATCTTCATAATAATCTTACTAAAGCAATGGACTCTGAGTTAGGTGGTATATTCAGGTATACTTGAACAAGACATGAGCCGATTTAGATACTGAACCTGTGACATTTCAGGTACACGACTGTCTGTCTAACCACTGATTTGACTGAATCACCACTATAATTCTGCAGACAACACTCATGTCAATGGCAAATAGATAGAGTTTGTCTCAGTGGTGTAATTCTACTCTTGGGGATGTCGCCTGCAGCAGTGATGCATGGAATACAAAGCAACATGATAAATAACAAGCAGGGGACATTGCAAATAAGACTCTCCACGGTACATGTATGCATTAGGGCCAAAGCAGATGGAGGCTGCGGGTGAGGAGGCCTTCTCAACAACACCAGTGTCAGCTGCAGAGCTCACATTATGAGCATGCAGACTGAGAGTATCAAGGCATTTAAGTAGAACCCCAAGTCAATGCAATGAGACCTATTGTGGTGGGCTAGCTGTCAGCAGACATAGCATAGCATGACGCACAGTATCCAGCCAGAATTAGTTCATTTAAAAGCATGCTGGCAATGCATGCGTATAAAATAAAAAAAGATATATTCAGTATGATGTCACTAAGTTGCACAGATTCTGTGGTTTGTTGGCCATCGTAATGGTTAAAGACACATTTAACTGGAGTGGCCTCAAAATTCTATTTTTGTCCATGGAAAAGCTTTATAATGCATACTGCATTGTGATGTTGACAGTTTTTTTAATCAAACCTCAGCTGACTCATAATCACTCACACTGAAGTGATTGTCTAAATACAGATTTTTTTTTTTTTTGTTAAGGAATTCTATGGGATTCTGATTCTGACATATCCAGTTTATATAGAGAATATAGTGTTTTTCCTGGCTTACTCTGTAAGTATTTACAGATATTATTTATATCTGACATGATTTTATTTATAGATTTATATGTTTTGCATCAAAATTGTGGAAATACGTCTATCCCCTGATCATTGCCATATATTTCATTTCCGAAATGTGTAATCCCTTTGAGATTTGGAGGTGGTAGGGAAAGGAGTAGTCCACCATTTTGGGAAATAAGCTTTGCAGTTTTCTTGCCGAGAGTTAGACAGGATGATTAGGAAGCTTGCCACTGCAGGAACTCAGGGCAGGCATGCAGGAACACCCCCATAATCAGCCTTTGTGTTTCCATTGCAGTGTAAAATCTGACAGCTTCGACCATGACATTAACTTTGAGTGCGCCAAAACAACGACTAACAGTAGCTAAATGAGCGCACAGGAAATTGAACGATCCAGGTTTTTTATGATAGCCTATATGGTGAATGTTATGTTCAAGAAGCTGATGTTAATGTTGTCCATAAGAGTTGAGTGTAACCAATCCGCGTTTGTCTTCTCTGAGTCAACCCAATCAGCTGCTCAGAAACACCTACCCAGGAGTAGGTGTACTGATACCACTGTCATTACCGTATAAGGGCCAGCAGCCTTGTAGCTTAGCTTAGCATACAGACAAGGAAACAGCTTGCCAGGCTGTGTTTTAAAAAATCTATGTACAACACCTCTAAATCTCATTTATTAACATACTATATCTAGTTTGTTTACTTCATACAAAAACCAAAACACAAAAAAAGACATGTTTTACCTTTGATGGGTCACTTTGCTACTCCTGAAAGTCACACATGTAATTCCAAAGCCGAATCATTTTGTTTAACACTTTGGTTTTTGCGTAAATGGAACAAACACAAGGTGTTACTGAGCAAACTTGAAAGATGCTAGCAGGTTAATTTTGTTTCCTGAGGCAAAAAAAGGAAATAAGTACATTTCCCAAAATCACAGACTGTTCCTTTGAGCTGCCGGAAGCCACCTGTTACACTTTCAGAGGTTCCACAATTTGTTTTCAGTTTGTGCCACTACTCGTGTTTCAAGAGCCATTTTTTGCTGTTTATTTTGGATCATAAAAAGTATTTAGTTTAGCACTTCGATGAAACAGTAGTACAAGATTTAAAGTCTACATTGATGCTGCTTTAGGATTATAAATAATAAAGAGAATATTATATAAAGTAGGGAAAACAAACAAAAGTTAGAAAATCTGTGAGATCTTACTTTAATGGACCTACATTCACCACAGAGCCATGTCAAACCAGATCAGACTCATGTCTGCTTGGGTTTATACTCTTGGGTGAGAGTGTAAATGCAGTGAAATTCTTAGCAGCATTTAGATCCTTAGCATGGAATAAGTTTGGGACACTGATTAAGTAGTGCCCAAAACAATATCTGAGCTCAAAATGTGACTGTAAGTGCTGGGAAGATTGGCTCCCTGCAGGACATTCGGGACAGCTGGACCTAATGCTGACAAGTACAAACTATTAAAAAGAAAGCTTCCACGTTTCTAACAGGAGGATAAGTAACATTAGCAGCTGGCCACCATTTCCTCCTCAGCAATCCCCAACAGGTGGCGCTGTCTTTGATATCTGTAACGTCCAGTGTGTCATAGTGCTGATTCCTCTGTACATAATAGTGCCATACAAGTGCCAAAGTGACACCATAGAAGTGTTCTGTAACACCCTGCGGACAACTTTGTCTCAACATGATGGAGCTCCGAGCAGATCCTCCAGCTGTATGTAGCCTTTCTGTGATATCCCTCAACTTACATTCACCATATCATACAGAAGTGTCCCAAAAACATATTGCCTATAAAATAATGTATATTGGTCTAGAAAACAGTATTATTTAGGATGTAATAACTGTTAATATGTAGGACTTTTCTACTAGTGAAGGTATTGTCTAATTTAGATTAATCTCTCTTTCCATCAGTGGCAAAGCTGATAACTGTTTGTTGCTTTGGTCCAAATGAAAACAATACTTTGCTTGAAATACATGGCACCAATGTTGAGCTACAGCCTGACATTGTACAGTAGATAAGGTTGACTGTAGAAAATCAGCCAAACTTCACCAATAGCAGTCCCGCAACTGTGCCTGGATATAAAGCTCTATGCTGAGACTTTCTGATGAGAGCCCATGTTGTGCCATATCAACCTGTGCACTGTAACATTCAACACTCGCGAAGAGGAAGCCAACATATTCTAGGTCTGTCCAATGCGCCGGCAAGTGTGACAGCACTTGCTTGTCGTTGTATTCACCTGTGGCAACAGGACTGTTTCTTTTGGCACCTAAATGTGCTTGAGATGTTTTGCCTTGTGATGAGAAAATAACTTTAGAGCAGAAATGTTTTTTTACATCCTATTTTTCTCATTATTCTCTTTTGATGGCCTTGCTTTGTGGTAACAGCAGGTTGACTTTTATAGCGGATCTTTAGTGACTCGAGTATTGGCATATGAAGAGTTTACTGCCAAAATATGACACTTGTAGGCAAAACGTTGCTAGGGAAGCTGTTTTAGGAGACATTTTGCCAATACAAACAGATTTCCTGTAAATAAGGCCATAACTAGTTTGATCTTTCTGTTGCTATTATTCATTTCTTACAAACAGACAGTATTTGTAAATGATGGATATTATTTTGGAAGGAAACTCTTCATATGCAGATAGATAATCCTTTGGTTTGAGCCTTTAGGCAGCATGTTGCCTTTTATTTGAGTGAAACCTTGTGCTAACAATGTTAGTGATGGTTTTAGAGTGATGTGCTTATGTTGTGGGTGGTATTCAATGTGTGAATTTCAAGGCTCTTTGCCGGGGACCTTTGAAAAGCAAAAGGGCATTGAAACAAGAAAATATCACCTATATTTTCAAAGCATCACTGAAGATTTTTAGATATGCTCCGTTGCTTCTTTGGATTTGTTTTCATTTTTTCCTTTAAATTACATGAATTTATATTAAAAGCTTTATGTTCTGTATATTTCCTGGAAAAGATTACATGATTGTATGTTTATTGTAAATACATTAAATATACTATTTTTGTTTTTAAACATGACCTTTTCTATCTGATAATTATCAACAAAGGCATAGATTTCAGGATGGATACAAAAGATATGCCCCCTTTTATTTAGAACATATGCATTTGTCCCCGCCCCAAACCCCCCCACAAAAGAGGACTTTTACTTTTTAAATATAACATTTACTCATTGTGCCTGAATTTTGTGTTTTCCTTTACATAAATAAACACATTTCCACTAAATTGATGAAAAAAGCTACAAATTAGTTCATTAAAATTAAGTGTTAAAATTTTCTTTGGCCAGACACCCAGGCTCCATCAACGTTTAAACAATATTTACGGCCATGATTATCAGCAAAGCTAACGGTTTCCTGGTTAACAGAATCTCATTTACATAGAGAGATGTTTGTCACACCACTGAAACATCTGTTGTTACATTCATTATGCCATAATCACATCAGTTTAAATTTCATCTACCAAACACCTACACTGTTTATTCAGCCAGTATTGTGATGGTTCAGGACCCAATCACAGGACAAAGGAGGAGGACATGTCCAAAATTCAACTCCATATTAGTGAGAAACTATTCATGCAAGTGCTGCCAATCGATGTGGCAAACAAATTTAAGAAGGGACAGGCAAAGGCAAAAATCCAGAAAAAGACAAATGGACAACAAAGGGAAACAAACTAGACAGAACAACAAACTAGGATCAGGAAAACCTTTACAAGAAATTCACAATGAAACAAGAAAACACCTGGAATACAAAGTAGGAACAAAGATGGCTGGAAAGCTGGTAGACAGTCTGACAACACACAAAGTGATACAGATACTGATCAGCCACAACATTCTGACAGGTGAAGTGAATAACAGTGATTAAGCTGTTACAGTGTCACCTGTCAAGGGGTGGGACATATCAGACAGCAAGTGAACAGGCAGTGCTTGAAGTTGATGTGTTAAAAGGGCCAAACTGTGATGGCTAAATGACTGGATCAGGGCATCTCCAAAACTTCAGGTCTTATTGGGTGCTCCCCCGGCATGAAATAGTGAGTACCTACCAAAAGTGGTTCAGGAAAGGACAACCAGTGAACCAGAAACACAGTCATGGATGCCAAAAGCGCAGTGCTGCACATAGCCAGTAAAAGCTGTCTCTAGTCCAATCCCAGAGAAGGACTATTGGAGCACAAATTTCTCAAAACCTTTATGAGGCTATGATCAAAAGGTGTCAAAACATACAGTGTGGTGTAGCTGCAGACCAGTCAACCAGTGGTGTTGCTGCATCCTTTCCACTGCTTAAAGCACCTACACTGGGCATATACACATTGGAACTGGGCTATAGAGCACTGGAAGAAGGTGGCGTTTTAGCTGGTAGAGGTAGTGTGATGCCCTTGGCAATGTTCTGCTTCTACACAGGGTCTTGCCATTCATATGGATGATACTTGGACACATACCACTAACCGAAACATTGTTGCAGATCACGTCCACACCTTCATGATGAAAGTGGCTTCTTTCAGCACCATAATACTCCAGTACTGCAAACAGTGCTCAAGTGTGACTTGTGAAACACGACAAAAAGTTCAAGGTGTTACCCTCGCCTCCAAGTCTTCCAGATCTCAATCCAATCAAGAAACTACGGGACGTGCTGGAAAAACAAGTGCGATCCATGGAGGATCCACCTCATAACTTCCAGTACTTAAAGGATCTCCTGCTAATATCTAGATGCCTGATAACACAGAACACCTTCAGAGGTCTGTGGAGTTCAGGCCTCAACAGGTGCAAACTGTTTTGGTGACATAGGGAGAACCTACACAATATGAGGCAGATGGTTTTAATGTTGTGACTGATCGGTGTAACACAGAGTTTGCTGGGGGAAAAAACATGGGCAGCTACAGTAAGTACGCAGCTTTGGCAGGAGTCAGGACCAGGAGCAGAAAGAGACACACAAAGACAGGAAGCAAAGCAAACAGGCACATATGGTATGTGACAAACAAATGAACAGGGAATAACAGAAACCCAAAGCTATGGCAACCAGAGGTGGCTACAAGCAGCTCTTTCGGACTGCACTGCAATGCTTTCAGCTAAATGCTAGCATCAGCATGGTAACCTCCTGATATATACCAAGTTCATTACGTCAGTCAGTTAGCATGTTAGCATGCCAACATATGCACTAAACCTAAAGTACAACCGAGACTGACGGGGTGACTTGAGTATTGCAGGTATCTGGCCATTGACCAATATACTATCCCACGGTGTCAGTTGATAGAAAATGATTTGAGGTGATCCACTCTGGACAAAAGCGTTGTTTTTAACCAGTTGACTGTGCTGTAGAAATACTGCCATGGCTCATATTACCTTGAAAAATAAAACAATGACTTTATTTAGTTCTTGATAAATTTATCCCATTGTCATAGGAAAAGAGAGACATATTTGTCCAGCACTCCTGTCTCTCTCCCAGAGAAGAACCAGAATGACAACCTATTTATTTATTTATTTATATGAAGTTTTTTTTTTTCTTTTCCTTTTTGCCTTTTTGACAGGACAGCAGAGAGACAGGAAAGTGGGGAGAAGAATGGGGGAGGGACCCACAGCAAATGGCCATGGGCTGGACCCGAACCCACGACCGCTGCATCGGGGACCATAGCCCCAGCACATGGGTCGCCAGCTCAACCAGCTGAGCTATCGCGACGGCCCACGACAGCCTATTTATAACATGATGCTCAGCACAAAACTATTTTCCTGTTGGCTCATCATGTTAAGTTTCGGTAAGTTAAAACCTAAAGAATTTTTCTTGACCAGATAAGAAACTCTAAGTCCTACATTCCTTACAGAGTTGGCCACCTCTTCGTAGAGGTGAGAAGGCATCCCGGTAGATGGACTAGGAGTCTGAGCCTCTTTAGACTGAAATACATGAGAAGGCCTCAAGTCTCCCGTTCTGAATCTTGTTGTGTAATACACATATTTTAAGTTACTGAAACACTGGTCAGCAAAACCTGGACACAAAGAAGCATTCTGTGTTTTCTGAAAATAATAAACATGTAAACATCCATCCATTATCTATACACTGCTTAATCCTCACTAGGGTCACAGAGCTACACCGTCAGACAGACAACCAAACACACTCACATTCACACCTACGGACAATTTAGAATCACCAATTAACCTCAACATGTTTTTGGACTGTGTGGGAGGAAGCCGGAGAACCCGGAGAGAACCCAAGCTGCACAGGGAGAACATGCAAACTCCACACAGAAAGATCCCGGTGTCCTCACCAGGACACAAACTGGCGACCTTCTAACTGCGAGGCAACGGTGTTAACCACCGAGCCACCTTGCAGCCCAACATGTAAACAATTGATTACTAACGAATGATAAACAGGTTAACACATAAATAAATGAATACCTAAGAGTGCACAGTTGATTTTACTTTCCCAAGGGTAAGGGTTAGGTGCCTTTGAAAAACCATGCAAACACAACAGCAAATAATTTATATTTAGTCAGGCTAATGATTGTGCATCCCTGTGTAGGTTTCCTCCACTGTATCACTTATTCCTACCCTGGGCACTGGGCCACCAAAGGGGTCACACAATAAATATTATCAGTCGATTATTAAGACAGGAAAGATTTTATCATGAAACACCATATGATTTTGCTTTCTCAGGATTCAGTTTTATTTATAGGCCCAATTCATAACATAAGTCATCTCAGGGCACTTGACATAGTAAGTTGAAGACCTTGTAGTATTGTACAGTAAAATGAAGCATATTCAACAATTCCCTTTGCGCTTTAAATGTACAATATATACAAATGTAACAGAAATACTGCTGCATCATTCTCAACATCAAATAAACAAAACAAAATAAATAAAAGTACAAGTGCAGCATTAACAGTTCCAGATTATTGGTCTGCTGTAAATATAACTGAATTACTTTTCCAGTATAAAAAAGGAAGACACTGCTGCAAACAGCCAAGCTCAGC
>NW_007577758.1:1040148-1074687 GCF_000690725.1 Stegastes partitus
ACTTTGTAAAACATGGCTAACTAGAAGAGCACTGTGAGGGCACAGACCTCAACCAAGCAGCTCATATCCACCATATTGTGATTTCCAGCAAGTTCTGCATTCATTTAATAGACACTATTAGTTTCATGGATAATCAGAACATAGCTCTAGCATTTGAATTAACATTGATATCATCATTAACAATCTGACGCAGTAATGAACGGTCATTCTGTACTCTCTAATATTTTCTGCATTTATTTCTGCAGTTACTGGCTTTAAGCTGTTAGCTAACGCTATGCTAGGTTGACATAATTACAGTGATATTGATGCTAACACAAACAGACAGGGAGTAGCTTAAGCTAGGTTAGCACAACTTTAGCAATGCAACATAAATGAAACACATGACCGACACAACAAAGCACGCCTCAGTTGTCCTGACTCATGGCAAAGAGAGTTAAAGTGAAACAGGAGACATGTTGAGTCATTGTTAATGTCACAACGTGGTTATGAACTTATCTGTCAGTAGCTCCGCTCAGCCCACTCCTGTGATGCTGCCTGACTGTAGCTTCCTCATGTACTGCTGAGAAGACAGCAGTGAAGACTGAGGACTGAATGGAGTCAGAGCTCCAGCACAGTGGGCAGTTGTGCTTGGATGCTGCCTTTTCAAATGAGTGTGTAAGTTGGACCTGTTGCCGGATGCATACTTCACAGTGTGGACATACGGCTTTCGTCTTGTCGACTTGTTTTTCTCCTTTTTCGGACTTCATCAGGAAACAGGTGATTTTAATGACACCGGAGCGTCTTCCACATCTGGCTTGTTGTTGTTGTTGTGGTTGTTAGCATTAGCCATCCCATTTGCTAGCCATACAGACCGGGCTTATAAGGACGCACTGACAGGAGAATAAACGGTCCATCACATCCTGTGGTCCACTGGAAACTCCTACTTGTTTTTAGCTCTGCAATACCGCGCAACTATGAGCCGGAGAAGGTCCACCGCAACTGTGGGCACCATGAGATTTAAGGTTTCGCAACTGAAACAATTCTGTACATTGGCCATTCTTAATAGTCTTAAAATTTTCGTACTGCGGTACACGTCTGTACCGAACCGAAAGGGCCTGTACTGAACGGTTCGGTACGAATACATGTATTGTTACACCACTACTATACATACAGTTTGCACCCTGTGCTGTGGCGTCATGAACAGCAGTTTGTCACCGATAAGCATCGCTATTTATAAGGTTGGGACACTGTACTAGATGATGATACACAATGTAAGATGTGCCCTATTTAGTCACTCTTGTCATGCACAGACAATATGATGTAGTTTGCTATATGACATGTACAGCTTTGGTTGTCATAAAGGGCTATTCACTTGGTCCGTGCTCGGTCAAACGGGGTGAAAGACTACATTTTCTTTTCCCATCTAAATGCACTGACAGAAGAAGATAAATCCTGACATCAGTTTAATCGAAATGTGCTTGTGCTTTGGCATGATCTAATTTCCTGTCATCCAAGCCCTCTGGTTATCCATGGGCCTCTCTGCCGTGCTACAACAGCCAGTGGAGATAATAGCCGGGGTTATGGATTGACCGGTGAATCATCTTGTACCGCTGCTTTGAGGGAGCGATGTACGTGTTCAGGGCCAGGTTGCAGCGATGCTTTTATGCGAGAGCCTGGGCTTAGAGCTCTCCTGTTTCTCGAGTGCAGACGGGGTCTTGCCAGGGCCACGGTGCAGTGAAATGGAAAGCATGCCATTCCCTGTTCCGCTTGATGCCGAGTGACTGTGAGAGGTTGTGTCATGTTCCTTGGCTATTGACTCAATGACTTGGGACTTCACGACAAAAGCCTGAACCCGTGCGGGCTCTCTGCGTGCTGACAGAGAAATGTGTCTTCCACTTGTCTTCACATTGACCCGAGGACTCTGCTGGACTGACGTGTCCACATCCCCAAAGTCTCACCTTCTGAACCCAGAAATAACCTTTCCACAACCTCGCCTGTCTCTCATGCTCTGTTAGCCTTGGGTCTGGCTGCCATCGAAACAATTCACTGAACTTGTGTTTTCTTTCTGATATAGCTATGGATTACCTGTCTGTGGCAGTCAACCTATTCAGCTTCTGCTACATGGATGACATGGCTGAGAATTCAGCCTTACATGAAGCATATAATTCACTGTCACTGTGGGTTGAAAAGTCAAGGCACAGAGTAAGCACAGGCCATTAGCTGGTACTCAAATGTCAGCACAAAGAGCCAGACCTTCATGGCTGCCTCTGCCCTCAGGTTCATCCACCAGACAAAATCACCACATGCCCTTCATTTGTTGAGAGAATTAGGGGATGTGGACTTGCCACACTGCCACTAAATGATGATGTATTCTTCTTTGCATTGTATGCAAAAGGATCATTCTGCATATCTGACTAATGCCTTGTCTTGTGACGTGGCTCCGACAGCTGAGCTGATTTATTGCAAGGTTCCCCGCATTGTTAAAAACAATCTCTGACTCAGTGACAACGGCCCAATTAGGCCTATTCCTTTCATGCAGAAAAGGTCCACAGACAAAAGAGGCTGTGAATTGCAAATCCAGTTGTAGGCTGTCCTTGCTCTCCTCTAATCTAATAATGTGATCCATCATTTCAGCCGCGACGGCTCTAAAGCCCAGGCATAGAAAAGAATCCCACAGAGGATTAGTATCAAGATGTTTGCATATCCATATATGCAGTCCTAAGAGACTGTGTAGAGCGAAAAATATCACCAAAAATATCTATATGTGTCAAGTCATTCTGTTGCATTTTCTGTGATTATGTCTTTTAAAAAAAAGACTTTTTGAACATACATTTGTCCAGATTTTACTGTTATTAGCTATTGGTAACCCCCAAATATGCAGTTGACATCCATAACCAGCACAGATGCCTTCAAGACAGCGAGACAGTCTGTTTTCAGTCAGGAAAAAAAACCTGCAAAACTCTGTTTCCTGCTCAGTGGTGGCGCTGTTGGTTGAGGGATGGTCCTGTTGTAGAATCATCCATTACCCTGATGAGCCCGCAGCCCCGGAGCTATGACAGCACAGCCACACGATGAGCGAGACAGCCGACTGCCACTATTTGTTCTGCTAAAGCATTCATCACACTAATTACCCAGGGTGCCAAGCAGCTCCTGTAGCCTAGTGAAGCTTTGGCTGCTCGTTTAGAGCCGAGGTGAGGTAGGGAAACCTCAGATGAGTCTAAACAGGAGCCTGTCCTCTTTTTCTGGCTCTCCTGCACATAATTAACTCAGCACTCGAGCAACTTGACAAATTGGAATGATGAATCTGGCCTCTATGAATAGATACAAATGCATGATCAATCAAAACACCGGACAGTGTTCTCAGTCTGAGGAAATGTGCTGCTGTGAAGGACAAAAGAAGTGTATTTGCTTTGAATGACATTTGGTCCTCTGGAAGAAAAGTGAGATGGAGGATTTGTGTCTTTGCTATGTTTGTGCTGTGAAAATGTAGAAGCAAGTCAGTGCTAAGTGGGTGGTGCAGAGAAAAGTGGTTGCAAAATCTCACTGCTTCATCATGTAAATGCCAAATTAAAACCATTATACTGTATCCAATTCTCCGTGCATGGTGTCTGTTTTAAAGGACACAGACTGCTTCCCTTAACTCTTTCCTTAATGCAGACACATGCAAAAGAACAGTCTCTTTGAATTACAGTCAAGCATGCCATCTGACCTTGGAAAGCACAGAGAAAGACTTTTTTTTGAGTTTCTCAGTCATTCACACAAGCCTGCAACTGTCCATGTCCCTCCTGGCCTTCACACTGCCGTCCGAATCGATGTAGCATCCAGTACATCACAGCATCCGAGCATGACCTCCCTGCAGTGGCCACAGATCAACAGATCAAGCACAAGGAAACTTCCTAGAAACACCAGATCTTCTGAGCCTGTCTCCCAGTTGTACTTTGACAGTACACTGCTGCCCACCAACTAAGGCAAGAAAAAACATTAGCATAAATGACACGTGGCAACTGCAAGATGCTCAATTAACCCTTTGTGGGTCAACAACAGTAGGTGTATAAGACTGAGAGTGTATGTTAAAAATTATACTTTGCTAATCATTTGAATTCTTCACCAGTATTAGTTAATCAGTCAGTTTCTTGTTTTGCATCATTTTGTTATTATGGAAATATTATAATCTGTTCCTCGAAGTTGTACTATTTAGCTCCAAAGCTAGCTAAGCTGCTAAGCCACTTAACATCTGATACTGTAAATTAGCTGACAGCCTAATGTTAGCTTGTCAGCTAGAAGGTGTAAAGGCTGTAAAGCTGTAAAAACAAAAAGTCATTGACATAAATGTTTTCAAAGTTTAAATATTGCATAAAATTGCTTTTTATTTAATGATATATTTTAATGTAATACCATTAGTGTTATTTCTGAGTCACTTTTGTAAAAATGATGATACAATCTGAAAATTAATTACGCAAAATTTTGAAGTATACTTGAAAATTAAAATATTAAAATGTTATTTTCACAAAAATATGTCAGTTATTTTTGACCTACTTATGTATCAAATGTGTGGCTCACGTGTCTCAGCAAATTCTAATGCATTTTTTTCAAAATTCTTTTAATTATTTCACTGTAAAGACTGTCTCAACACAAAGTTGAGTTGTATTTCCCCAGCAATGTGGGTTAATCTTGTGCCAGATAATGAGTTCTAGCCCGAGTGAGGTTAAAGGTTAAGTAGGACTTTGTACAAGTCCTAATGAGGATAGCAACATTTTGCAAGGATGAATCTGTTCATAAATGGGAGGACCGTTGGCAGTGCGTTATCATTGCACACTGACCTGGAGCACAATGTGTCTCTCAAGCATGAAATTCGCCTCGTGAAGAATGCTGCAGCGGCCCTGAAGGAGTCAGAGGTCAGCGGTCTGGGGTTAACAAAAGGTGAGAGACGGTCGAGCGGTCGCAGGTGAAGCTCTGAGTGGGATGTACTAATCTAACTGACAAACTATTGTTGCTCTCTGACCAGGTTCTGAACCTGCTTAGCAGCCTAAGAGATTCCAGCTTTGTTTAAGTGGCTGCCAAGGTTAACAGCAAGGAGACAATCTACAGGCTCTCTCTGCTGTCCAGCCTCTATTGTGAGAGATGTGACCATGAAAAGCTGGTAGTTGCCAACGAGGGTAACAGTTATTACTGTAATTGTTATAGCAACACATAATTTTTAATTAACTATTATTCAGCATATACAATCCATTGCAATAATTTGTTGTTTTTGGTTCTTTATTTGGGGTATGCAGGAAAAACAATTTTGCCTTAATGTTTACTTTATCCTTTGGATCGTAAAATGTCATAATAGGACATACAAAAATAAAGCTTAATTTTATTATTTACTCAATGTAATTACACAAGTTTGTCTACTTCAAATTTAAGCTGTTTAGTTATCACCTCCACAATTTAAAATCCTGACTTCCATTGACGAAATGTCCTCTGTATTGTTTACTTAACTCATTTAATTTTTTTAGGAATATTGGTAGCTAATTTGCATATTACCACTAGAATGCATTGCATTAAGGTTGAGGTTACAATTTCCCAGAAATGTTTCTGTGATGTGGAACAAAATGCATAATAGAGGCTGTGTGTGCTTCACACATACATTTTAGAGCACCCACTCCTCTGGCTGGTCAGATGCAAAACTGTTTTTAAGTAAGGCATTTGAATGCAGTACTGACAGGGGTCATATTTAAGATCTGTACTCTCCTCAAGTTACTTTGATTGCTGGGATGAAGCTTTCCTCAAAAATGAATGTATTTTTTTCAAAGGGCAATCTGAGCTTAATTGTAAACCAGAGATTTCAGGCATGCAAAATAGAATTTCTTTATTTTTAATAAAGACATGTAAAATTCTGAGTTTTTATAATGAAAGTGTTCCTCTCCTTAACTCAAAGCCTAAACTTGAGAAATTAAGTCAATTTTAAAATCCATGTTGCTTTGAAATCCTGAGATTTTGCAGGGAAGGAGTTTCCACCTGCCTAATTTATATCTCTTTTCAGGATTGTGTGGGTGTAAACAAACCGTGAATTAATTGATTATAATTAGTATTATCATTATGTTAGAATTACAAAAGAAAGGAAAATGCTCTTAAATCAAGACATCACTGAATGCTCTTGTGGGATCATGCATTTAAATAATTAAGTCTGCAAATTAATTCCAAACAATTAGGTCACAGATGATAATTACATACAGTAGGTGTAAATAATAATTAACCTGCTTTCATTCTAAAAACAGACAGATTTTGTTTAAAAGAGGGGGGGGATATGCTGTTTTCCTTTCTAAAAGAATACCGTCAATAAAAAGGAAAGCTTTAACTCCTTAACGTATCACCCCTGTAATTGCATACACCAACTATAACGCCCTATCCACATGTATCACACCTGTCTTTTGGATTTGTGTTGATTTTTTATTTTTTATTTTAAACCATCCAACACAACATCCAGACACTAGATATTGTACATTTGGGACTTTTACTATTTGGTTTCTAGCTATATTCTTCTCTGTCTTCACCATGGCCTTCATGCCATGTCGTGACATTCCTCAAACTGCACACGCTGCTCACTCACTGTCTGCAGAAACACAAACAGGAGATGTCTGCCAGAGGACTCAAGACAACCTGCAGTACATTTTAGATCACAACCATTAATCTCATTACCATAATGAGCTTACACCACACCCATTTACCCTGAATGTCAAGAACGCTGCTGCATATTCCAGAGGGTTGTAATGTACACAATTGTGAATGCGCTCTCAGTTCAGATGTTTGTATTAACATGCTGTGTTTCATAATACCCACTACAGAATCTATTTCTTATTGCATCAAGTCGCCTTTACGCTACTTTTTAGTTAGCTTTTAGCTTCACTGTAGACAACACCTACAATGTTCAAGACAAAAAAGCACATTTTCAGCATAGTGACATCAGCCTACATAAAAAATGCTGTAGACCTCTAAGCAGCAAGCCAGAGCTGCCTCCCACTGAGCTGTAAACAGTCACATCCTGGTGGTTTTACACACACAGCAGGTCTCTCCCAGCCAAATTCTCCCTCACTTTGTCCCCAATTAGCTCACTTTCAGCTCCCCACTGCTGATAAGTCTTAAAGGGCAGCAGATCACCAAAACAGGGGGGATTTACCATGTTTAAACACACAAATCTGTGATTAATATTAAGTGGACTCGTCATCGGATAGAGCTGGGTAGCAGAGAGTTCAGTGAAATGAACAGTGGAGGAATTTATCATCCCCATCCAGTGTGGTAAACACTTTAGCCTTGACCTTCCCCTTCCACTGTTGATTGGTATTGGACGTCAGCCGTGTGTTTTGTTTGCAGGCTGAGCAAAGCTTGTTTTGTGTGTGAGTAGTTGCTGGATGACTGCAACTCTGGCCGTCTGGAAGAACGCGACAGCACACTCAGCCTCAGGACTCATGGAGCATGAGTCAACAGTGAAATGGCCATACACACATTTTCACATGGCAATGACTTGTTATCAAAAGCCTGGATGGACATCAGAATGATTCTGTTTCATACAGAATAGTTCTACAGCAAATGCAACGAGCAGTCTTGAGGACACTGGTGTAACACTTAAATGCATCAGAGGCATGCAACACTATGTATGGGAGCAAATGGCAAAGAGACCATGTGACACCGCAGTACAGTGACATGCAAAGTTTGGGCACCCCTGGTTGAATTTTCTGTTAATGTGAGCAATTAAGCAAGTAGAAGATGAAATTACCTCTGCAGCCCTTTTCCTTTTCTGTTATTTTGAAAATGTAAAAGACTGAAATAAAAATTAATTTTGTTTAAAATGTAAAGGGAGCATATCTTCTGTAAGTTCATGTCTTTTGAAGATCATTTAATCTTCCACTTGCTTAATTGTTCTCATTAACAGGGATTTTGACCAGGAGTGCCCAGACTTTTGCAGGCCACTGTATATATGGCCATAAACAAAATAGTGTAAAATAGTGTTCCATTTGTAAGTGTACAGTTATGACACATATAGTACTATGTGTTGTGTGTTCAGGAGTGCAAATTGGAAAGCACTTGAACTGATTTAAATTGTATGGATTATGAACACTAGAGACAGGTGCAGGTTAAAGGAAAATTACAAAAAAAAAAAGTATTATCTTTCACAATATATGAACTGTGGGTATTTTAAAAATATATATGTTCAGTGTATTGTTGATGGGGGAGAGAATGGATAGGATCAATCTAAAATTAAAATGTCATGTTGATTTTAAAGCCAGTCACATGTAGGTTTGCTGTACAAGCACCATAAATGGTTGTTTGTTTTCAGTGTTCATGTTAGTCATGTGATGACATGTCTTCATCATAATTTAAATAGAATTTTAAGTCCAAACTAGTATTTTTTTTAAAGAAATTGCAAATTTAATTAAGCTTCAGATAAAACAAGTGAAATCCCCCTTGAAAGGAATTTCCTCACTTTGCTAAAACCCAACAAAGCAGATGCACTCATTTGAAAAACTAGCTTATCTACAAAAAATGCTTAATTAAATATTTTTGATCAAATGATGGAAACCCCATAAAATGACTGCAGCAGAGAGAAGAAAGGTGAAGTGCATTAAATATTGATGAATGTTTTAAACAGCATTTGACCCCCAAAATAAGGGCAGTTGGTGAGAAACGTAGACTACGAGATGTACCTCTTTAAGCCCTAAAATTCTAGTGCATCCACTTCTGGAAAATGATTTCTGCGTAATTCACGGACGACACTAGGTGGCATCAAATAACTGCAGTTCTGACTCCGGTGTCTGCATAGACTGAGGTACTTATTTGCAAATGAAATGTGAGCTCTGGTATACATGTCTAGTTAGTAATGAGGCAACGGTTTGACTGAATCACAGCAAGTAGGTTGTTATAGTCAAGCAGCCAGTACCACACACACACACACACACACGCACACACGCACACGGGGGGGGGGAGACAAACAGAAATGACGGTGATGGTATGAACTCTCGCCACACTCCGCATTTCCATGTGAAGCGCCGCCGCTGCTCCCAGACCAGATCCTAGTCGCTCTGACTCCGCCCCAAACACGCGTCACCGAGTCACAGCCGGTGACGCGAGGACGCACCACTCTCCTCCTCCGTCCCGGAGCAAAGCATCATCAAAATCATCATCCATCAGCCCTTCTCTGTCTCTCGCTCTCTCTTCCCCTCTCTCTCCTCCGCTGTCTTTTTAATGTAACTTCTGACTGATCGGGAGAGCAGGGAGCGTCTGGAAAGCCTGGTCCGGTGACTCCATGTCTGATGAAGGATCTGCTCTCACGGCATTCTGTTAAAGGCTGGACACACACAACAGAAAGGATCCGATTGTATATTTTTGGGATAACGTTGCTTCCCCTGGTGGATTTTGGCTCTGCCTTTATTTCCCCTCTCTGGATGTTATAGTGCATTATAACGCTTTGAATGAAGCTGTCTTTTTGGATTTCGATCGTGCCGAAGCTGTTTCTGGGTGACTGCTCTTTCTGCACTTGAGAAGTCGCGTGTTATAATTTTTTTTTTTATTGCTCTTATCTTATGAGCTCTATTCATTTTATTTTGAGCTGTAACTTTTATGTAATTTTGTCAAACAATGCCACAGTTTCCTTGAGTGTGCATTAAGTGATTCATGCCGACAAGTCGTGTGCGTTAATTATCGCGTAAAAAAGAGGAAAGTTGGGCGCGCAAAGTTTGAGACGGTCGATATGGCTATGGTAGCGTGGAGAAACACCGAGGGCGTGGGGGACACTCAGGGGACCCTCTCCTCCCCGGTGTCCCAGGTTGTGCCTCTGTCTCTGCCCGGGGAGCTGTCGGGACACATAAACCCGCCGCCCTCTCTGGAAATTCCCCAGGCGGCAGCAGCAGCACCTCCAGGAGCGCCGCCGTCCAATCCGTCCGGCACCGCCGCCGCCGCGACCACCGCCACCACCAACAACAACAGCACCTCCTCTTCCTCCTCCTCCTCCTCGTCCATGGACAAACAGCAGAGCCAGCAGATCGAGTGCATCGTTTGCGGAGATAAAAGCAGCGGGAAGCACTACGGACAGTTCACGTGTGAAGGATGTAAGAGCTTCTTTAAGCGCAGCGTCAGGAGGAACCTGAGCTACACGTGCAGGGCCAACAGGAACTGTCCCGTAGACCAGCACCACCGCAACCAGTGCCAGTACTGCCGCCTCAAGAAATGCCTCAAAGTGGGCATGAGGAGGGAAGGTACGGGCTGGCATCCTCCTGTTGTCGCTATCGGTATTATCACATGATATCATCCAGCACTACATGGCTCACGGATCAGTCGCACATAAAGCTGTTTCTTATTTTTCCTGAACACTAGTTTATTTGATCTCATCAAGTTGTGGCTGCTGGAGGCTCTGGCCCAGCGTCCGTCCACCTCCACCGCGTCTCTGTCGAATTTACGCGTGTCCTTTGTCTAGTCGCTGGTGTTGTGGAGATCCAGCCCTGCTCACATTCTGCTCACTCCATCCTGTAGTGGAGGCAGCGGGAGCCATCACACAGATTAGATCTGCAGCTAGCATCCAGTAGCATGTTTACTGCTGTTGTTGTTGTTGTTGTGTGTCCGTGTCATGGTCAGCGTGGAGCTGTCACAGTCGGCAGACATCTTAAATCCAACATGTTGGCTTCGGACACATTTTACTTTAGTTTAGACGCTTTATTTCGTTTAGATTGTAGCCATGACGCGCGTGACGCTTTTACAGGATTATGCGTGGACTGTGTGTGTGTGTGTGTGGGTGTGTGTGTGTGTGTGTGTGTGTGTGTTGTCACCTTGCATTCATTATGCATGCTGCCCGTACAGGCCCAAACGGAGCTGCCGTTAGCCTGCTGCTGCCCTAATAACTGGGTGCTCTTCAAAAGTTATAAAAACTGTTTCAGCGTGAATTTAAATAAACTTTCATAAAGAGTCGTGACCAAAAATGAGGTTTAATTAAAAAAAGCCCAGCCTGGTAGGCTGGAGTCCCGATAAACAGGCTACAGTAGGCCGACACAGACCAGTCAGTAGAGCTACAGGCAGGTATTCAAGAAACAAGTCGTTTATTGAGTGAAATTATTTCAAATATTATATTATTTTTAAAAAAAGAAAGAAAGAAAAAAAAACTTGTTTTAAGCGCCACAAACATGGTGAGGAATCTCTCACGCCATTATGTGCAGCTTACCGGCCACCGAGCTGAGGGAGACCGTCCTCCACCAAAACTCTGGTTTTTCTGAAGAAGCAGCGGACCATTATGAGCTGAACTGTAATGGACAAAACTGTGTGTGTGTGTGTGTGTGTGTGTGTGTGTGTGTGTGTGTGTGTGTTTGGGCTCGAAGATATTTTTGCATGTTTTCACTGACATTATTGACGTTGGTGCTGCAGAAGATGGAGCTGCCGTTTCCTCCAAATGTCGCCGTTGTTATTTGCGCCCTTGCAGCCTGACGTGGCCTTTCTGGTTCTGTGTTGCAGCCGTCCAGAGAGGCCGGATACCGACCCAGTCCTACCACGGCCAGTTCGCTCTGACCAACGGGGACCCTCTGCAGTGCCATTCCTACCTGTCGGGCTACATCTCCTTGCTGCTGCGGGCCGAGCCATACCCGACCTCCAGGTTCGGCTCTCAGTGCCTGCAGAACAACAACATCATGGGCATAGAGAACATCTGCGAGCTGGCGGCCCGGATGCTGTTCAGCGCCGTGGAGTGGGCCCGCAATATCCCGTTCTTCCCGGACCTGCAGGTGCCGGACCAGGTGGCCCTCCTCCGCCTCACCTGGAGCGAATTGTTCGTCCTGAACGCCGCCCAGTGCTCCATGCCCGTCCACGTCGCCCCACTGCTGGCCGCCGCGGGACTCCACGCGTCCCCGATGTCCGCAGACCGGGTGGTGGCCTTCATGGACCACATCCGGGTCTTTCAGGAGCAGGTGGAGAAGCTGAAGGTGCTGCACGTGGACTCTGCAGAGTACAGCTGCATCAAGGCCATCGTGCTGTTCACCACAGGTACACACCGTGCACGGCCCCAGTGTGTGCGTGTTTGTAGCAGAAACGTCCACGTTTCAGCATTAAAAATAATAAAATCACATCCAGTCACAAATCTGAACAAAATAATATCGTCAGGATCAATGATCAGTGTGTTAGACTGCGTCCTTGCTGTGGTGTAGAGGAGAAGGCTGCGGAACTAAAACGCTTCACTTTTTAAAATACTGGAAACCATCAATATTTAAATATTTTTTTAAAAGCCATTTTTAAATAACGTTGACCAAAAAAGTAGGATATGTAAGGCTGCCTCAAAATATAGTTATATTGAAACCGTAAAATGATTTAGGAAAACCGTGTGTTTATATAACATTCGTTAAACGCGTATTTTTGTGGTGAAAAATAGGATTAATGCAATCCAAAAACATGTATTTATTTGAACATAAAATATTTTATTAATTTCAAAGTGATTTCAAAGTGTCACTTATTGGATTAAAAAAAAAAAAAAGAAATAGAAGAAAAATATTTAATTTAATACGGTGTTTGCTTCA
The DNA here is from genome assembly GCF_000690725.1 of Stegastes partitus. Lineage (NCBI taxonomy): Eukaryota > Metazoa > Chordata > Actinopteri > Pomacentridae > Stegastes > Stegastes partitus. Next base: position 1,052,655 of record NW_007577758.1, read on the forward strand.
GAGCAGTATTCCCTCCATATAACTTACGTAATTTCTTTGCTGTTGGCTCGGATCTGCAGTGAACCTACATGACCTCATACAGCTCGTCAGCCCTTAAAGCAACAGTTCACCGCTATACAGTCTATTCTTCTTATTCTAACATTAAAGGGGCAGTGTGTGAGTTTAGATGGATTTACAAATTGTATAAAATCCCTGCTGAAGTATAAAATATTTTGCGTGTATCAGGGTAAAGCATATGCAAATAAAAGCAAAGCGTGTGTGTTTAGAATTTGACTCCACTTAATATTTTGTTTCACTGGCGCTTCATATAAAAGGCGTATCCGCGAATTACTTCATCAAATTGCTTCATCAAACACAATTCTTTATACGACTGAAAATGTGTTTTTTTTGTTTTTGTTTTAAGCACAAAAAGAAAGTAGAACTTTGCATTTGTTTATTGATTATATATTATAATACATTAAATAAATAATAAATAAAATAAATTAAATTAATTAAATAAATATATATATATACACGGTGTATTTTATTTAAGATTCCATGTTTGAGTTTGGAAATTTTAATTTCACAAACAACCTTTTTGATTGCTGTTCCCGAAACTGTTGCTGGGCACTGCACAACAAAATGTGTATTTTTAATAACACTCAGAAAGATGTTTGATGGCTGGATTGTGAGCTGGATCTAAAGGATGAGTAGCTGCAGAGTAAAAAATAAAAGAAGGTCTCCTATGTAGGTCTATTTTAGTCGCCATGAGCACATCTGAACACGTGTCTTTAAACTGGGACACAGTAACCGTTCTTTAACCCCTGCTGCCATCCGGCCTGTAACGCTTCAGTACAGCAGGGTCTGCTGTGTGTAGGAAGGCACAGGTCCTATACAGTAGAGCAGTCAATGAACTGGCTGTGCTGTGACACTATCTTGTGTTGTTTTCTTATGTCTGCATAATGAACTTAATTTTTTTAGATTTGATGGCAGCATAAGGGCAATCCTTGATCTTTATTTGTATGCAGATATTTTAAAAATCATGCATAGCAGAAAATATTATTATTATAACACTTACGCACTTATATCATATTCTAATATATAAACATATATATTCTATTACTATAATGTACATTATTACCGCTGACTGGTTTATTTCTTGTTGAATATTGTACACTGCAGGTGCTTTATATGCCTGCTTTAATGTTGTTGTTACTGTTTCATCCTGACTAGTCAAAATCTGATGATTCTAAACATTAAAAATAATAATAATTTTATATATATATATATATATAATAAACATTATTAAACATTTTGCCACTCAGCCCATTATTAAACATTTTGCCACTCTGCCCACCTCCTTTAACGTCTCAATATCCTCCCTGTTTTATGGATTTAATTGCCTATTTGGCAAACCTAAATGGGTAACAAAAGAACTGTGAGACCAACATGCATGTATGAGACTTCATTTGGAATGCAGTGTCTTATAGTTTGACTAAAACTAACTTAAACTGGCCACTGGCGACCTGGTGGCTTTTAAGAGGTTAAAATCTTCACCAGAGATTCAGTCAGTAAATAGTTTTCTTGTCCTAAAATATATTTTATTTCTGTTTCTGGTGACTTTGTGATTAACAGTAATTATTCTCCCATTTTTCATGTGACACTGTATCCACCGTTGTTGTTCTGTCTTCCCTGTGCTGTTGTGAGGTGTTGTTATTTTGTGCCAACAGTGACAAACGTGACAATGTTTTATTTATGATTTTGCTGCTGAACCCAGGTTGAACCGCTGGTCTTGACTGCTTCTCCTCCTGCCTGTTGTTTGTCCCTGTGTCATTCTCTCTTTCTGCAGATGCTTGTGGTCTGTCGGACGTGGCCCATGTGGAGGGTCTCCAGGAGAAATCGCAATGTGCATTAGAGGAGTATGTGAGGAGCCAATATCCTAACCAGCCTAACAGGTTTGGGAAGCTGCTGCTTCGCTTGCCTTCCCTCCGCACCGTCTCTTCCTCTGTCATAGAGCAGCTTTTCTTCGTGCGTCTGGTGGGAAAAACCCCCATAGAAACTCTGATAAGGGACATGCTGCTGTCTGGTAGCAGCTTCAACTGGCCCTACATGCCTATTCAATAGAGGAAAAAGCTGCTGTGGTGCTTCTAAGGTCAGGAAAGGTCCCACACCTCAAATCAAGTCATTTCAGAGAGTGCAGTGTAAAAGCTCTGTTGATTTAAACAAGGGAAAAAGCTGCCAGTGGAATGAGATTATTAAAGGCATTTTAAATGTAAATTTTTAATTTAATTTAGCTATTTTCTTGATACCAGAGAAGCAATCCGCCTTATTCTGCATTGCGTGTCTATGTTTCTGCAAAGGCCCCTAAAAAATATGAACTATGACGATGACATAAAACGGTCTGACCCCACTGGCAGAATTTTTTACTTGTTCAAAGAGAAACGATATTTCCTGAAATGACTGGTTATGATGGACACATTTTTTGCAGTGTGGTGACCTCTCACAGTCTATGGTTTTTGGGATAACAAACGATATTTATTGGACCTGTGTGTATATTTATCGTGCTTGTAAATTATGTTTTGGATCCCTCTTCTTAATGTTTTACATATTTTTGCCCCGGCTAGTGAGAAAACTGCAGGGATTGTCTTGTGTTGATCTGTTTTTTTTCTGTTGTTGTTGTTGTTGTTGTTGTTTTCATACCTTCCAGACATAGCACTTTGGACTAAAGGAACATTTGAGAACGATTTAACACAAGTTAACTTCAGCCTATTTGCTCAGTTGCGTACAGACAGTAAATTGAGATTATTACTCTGTTTTGGTTACTCTGGATTCTTATTCTGTTTTTTACTATCAACATATGAAAAATGAGAACAGCAAAAAATATTTGGAAACTGCGCTTCTCGTCGTCAGTGTTAGGTTGCACCAAGTAATGCATTAGTTGTTAATCATTTTGTAGGTAATATCACTACTTTTTTTTTTTTTTTTACTTCAGTACTCCCATAAATGAATTAGTGAACACAGGTTTCATTGGCAGGTATAATTATTTACCTCTTGCCACAATGTTCAATTTATACTCTTTGCCTTTAAAAACAATATTTTACAGTAATTTATTTCTTATGAAATTTGTGAATTTTGTCAGCATTTCTGTTATTCCTCCTCTAAACTGAAAGATGAAGAAATGACTAGTTACAGCAAAGTTGAGCGAGGCTGAATGTTAGACAGCTGTGCATTAATCTGATCATTTTATATCTAGAGGGGTTAACGTTTGAATCGTATTCCTCATGACAGGTAACATCTCACAGAGAAAAGTACTGACATTACGAGATTAACGGCAAATGCATTACCAAATACTTCTAATTAACTTACGTCGCAGGACTTGTACACTGACTTCCTCAGAGACATTTTAAATAGCACTGGCTCCGACGTATAAATACAATTTCTTAATGGGATAAAGTGTACACAACTTCCCAGACCAAGAAACAAATCTATTTCATAATAACTCATGCATTTATGAGCCCAGGCCACTAAATGGCACAACAGACCACTGCAGGGTATTGCTGAATTGAGAGAGAGAGTGTGTGTGTGTGTGTGTGTGTGTGTGTGTGTGAGAGAGAGAGAGAGAGAGAGAGGGAGACTGTGTGTGTGTGTGTGTGTGTGTGTGTGTGTGTGTGTGTGTGTGAGAGAGAGAGAGAGAGAGAGAGAGAGAGCATGTGTGTGGGTGAGTGTCTATTTGTGTTTACTTCTTTTTGACAACCACTCTGATGTACTGTGAAAGCATATTGGTTAACATATTGGTACCGTATTAAATTATAACTCAAGATTTATAAATAAAGTGTATTTGGTTTATTTCACCATTTCACTTGCATGTTGTTTATGATTGCCACCTCAACAACACACAACAACTGTGTTTACATTTGTGTGTCAGTAAGCACGTGCACTCGTCTGTATTGAAATTGAGAACAAAAAACACAGCCGAGCAGAGCTGTGTGGTGCTGTGGAGTCGGTCTGTGGCTGTAATATTGCCACCAGTTGGACATTTTAATCAAACTAATTGCTCCCACTGACAGCTTTCTGTGAATTTCAGGATGTTTAAAATTTTGCCTTGTTTGACTTTGTGCAGGAAAGCATTTAACTTTTCTCATGCATTTTGAACTTGATCAGCAGTTATAATACATGTACAACTCTAAAAACTCACCAAAACAGAACAACAGACTGCTGAACCTGCATGTAACATGCATTCATTTTAATTCTGAAGCAAGTTTTCAGTTTCTGAGTTGATGGTTGAGTGTATACTATTTTTTTAATGGAACAAATACATTCTTTGCATTTTAATAATTATATAAAAGTAACAACAGTCCAAACACAGAAAAACTCATATGATCTTGCAATGATTAGACCAGACATAACGGTTCATATACAAACCGAGGATAAAAGGAAACTACAATCCCCATCTTTAGGAAGTAAACACACATGCTGTTCTCGTGTAGAGAAGTCTGTTTTCATAGAACTTAAAGCAGTTTTTACAACTTGTGGCTAATTTACCACTCCCTTTTCGCTGTAAAAGCTTCGATCAATTCTATCAAATCTGAAAGGTGGTTAAACTCTGCATAAGAGAGGAGAGCTGAATGAAAATGGAGTTATAATCGCGTCTGTGGTGCCAGATTGAAGAGGACAGAGAGGATTAAACCAGCTTCTGTGCTTCTTAGTGGACAGAGAGCTAATGAGGGGCCCCTGTGTGCTCTGTCACTACAGTTTACCCTGAGGAGGATGAAGCTGGGTGCTCCACGGTCCCTGGGTGTTCTGGGCCAAAGGGCCAACATAAAACAATGGAGCATTTTCCCACACACGTACAGGTCCAAAGAGAAGAAAATGACAAAGCCTCTGTCGGCTGGTGGAGGAGGAAAACCCGCGGAGCTCAGGCTGAGCTCTCTGAAGCCCTGCTGCTCACATGGAGTTAGATTTGCCGTTGTATTTTTGTCCCTTGTCTTGGAGCGCGTAATAAGAGCAACCTCGCTGCTGTTTTCGTGGCACGGAAGCGGCACGGGTTGGACTCAGCCAATCAGCTTTCAGGAACCAAAAACCGCAGCCAATCACATTACTTTTTAATATATATATTTTTAAATATCAATATTCAACACGTGAAGTGATGACTAACTATTGAACCAAGATGCTCAAGCCCACAGAAAGCTTTTCCACATTAGAATACAAACAATCAGAAATAACAGCTTATTGATTAGGTTCAATAATATTATCTATTGCTATAAATATACAGCTACTTAAAGCCGAATCGCACGGAATTATTTAATTGTAATTAAATTGATGCTTTGGATGAGTTTTCTTAAAAAAAAAAAAAATCCGTAATATTCTACATTAAAATTCTTTCGACTTTTTTTTAATGATCAGGACCCTTCTAGGAAAAATCTCAAAATGTGCTCAAAACAATTACAAATATTTTTAACCGACTACATTTCTGAAAAATAAGGTTTTAGGATTTAAAAAGAAATTAAATGTGTTTCCAGCAGTCACTGTGGTCACCAGTAGTGTACAGCTGTGCGTCCTTTTGTCTGTTTTCCATCTGTTAACTTTAAATGTAACCCACTTGTATTATTTTTCTCGTATTTTTGATGTTGACTTTTACAACTTTTAGAGTGGTGAAATAAAGTTAAGGAATCGATATAATTCTAAGAAAAAGTATTAATTGTTAATGAATCAAATTGCATTGGTTGCAGGAACGTGGCTGTTGTTTTTAGGGATTTAACAAACTGTGATGCAGCTTCTGAAGCTGTTTCAAGTACAACAATAATTATCACTGTCAAATCTATGATCATGTAGTTCTGATTCGTAGTATTTCTGATTAAAATCCGATTTCTACACCGCAAGGAAGCTTTAAATGATACATGTTTAACGTTCTGAGGCATCTTAGTGTAGTGAAAACAATCTATTATATCATAAACAAATGCAGGGGATTTTTAAATACATTTGGTTTGAGAAACTAAAAGATAACAACACTCCCCTCCTCGCAAAAAAAAGCACGATTCCGCTTTTCCTTTAAATCGTCCTCCGAAAAGGAAAAACAAACAACAAAATAAAAAAAGATAAACAAACAAATAAAAAAACATCGCTTTGTAGATTTGTCTAAAATGATCCTGATCTGCCCCGTGGACAAGAAAACTTCACCGTGGATTTATTTCAGTTTGAAAACCACCAGTCAGTAGAAAAAAAATGTGTCTGTCTATTGTGTTCCTGGTGTTTCTTTTTTAAAAAACCTCTCTTTGCTTTGCGTCGCTCATTACAGGACTGCTGTCCGTCAATAAGTGAGGAAACGAATTTTTAGAGGAAAAAAAAGAAAAAAGGAAAAAAGCGCTGACAGACATGTGGAGGTGCTCCTGAATCAACGGTGGAGCTGCTGGATTACGGCACCGACACCGGACGGTCACTTTACACATGTTTAAACTGAATGTACATTACAGCTTCTGTTATATTCTATCATTCTATCGTTTTTTTAAATTATAGAAATTAATTAAAAACATACAATTTAGTAGATTAGCAATAAAAAAAATTAGTCCCGACTTAATGAACTTCATTCTTCTGTCGACAATGCAAAAATAGATAAAGATTTTTTAAAATCTTTTTTTTAAATAATAAATATTTACATTATTTATTTATTTTCTCTTATTTTTTCTTTTCAAAAGTCTGGATGAAAATAAACATTTGTTTTTGTAACGATACATATGAACCGTTAAGAAAGTCAAGATGGAGGGAAAATGAGTGAAGCTGAAGTTTCAGTGCAGGAACACAACAAGTCAAAGTAAATAAGTTAGCTGAGAAATAGATGAAAAAGTAAATAAATAAATAAAACATTCTGCTGTGTGTGTGTGTGTGTGTGTGTGTGTGTGTGAGCTTCGTTCTTGGTTTGTGGTTTGTTATCGCCACACTACCTTTGATATTCACTTTATATTTAAGTACACATCCTGTTTACATCTGTTACATCATTATTCGTTTTTGCGCTTTCATTGTAAAGTGTGCGGGTATGACGCACCGCTGCCCTGAACTTTGTCCCATTGAGGAAATAGTTGCATACAGTATGGATATTGTGGCTTACCTTAATGCCTTTAATCAGCCTTAACTTACCCTGAAGCTGAAACAACCAGATCCTCTTTTCTAAACACGTGAAGTGATATTCTAGCGAGAGCTTTCTACCAAACGTTCAAGTGTGCGCACACAGCGGTCTAACAAGACAACAAGGCATGCTGCACAAGTCGGTAAAAGTTGGCTGATTTGATACAGAGATGCTGTGTGTATGTTTAGAAGAATAAAAAGCACGTTTATTGCTGAAGCGAGGCTCCATCTGTGTGGGAGCTCTGGAACATCTGAGAACCAGTTTCACATTTTGTGCAAGAAGCCTGTTCAAAAGCCAAATCTGTGGGACAACAGGCAGCCTGGTTAGATCAAAGAAAAATCGTTAAAAAGCATTTTTCAGGTGAGCAATAGCACAGCTCCACTTCAGAATTATATTTTTTGTCATTTAATTGTATGTTAGAAATACATTTCATTGTGTGAAATGTATTTCTGCGACATGAGTTTCCCCTCTAGTCAGTAAATTAGGTGAGATCAAACCAACCAACATTCTGTCATCTTCTGTCCATCTGTAACACAGTGGATATTTCTACATATCTGTGGGCAAACCTCAGCGACTGAGAAAAGTGAGTAAGTTCTGTCCTTCCTCCTTTGTTTCTCTTCCTTGTCCCCCAATTGCCCCTCTAATCCTGCCCTACATGTCAGACTGACATCACTCTGACTCCTGCTCTCATGCCTTCAAGCTGATGGTGTGATTCAAGAGGTTACCTTGGATCCAGTGACCTTTGACCCCGTCCTGGCCTTCCCCTGACACTGGCTAAAGAGAAGGGCGATATGATAGTAATGAGTTGTTCAGGGATGATGAGCTGTAGCATGAAGCCACCAAACTCCAGCACTACAGTCACGCCATTTGATGTCATCTCCAAAACCCTCTGACTGAAAAGGTTATTAATGCTCATAGAGCAATGATCTTTAAAGGAACATTGGTCTCAAATGCTCACTGACAAAATTCAGTCTCTGTCATTTTTTCTCACTTGAAGAATGTAAATTTCCACCCAGGGCGGCGAAGCTTCAGCGAGTGCCACGCCTCAGCGAGCCCATCTGACGCTCATGGAAACTACATCTTAAAAGCAGTGAATATTTGTGGAAGCCTGTCTGCTGAGGAGCCCCCCTCGCAAAACATTTCAGCGACCAAGGAGAAAAAAAAAAAACACCAATCAACTCAAGGACTGTACAATGAGCGGTCTGCTGTTGCTAAGAGACAGATGCAGAATAACCTCCACCAGAAACCTGACCATGACCCTTCCTCCTCCTCCTCCTTCTCCTCCCAAACAGTCTCTCCCTCTTCTACCCAATTAATACCGAACATTAAAGCCCACCTCTGTCACATTAAAGCTGAAAGGCAGGGAGGTGGCGGGGGGATGGGGTTTGTTTTTAGAAGAAGCTGCACAGAAGATTTTGGATGATTCCTTAAAGGAAAGATAAACCAGTTTTCCTTTTTTTTTTTCCTTCCATGAGAGAGTGAACGCGTTGTGGGTGCAGCAGGCATGGAGGATTTTATGCAGGCTGGAGGATGGGCGGAGTTTGGGATGGATAAGGACAGGGTGGGGGTGGGCAGAGGGAATCTGTCAGATGAATGAGAAGATGAAGATTTGACAGAGAGGTGACAGAGAGTTCAGCTTATATGAGGCCTGTCGATTAGTGCGTTTGTGGCTGACAGGTGGAATCCCAGGGGCGCGTCTGTCACCGCAGTCTGCTGCCAGGCCCAGTCCCAGCACCACCACCACAGGAGACACCCATGGGCGGGGATACGCTGCAGACACCGTGGCACCTCATTGGCCCGGCCTGCCAGCTCGGCCTCCCAGTCAGAGAGCCTAGATTAAAGCTTTATTGTGCACAGAAAGCAGGGCGAAAGTCATGTTAATCCCTCACTAATACATTGCTATCAGTGATGTGTTTTTACAACACAATCCAAACAAGCTTCCTGGAACGGGTATTAATCTGACCGATGGCACAATAGATTTTTTGGGGCCATGTGAAATACTATTTTTTGTTTGTTTGTGTATGTACTGTTGCAGCAGTGTATGGGAAACTGAAAAGCACAGTGCTGAGAGGGCCTCTGCTGTTGCTAAGACCCATTAACATGCAAATCTTCCTTTTTAAAAAGTTTTTTTTCTCACTCAAAAGGCAGTGGGGGCAAAAGGAAAAATCATACTGGGATGAAGAAAGCAGTCATTATAGCAAAATCATATGAGACCAGGGACAAATGCAGGCTTCAGTGGATTTACTGTGGATGTAGTAGCATCTAATATCTACATGGAATATTGGTTTCTTGCTGAGGTTGAACACACAAGACAGTCACTAGTGTTCATTCATGATGATATGCAGATGCCTTATAAAGAGAAATACATGGTATATGGTGGAAAAACGATTCAGATGATAAACTTAAAGCAGCTTAAGTCAATATTTATATGCAACGTGGAAACAATATGATCATGTAAAACAGGTCGGTTACTCACACAAGTAGCAGCTCCCTCGGCTTCAGAGCTCCCTCTCATAAACAAAGCACTGGTATCACGGCGGAGTATCCGGTCTAAACTGCACATATGTTGGACCAGTATTCTTGAAGATGAAACTACTGCAACCAGTAAGACTTCATTTCTTAACCCTCATACAGGTTAGGCATATGATCTATATCAGTGGCGTGTTGCTGAAGACAGGTGTGACCTTCTACCTGCCCATTATGGAGAAACGAGTTTCCAAGTTAACTGTAAATCTTGAACATCAATTGTTATGTAACTACTGTCTAATTAAAACCAAAATGAAACACATTTGTCCAACTTTGTCTTGTCTTATTGAAAATTAAAAAGCTTACATCACCATAAACGTACAAACTTTCAATTCAGCCAGACACATCTGAACTATATAATTGGCATATCAAGCAGACAGTAGGCTGGTAAAAGGTGTCACAGCACAGAAGTGTGTCAAGTTGCCATTTTGACGAAATACTGCCTCCTTTATTCACACAGATTTCATTAGAAGGGTGAAATTAAGAACAGCTCTGAGGAAGCTTTTAAAATGCTCTTCATTTAGGCAATAAAACTCAAGACAATGTTCCAGCTGGCTGCACAAGTCTGGAATACTCCTGCGGTGACAAAGTCAAAGTGCTCCAACCATTCAATACTGTAGCTTCACACGGTGTTCTGCAGTTATGCACACAAATATAAATGTCCCAAGCCATCTTCATTTTCTGCTGTTTTATGCCACCCAGAGTGTTTTATTGCAGTTTGAATGACTTCTTTAGTCTACCAGATGTTATGAAATGTCAGATATCTGTGAGGAGTGCTGAGAATGATGTTAAACTATCAAACAGACATCTCTGTGGCAGAGGGAAACTACGCATATGGGCATTTGTTGGGCAATAATATAAAGTACCGTGAGCCAAACAGAAGTAGCAGCGCATTCATAATGAAAAGGATTCTAGCGTACATTGTTCCCCTGTGTTTGTTTTGGCCTATAGTGTAGCTTAACAAAGAGTAAGGACTTGGTTTCCTTCTCAGCACTTGTTAATCATCTAAGATCTTTCATGGGTCACAGGAATGTTGTCTGTGTGCTGTGACCTTTGACCTCCTGATCTCCTGACTACTGGTTGTTAGTAACCTTGCTGATCTAGGAAATAGGATGACATTGGATAAATAAATAACGGAAATTCCACAAATTTGGGTTGTTTTATTTCTAGTTGTCTTTTTGTATTTATTTATTTATTTAAATTAATAGACAGTTTGTTGCAAACTAAGGCATTGCATACTGGCAGCAAAAAATAAAAAAAATAAATTAAAAAAGCAGAAAAAAAGAAAGAGTGATTTTTATCAAACTTCACCAGGTTTGCAGTATCAGTAAACTGAAAGATAAAGTAGTGATGAGTCCAGTGCTGCCACAAGGCTGCCACTGCCTTCTGCTGTACACTTTTCATCACAGAACATATCAGCATAGTTACAGATATCCATACATTTTTCACAAAACTTATAGTCCAACATTGTAAGTATAAAGTCTTAATTTGGTTTAGTCATAGTTCCAGTTTTTGGGGTTTTTGGGAGACCTGTCATTGATGTGGAGACAATCTCAGACTTTGACTGGTTCAATGAATTCTGTAAATGCAGACAAAACCTTTCTTTAGTTAGTTTATCCTGTGTTTCCGGCATTTATTCTACAAATAACCCATCTCAAAAATGTCTTTTTATTTATCCATCAGCAGGGACAAAACATTTTAAAACAGTTTTGTCATTGTATTGTTTTGTGTAGAAGGCATTATAAATGTAGTTACATGTGCATGCATTTGTAGGCCATTTGAAAGAATATTGCTGCTGCTTTATTTAATATATAGAGAGGTTTTGCCACCAGTGTCCATGCTAATCTATTATTTTTGTTCTTATTTGGATAAAAGGGTGTGTTTTACTGGAGAAGGAACTACACTGACTGGAACTACACTGTGAACTTTACACACACTACTAGAGCTGTGTAATCCTTATTTAGAATACTGTACTGAGTACCTAATAGCATGTATTTTGAATGTGTAGAGGTTAACCTTTTGATTTTAAAGAGTGGGAAAGCTACAAAGGTGAGGATTGTTGTCTGTGTGTCTACAAAGTTTTTTTTAATGATAAGCAATACTTCACTTATCAGTGTAAAATATATATAGCTATATATTCACAATATGGTCAAAAATCCTCCATTTACATCCATTATGCCAAATAAATAAAGGACATGAATCTGAATACAAAAACTAACATCAGTTTTGAATTTGGTTGCGTGCAAAGAGAGTCTCTCCATTTAGATGTGTTATGTAATGGGAGGCAGTAATCTGTTATATAATAACAGAGGAAGGGAAATGTAGTGTACTTAAATTGGTCGGTTCCAGGATTTGTTTTTTTATTTTTTATTTCACTGACAGAATTGTTTGCTCTCGCTAACATCTGTAAGATATATCAAAAATTATACTAAAAATGAAATACTGCTCACTCAATTTAACAGGACCCCTGTGGATCTGGCTGCGGGGTTTACAGCAGAAGCAGAGGATGTGGTGGGAGATATGGACCGCAGTGATTGCACTGTATTTTCACACAGGTCTCACAATGGCTTTGCTTTGATAGATAGAATTTTTTATTCAGTGCTCTCTGCCTTAAGGCTTCCCATACATTTTCAGAAAGGCATCTCTTGATGGCCATGTTTGAAGGACGGTAACTCAGAGGAAACAATAGACGTAAAAATGGGTATGTTTCAGGGTTTTTCCAGTGCAGTGAGGGAATGTGGTTTGGGTTGAAATGTTCAAAAAAAAAAAAAAAAAAATCCAAAACTGAATGTGCAGTTGTGCTTCAAAAGACTGGAATGTGATATTAAAAATACTCTGATAAACATTACCTGCACCCCAGTGTACAAAATAGTTAATATTATTTATATCAACAGATAATGCAACTAATACCTAAACTATTTCAAATGATATGGTGGCAACATTATGCTGTTTTTAATTATTTTATTTGCTGCAGTCAGATACAAACTAAAAAAGGAGACTAGGAACTTCTATTGACCTTATTTTATTTCTATTGACATTAATTTTTTGATAAACTAAAACTAATCTTTCTATAATAACAACAACAACAACAACAATAATAATAATAATAATAATAATAATAATAATAATAATAATAATACAAGGCTGAAACTGATGACTGTTTTTATATTAATTAATCTGCAGTGTTGTTTTTTAATTAATTGATTTATTTTATTGAATTGACCATTTACTCTAAACTTTCTGTGACATCAAGTTAACTATCACGAATGACCAAAGGAGCTGGCAAAAATGTTATAACTGAGAAGCAGAAATCAGAGATTTAGCTGAAATTTGCATTTAAAAAATGACAAAAATAGTTGTTTAGCTTTGTAAAACACAAACAAAAAAAACAAACAAAAAAAACCCCCTGATGCACACATTGGGAGTATACACAATTCAAATCCTATCATAAAGCACTGAAGGTTTTTTCATATTCAAGATCATTACTGGAATCACTTTGTATGAATAGTTGTAAATACATTCAAACCCCCAAATTAAACAGTTTAACAAAACAGATTGGCAAGATGAAGTGAGCCAGCAAGATGATGATCATGATTTTGTGGATTTCACAAGAGGAAAAAAAATGGGTGAGAGGAGAAGGAAAAGAGGCCCACAACTGAGAGGATCTCACACTGCAGATGGTCTGTCAGCTCCATTCAGGCAGAAAAACACAAACCAGCAGTTCTCTATTACCTGCATGTTGCCCCTATAATGGCATTTTGACTTCGTCGTCAAGAGAAACTTTATGAATAAATATTTCTTTTCACAGCGACTGAGTGAGGAAGAGTCAGTTCATCTAAATCAGATTGAATCACACTCTGTCAGACATGGTTTGAACTGTTTGGTACACTTTTGATTTCTCTCTGTGGAGGATATTTTTGGCACTTCGCTGTGGCAAACACAGAGATGCACAGAGAGAGAAAAGAGAGCGAGATCGGAGAGAGAGGCTCACAGAACTCCCCCGGCAGGCAGTGTGTGAGATCTGGGGCCCTGGGGCCCTTTGGATGGCTCACGCTGAATGGGTGCCCTGAAGAGGTGACCAGGCTCATTGAGAACAGGTTACGAGGGGAAGGGAATGCTTTTGCTCTGCGTTTGGCCCCCTGACCCACTGTCCAACGTCTGCCTTGGCAGCTTTGAAACACAACATATTTATTTGCAACGCTCTGAAGAGAGAGGGTGGAGCGGCTGTCAGAATAAAGTCATCGTCCTGCTGACAGCTTCATCTGCTGTTGAAGGGCAGCTATGACAGGCGCACAATGTCGCTGCGTCGACCAGCCGTGGGCAAAGGACTGTCATATGCGGACATGCTGGGAACGTCCCCTCCTTCCCCTCTCCCAAGCTCCCTTCATATGCCAGAATTATTTCTTTGGCCCAGTGAAAAATGTTTGTCATCTCAGTGTATAGTACAAAGATGGCAGCTGGGTAACATGTGGGAACTCTGTGTGGCTTAGTTTTAGTGCGCTTTTGTTCTTTGTAGCTTCATGAGACATAAAGCAGCAAGTAGAAATGTATTTGTGAGCCATGTCTTAATATATTCCTGTCATAAATACTGTAGCGTTGTCAGTGTTTCCTCTAAGCTGATATGTGATTTTTCTGAGCCTTGCCTGAAAAAAAACAACAACAACAACAAAAAAACAAAATATAATTCCCTAATTCACGCTGACTAAAATATGGCTTCTTGTCAGCTGAAAATTGAAACTATTTTTTGTTTTCATTTCTTAAAAATTTAATTAGGTTTGTTCTCATTTTTTGGCCAATAAGATAAGATGCACATTGCCTTAGATTTTAAGTAATTGATGCCTCTGATGAAAATAATTGTGGCTTGACTAATCTGACCAAAGCTCTGTATGGCATGAGATGTAAAATCCCGTCAGAGCTACCTCTGCATACAGGCCATCTACAGGTAATTGCATTAGCAATGCTCTGGGTGGTGAAAGCCGCAGCACCGCGACCAGCTGGCGTCATGCTAATATGCACGGGGCACCCAGCATCCTTTCCTATCAATAAGTCATTATCTGAGCCATTCCACCGATGGGCATCCAGCAGCTCTCGCTGCAGCTCAGACAAAGAGGGTGGAGGGGGCACAAGCAGGTTTCAGAGCTGGAACACTGCCCATGTATGAGGTGTTATTCGTGCCAAAGGGAAGCGACCATGCTGCTGCTGCCATACCCAAGCTTTCTGATTTAAAACTGTCTCTCTGCCTGTGTTCTTGCAGGTCCGGGTCTGAAGATGAACCATGATGCAAGACAAGGATTTCATTTCGAACAGCCTCCTTGCAAATTCCTTCTTTTTAAACTTTTGAAATTTTATCTCCGAAATAAGATTTCTCTAAACACCATTTCTATAAATAAGAGAAAAGCAGCTCTGGATTTATAAAAAAAAAAAGTCACCTGCATCACTTTCATTTATTTCTATTACCTACTTGATTTTGCTTAAGTTTTTTGTCTAAAATCCTGGTTCAAATCTATTAGGTTTATAGACATAAATTACTAATGTGATATAATTTCAAGTTTAACTGGGAGGTGAAGCAGATCCAAGGAAAAAAACAAACTCTTACTTCCACCTCCTACAACTCAAAAAAAAACTATGCTTTTGTTAAGACATTTCATATCAGCCTTCGATAATACTGTTTCCGGGTCAAAGCTTCTGCTGCATTAGTCGAAGCTGTCGTCTTTTCAACATGCTGCAGGGTTCTGTCTTTTGTTGTTTAAATTGATCTGAGTCCAACAAAAACATATTCAACTGTCGTTCTCCTGCTTTTTTGTGTGTGTGTGTGTGTGATTACAGCATTCCATGTTGATGTGGAACATATTTTTCCACCCAAATCACCAAATCTGCCATATGATGACACTCACCTCTGCCGATTTGGACTCTTGCAGGTACTGTATCTCACTGACTGACAATTTCACCTTGACAAGCTATCACCCTAACTTCAAAAAGACATTACAAGTGTTGGGCTTATTTCAGAGTCTTAGTTATGGTTTGTATTAACCGAAAGACTATTCTGTAGTTAGCCATTGGGTTGAGATCCTTATGTTAACTAGCCTACCTTCCCTAAACCTCCAAAACCTGGCTGCTACATATTTAGTTTTTCATCTTTGTTGACATCTAAAATTGTAGGAAACCTTTACTTTTCTGTCTTTTTAGAAATACCTCAGCCAGAACATGTCATATCATCTTCAGATGTCAACTAGCTAGCTAACTTACAACTCGCTTAGAACTCACTTTAACCTTGAAAGGGCTGCTTGTAAGGATAACAACAGACTCAACAAGTGGTTAATAGATGAATGGAGAAGACACGTGTCTGCTCAGGTCCACTTGGATGCTGGACACACTGACTGGCAGACAGACAGTAAAACGAGATCCTGATGAGACTGTGGACAATTTGTACCCAGTTCAACTTTGGAACAAAGTCACATACGGTTCTTGCATGAAGACCTCTTATTCCAATCCTTGAAACTTATTTGACACAGAGTCTAAGTTCTTCTCTAATAGACCAACAAACATTCAAGCTCATTAGTGACCTGTCGTAGTCAGCTTTAATAATGCTCTCTGGTCGAAGCGATGGTGATTACCACTTGAAAATGGGAAGCTTCAACCTTAATGCTGTGTACTATGAACCGCTCGGCCCAGATACTCATACTTAGAACCTCCAGTCGAAATCATCATATTGAAGGTATGTTCAGATCTTATGACAACTGATAACTGCAGATTTCCCAGCAGATAAGAGTATCTTTACCCTGAATAAAATATATAATGCCAGAGATGGGAATTTAAATAAAAAAAAGGTCCTCACAACGTTGTGCCAAAAAGTGACTGTCGGTCAAAAATGAATTGCTATCCATGGTAGCACACTCTGCTTGTAAAGGCTTCCAAATATATTACTATCTGTGCTATACTGTTTAAAGTATAACACTCATGAATAAAATTAGGTCATTTTAATGTGTTAAAAACATTTCAGTCACACTGCAGGAGGTGTGATCAGTTTTTGACAGGTGGAAAAGTGTTTTTTCTGAGTTGAATTAATCCTTTAAAGCTATTTCACCAGGAAAAGAACTGGATTTGATATAAATTGGGGCACAGAGCAGGTAAAAGAATACAAAGTCATCAAAAACATATATACATATAAACCAGTCACCCTTAATTACAGTCCAGTTATGAAATATAAACAAGGACATGAGACATACTAAACACATGGCATAAGCATAAAAAAAAATACTATAGTGTTACTTGCAATCAGTCATGAGTGATTACACTATGAATGGCAAACATTTGTTTGGTTACAAGAAACAATACAGTTTCACAAAGACAGACCTTTGCTAGTATCACCAACAGATAGAAAATTATATGTATTTGCACATTATGACTGATGAGATAAAAGCAGCTGTAGGTGTATAATGACTAGATGATACGACTTTAACAACAGCGCATGCTCCAATCAGTTTTTGTCAGACGATCACTTCTTGGCATGACACTGAAAATTCTTGAACTTTCTGATGGCCAGTCTGCAACTGGACAGCAGCATTTTAGTACAGTTCAGTCAGCCCGCCTGCAGCCAAGAGAGGAAGAAAATATGGAGGAATGTTTCCGCACTTCACATACTGCCACAAAAAACCTGAACAAAAGCTGGACTTTGGTGCGGCAATAATTGCCCCCCATACTCTCACAACAGCACTAAATCTCTCAGCACCGTCTCCACCATCAGCTCAAATTACCGTCCACCTCTAATTGATATGAACAATAACAGAAGAAAGCTTGTTAATGGTGAACATAATTGTCCCAGACAAAAGGCCAAACACCGCAAATCACACTTTACAGCAGGAGTGAGCAGAAGGCGACGTCTGGGCTGCAGCCAGTGAGTGGGGAGAGATATTTCACAACAGATATCCATCTACCACCTGAATCACATTTCATTACTGGGTCACCCACTGAGCAGAACGCTGGACTCCAGAAGCTCCACTTACAGCCTAATAAACAACATGGCATTGTTTCTGCTGGTAGATTTAACATTTAGAAGTGCACAAGACATAAGAAACAAAGTGACTGCTCACGTGCAAATTAGGAAAGCATAGTCAAGTGTGAATGCATAGAGGAGTGCTGTGTAAGGCCTATTTACAACACTTAATGAAAGATATTCAAATTACAAATACTGATAGAAGCAAATTAAAAGTCAGAAGAAATCTGTTTTCATTATTTTTAGGGATCTCATGTCTCTACCCGTGTGTGTACTCGTGTTTTTCATTGCATTTGGCACTACAATAAATAACTCTAGCCTGTTGGAGATGTTAAATGAGGTAGACAAGGCTTAAATCCTTCACTGTGCTGATAACTGGCTCACTGCTCTCTCTTTCTAACACACTGCTGAGAGGAGGAGGGATAACTATCAGCTATAATGTGCAACTGAAGATCCAACCCCCCGGCTTTACTCCTCACACCCTCTCAACCGCTCCACACCCTCCTCCCCCTGCCCAGCCCTACCTCCCCTCCCAGCATCCCCTGCTGCTGTTGTTGGGGTGGTCTCTGCTTCTGCTGTCACCAAGCTGCTGGTCTTTCAGTTGTCCTGCTCCCTCTCCCTCCCCGCTCTTTTTTTTTTTTTTTTGCCGCTCTCTTAGGCGTCACAAGATTACTGAAGCAGTGCTGACATCTCTATCAGCCTGACCTAACACTCTGCCCTTTCCCTCTCCTCCTCCTCCCCCGGCACTCCAGAATCCATCACACTGTGGCCTGAGCCGCTCACCACTACTACGCATTTAAAAAAAGAAAAAAAGCGGAAAAGAGAAAATTGAGAAGAAAAAACACTGCACATTTGGAGACATGAAATAAACACTTTACATCCTCCAGCCCTTAAAAGCAATTTAGATAAGCCTGCTCAAACTCTCCCAGCCATCTCCAAAACACAGTTTCAGGAGGTTTTTCCAGTGGTTTAGTTGGCAACGGTATTCTCTACTGTGTAGCCACGATTTATTTAAATATTATACCATGCTTATTATATCATGCTCATTCTCTTCCATCCGTCCATCTTTCTATCCATTTTTGACTCTCAGCTGTGCAGAAAAATAAATAATATGATAATATGTTTTTAAAAGAAAATTTCACAGAAATTAAAATGTAAAAATGTGCTTTTTTCTGATCAGCTTTTTGAATTCAAAATGCACAAATGTTGATTTGTCACTATCTCTAAACATGCATTTTGAATTTAACAACCTTGAAATATGGCCAAAGATCACTGCAAAGTAGTTCATGAAAGCAGCAGTGGAAAGTCGCTACATTGACCTTACTGTACTTCCAGTACTAGTACTTTCATCTCATGCACTTTATTCTTCACTACAATTCAGAGGGAAATCCTATACTTTTAATGCCGCAGTATTAATTTTACAATTATAGACATATGCATGAAATCATGATATTTCTGCATTGAGGGGCTTCAATTTTGACATTTTGCAAGTAATACCTAATCTGGGATTTTTCTGTGGGACAGGGTATTTTCATATTATGGTGCTGTGCTGTTACTTTTACTAAAGCAAAAGATGACATGTTACACTTGTGCAGTGCATTTCAATCCACTTTTATCTACAAAGACATGTACCAGAGTATGAATGCAAAGTTAGAGCAAATGCATATTTTTTACATGATAATTGGAAAACATAGCCTACTGTCACACAACCAGTATTTAAAGTAAGTGAAATAGTTTCAAGGTTTCTTTTAAAGCTGTTTACATGCCACAATTTCTGCTCAGAGTAGAAATGCACGAAAAATCAAAGAGTGTGCCGTGTGATTCAATGCAAAGGATGAACACATTTACGGAGCCTGAGCATCGTTGAGTAATCGCATCACTGGGTATACTTGCAAAGTTACAGCCAATGCTTGATTCAAATATGATACACATGCTGAGATTTCTTGGTTTGGTTTTCGGTCACATATTAGCCTTTCAGATTTGTTGTGAGATTGTCAATGATGAGCAGTCTGAAAAGCAAACCAGGCACAGCAACTGTGTCCACACCTTTTGAGTCCCTCACAGTGGTTTTAATCGCATTAAAATGCACTGTGAAAGCGTTTGTGCTTATGAATAAAAAACAATATAAAATATACATAAGTGTATGTCTTGGATATAGTCTTAATACATTTAGTAGGACTGCATGTACTTAAATCTTTTTGGGAAACTACAACAGTCATCAGAGAAACAACGGCTGTTCCAGACTCCTGCCAAACACAAGCTCTGCATTCACGACAGCTTTATGTGCAGAGAGTCTAATTGTAGAGTGATATATGTAGTCTTTTCTTTCAGATGCCTTGCATTATCGTGCACCTTGTGTATCAGCATGTCCAACACTATTATCAGCTGTCCCTGGTTTAAGAAGAAAAAAAACAAAACAACAAATGCCTGTAATTTTATTGTTCCTGCCGAATGAAGTGATTCTAATTCTGGTCTCTTTTCATAAGTTATATTGAATTTACCCCGCTGAATGCTGTCTTTGCTCGCTGCCTGCATTCATCCAATCACCCCCCAGTGTTAGCTTTTCAGATTTGTGAGGGGAATGATTTTCATCTGCAAACAAACTGCTGTTCTGGACAGAATTCCTCTGTCGGTCGAGACTGAGTGTTGTTATTAAGCAACTTAAAATGACACAGTCTGCAGGGGGGCCTGCCAGTGCAAAGATGCTGTCCATTAGCTGTCAACAATGACCACTAGGTCTACCCTCCCATGGGACTGGCAAGCAAGGCATCGTCTCATCCCGAGTCTGGCTGAGAGATCACACAGGCCCCATTGTCTCAAGAAGCCTAGGGTCTTATTGTAGCAGTGCCTCTGGGAAAGGACGAGCCTTCACGTCCGTGGTTGGTTAAAGAATGGGCTTTCTCCAAGCTAAGGCCATGAAAACTGTAAAGGAAGAATCTCAGGGAACACAGAGAGGCTACGGAGTAGATTTGGAATAGGGGCACCCCTCCTTAGACGAGTTTGGAGTCCCCTTCCAGACCTCCCTCTCCCTCTCCCAGTGCTGACCTCCCTTCTCCACCTCTGTTTAATAATGCCTGGGCCTTGGTCATTATTTTGGGCAGATGGAGACGGGGGCAGGCAGTGAAAGGAGTTGGTGTCACTCCTGAGGAGAGGATGGTAGGGATGACAGAGAAGAAAAAGCGAATCAGAGAAAAGATCAAAAGCAGAAGCTCGCCTTTCACTCGCCTGAAAGCGCTAAAGAGGATAAGGAACGATCAGGCCTGGGGTCTCCTGTCCTCTCTGGCAATTAGACTCAGCTGATGGAGAGAAAGGCGTGAATGGCAGGGTTCAAGGCCCTCTCTAGGACTCACACAACGGGAAGGAGTTTTTTCCCCGACGCCTCCTTTATCTTCCTCTCCTTTCAGAGTGTCAGAAATGCAGCTGAAATATCTCTCCAAAAAGACAGCACAATCCCCAATGCCAAACCTTAATCACGGTGGCTGATGAGATTGAGAGGGGGGAGCGTTTGAGAGAAAACACACATTCTTTTCACGATTCATCTTTACACTTTATATGAGTCCAGGATTCAAGGGCTTTATAGTTGGTTTATATGTGATAATTAAATGGAACAAATTAGAGTCCATATTTTTATGACACAAGAGGACATATTACATCCTGATTTCAATGTTGAATACCACTAAACAACTGTATGTTTTAGTGTTATAAAAAAATTTAAAGGGCTGAAGATATCTGAACTGAAATGAAACCTTTTATTTGGCATGCCCCATGTATTTTGTGAATAAAAAATAAAGAAAACTTGAAAAATGACAGGCATGAAAGTTTAAACCTAGATGCATCAAGGTAATCTAATTCAGTGAGAATGCATTATACATTAGCATGCCTGAATCAGTAAATAAATGTTACTGGTGTCCCTGATTGGGAGGGTAGCTATGATGGGTTTGTACAATGACTTGGACTATTCATACAATTTAGTATTCTTTTTTTTTTTTTTTAACTAGAGAGCTGTCTTCGGCACAGGCACAGCAACATGTCCCACAGGAACCTATTACCATCTTCTACATATGCAAGAGTTTCAATAGGCCGTCTATCATCCTCACAGAGGGACACTCAGCATTTGCTACAACTTCAACAGCTTGTCATAAAAGGCGCACCGGGGATTTCAATTACTCAGGTCATCAGAGAGTGAAAAAACAGCATTTGGGTCACACAAATTTTATTTTAACATATACGTTTTGGTAAAGATCAGGGAAAAGTCAATTGTAACTCAAAGAAACATAAAGCCAGCTAAGGTTAGTGTGGCTAAAGACAAACAGTAAACACATTTAGAGGAGGTCAGACAAAGAAAACCTTTGCAGAATTAGATACTATGTTTAAAAAGTAGGTTTGCCTGTGGAGTCCTCCCTTCAGAGGTTTAT